>NW_006494614.1:39912713-39914411 GCF_000325575.1 Pteropus alecto | reverse complement strand
CCAGGCCTGGGTCCCCCTCCCGCAAACCCTCGCTCTGTCTTTTTGCTGTTTTAAACTTCTAAACACACCACAACCAACCGGCTCATCTTCTTGGCCCTGCCAGGAAAGGTCTCAACGCTGCCAGGCTCCCTAGAGCTGCCAAGAGAAATCATTGCTTCAAGGCAAAGGGTTTTTTTCTCCCCTTTTAAAAATCAAAACCAAATGCCTCTGAAATTCCAAATTCTGTGAGACCTATTTAAAATGTAGAATGAAGGGCAATGTTGGGGGATGGGCCAGAAGTTCATCTGCCCCCATCCCTAACTCTCATTAGAAACAAGGGGGTGGGGTAGGAAAAGCCTGCCAATCCCCACCCCAACCCTCCCCACAAGCCAAACCTTGAAAAGCACACCCCTTTCCTAGGGTTGAGGACTCCCTTCACTGAGGAAGGCCCATTTATTTTTAAATTATTGGGGTAGGAGTGAGGGATGGTTCCTTTGGACCCTAGAAAACTCCCATAGACTTTCTTTGAAGAGAGACCATCCAGGATCCTCTTGTCTCTGCTGAGGCTGGGGCAGTGGTTGACAGCAGGGGACATCCTGGTCAGCCAGAGGGTGCTCGAGACCAGTCTGTTTCCTGCAAACAGAAGTCTTATTTCCATAGAGATCTCCTCTTTAGACCAGATCACAGCCCCCAAAATTCCAAAAGCGCTTCACCCACCTCTCTCTCTGGAGTTGCCCCCCAAATGTAAGATGTGAGAAATGGGCCTGTGCACTCAGGCTACTGAGCTGGGGGAGGAATCTTCCAGAACTACTTCCCACCCCTGGGTCTGGCCCTAGTTGGAGCGGGCACCTCAAACTCCTGGCCTGGCCTCGGGCAAGGACACCTACCTCTCTGGTCCTCCTCTAGAAACCGGGCCTCACTGTCCGCCTGCCCACCGACCTACCTCGGATTAGCTAATTGATGCGGGGAGACCACTTTGAACATTTCAAGGCCTGGTCAGGGGCCAACTCTCATTACTTAGCTTCAAAGTCAGAAACTCCATAAAAAGTTCATTGGTGGAGCTGATTGTTCCAGATTGTCCCAACGGAACTGAATCCACCACGGCACCCCAGGCCTCATGTTTTAATGTGGGGCGAGAACACGTGTGTGGTACTCGGCCGCGGGGTCGGGGAGCCCCAGATCCAGTTTGCATTTTCTTTTCTCCTTTCAAACACTTAAAAATTACAAAAGAACTATAACCACATTATGTAAAATTTGGAAACCAGAGACGAGAAAAAGAAAATAGTCCAGAAGCGCATACCTTAATACAACAATAATATTTCTTTCTAGGCATTTTTCCTATGCACAATTTTTATATACTACCAATCAGCATATGTACACAAAAAATGGCCCGTTTTTTGCCTTTTTTCCCCTAAGCATTTCCCCACCTCTTCAAAACTAGTATTTTAAGCAGCTCTGCACTGGAAACGTGGAATCATTATTACACATTTAGATCGTTTATAGTTTTACATTTTTATAAATAACATGAACATATTCATATTTCCCCATGATTGGTTCTTGAATTTTCTTTTTTACAGAAGTAATTTTTTTTTTTGATTATAAAAGTCACTCATTTATTTATTTTCTTAATGTGTGGAAAACCCAGGAAAGTATAAAGAAGTTAATAAAAATCACCCATAATTGTTTTGCCCAGAAAGAATCATTGTTAACCTTTGGGTG
>NW_006494614.1:39904460-39912643 GCF_000325575.1 Pteropus alecto | reverse complement strand
ATATAAAAGGATCATGCTGCACAGAAGTTTTGTAGGTCCCTAGGGCTGGGAGAATAAAATTGGCACAGGAAATATTATTTTCAGGAGAGATTCAACGTGTGATATGTGTAGATTTGAAACTGGAGAACATTTTCATTTAGGATGTACGAGCTGGCACAGACCTGTGTCCAGCCTCTCTAGGGCGGCCAGTGGCTCGGCTGTGCCAGCGCTCAGGGGAGGGGTCAACAGCAAGGCCATTGCAGGCGTGAGCAAACGCACTTTCCTCATTTCTTCTGACAAGTGCTGCAGAGGCCCTGATTTATGGCCACACTTCACGGGACACTAGTAAACGTCCCATAGTATATTTTGTAAGAGTAATGAAGTCTCAGTAACCCCAGCCCTCTTGACAACTCGTGCTAATAAATTTCTTTCTGGGAGGAGGGTGAGCCTGCCAGGTGCTTTGCAAGAGTCACTGGGCTGTGGATTAGCTGAGAGGCACAGGGGCTCCCCAGGGCTGCTGCTTTCTCCTTCCAATCTTTCTGGAAGGAAGTAGAGGGCTCAGCTGTGCCCCCCGCCTCCAGGTACCCTTAGAATGCAGGCCCGGTTTGCTTAATGCCGAGCTCTCAAAAAGCAAGAAAAAGACGAAAAGTGAGTCAAGGAGCTGGAAAAGGAGGGGGAGAAACCCCAAACCATAATTGCCCCTTTCCTTTTGCAGCTCAGATTACTGGCCAGGGGCTGAGGGGCAGCAGAGAGCTGTTTCTTTTTTGACTACTGTTTCCCTTGAGTTTGAAGATGAACTATGGGATGAAAGAAGACATTAGGGCACTTGAGATGGGCTGAGTTTGGGGGGGTAGGGTTGTGTGGGGACACCACAGACCAGGAATCAGGGTGGTTGTGGGTTTTCCTCAAGCTCCAGAAGTGGGGTGGGAGTGGGGAGTGAGAGGGGCTGGGGTCATCACATTCCACTCCCACCCTCACGCCAACACAGACACTTCAAAGGTCTAGGGACAGGGAATATATTTGCCACTCCACGGAAGAGCTGCTCCCTTTGAACCTCCCTCCCCTTTCACACATTCGATTCAGAGCTAGATGTTTCTTCACTCTTTATTTTAATTCAACCCACCTTTCAGCCAGCGCTTGCCAGCACCCGCCAGGTTCCACCCCAGGTGCTGAGGATAGAAAGATAAGTAAAGACACAACCCCTTTGAGGTAACCAAAGTACTAATACTTAGTGAGTGCTTACCATGTGCCAGGCACTGTTCTAAGCACTTTATGAGTATTAATTCATTTACTCCTCACAAAACCCAGAGAACTAGGCATTTTATTACCATCATTTCCGTATGACTCAGGCACTGAGAGGTTAAGTGGCTTTCTCAAGATCTCTCTAGTTCCTGAGTCCAGGCCCTTAGGGACCCTTGGAGTCTTAGGAACTCTGAGTAGGCAGGCCCCCCAGACTTCATCTCCAATATGCAGGTGATTCTACAAACCAGGAAACTGAGGCTCAGAGAGAAATAACTTGCCTAAGGCCACACAGCAAAGTGGCAAGGCTAGGGTTAGAGCCCAACTGGTCCTTGGCCAGTGCTCTTCCCACTACTGCCCAGCTGCCCTTAAGCCATCTGGATCCCCCTCACACATATTCTAAGAAGACAGTGAAGTGAGAACGCTTTTCTGACATCTGGAAACTCCTGGTTTGTGATAAACTACACTGGGGACCCACCCAACAAACCTGTAAGGAACCATGAAGAAGGTTAAGGAAAGAAAAGGAACCCCCATACCAGCATTGGGGAACATTCTGGTGTCAGTGGGTGGAAATGAATTTCTTCAAGTTAAAGCTTTATATTTTGGTAACTAGAAATTTCCCATGTATAACATATGGAGTTTACCAATATTCCCACCCAGACATCAAGCCTGTGGCATGATCGCCTGGAACAGGATGCCCCAGATGAAGGTCTGGCACAAGTGCACGCGCCCCGGTGCACACGTGAGAAACAGCCTGAGAGCCGTGTGCCAGGTGTCAGAGCCCAGAATGCTGTGCATACAGGAGGCTTGACTGTGAGGTTCCTCTGGTAACCCAGAGGGATTTCCCAAACCTTAAGAGCAATTGCAAGTGGCTGAGACAGACCTCAAGGAGAAGCAAATCTCATAAATAAAATGTGGGTTTCGAAAGTAAAATGCCTGGCCTAATTCGAAGGTGGTTGCTTTTCAGTTGGCTTGTGTCAGGGCACCAGGGTACGGGGACACCGGGGTACCAGAGCTCTGTTTCCTGGTAACCCAGAGGGATTTCCCAAACCTTAAAAGCAATTGCAAGTGGCTGAGACAGACCTCAAGGAGAAGCAAATCTCATAAATAAAATGTGGGTTTTGAAAGTAAAATGCCTGGCCTAATTCGAAGGTGGTTGCTTTTCAGTTGGCTTGTGTCAGGGCACCAGGGTACGGGGACACCGGGGTACCGGAGCTCTGTTTGTTAGAATTTGCCTGCGCTCTCATACGGAGAAAATCCCCTTTTTTGTAGGCTGGTCCCACAGCAGGACAGGGGAATGACCTTCAGCTGGTAGTCAGGGACTTCTATGTTACCAACCAGCTGTGGTACATAACAGCTCTGTGACTGAGACGCAAAATAAGGACAAGGAGACATCTTGCAGCCTAGAAGTAGAAGGTAGGTGTAGGAAGATCCTGATGTCATGGAACCCTGGGCAGCACCTGTGGTTATGGCCATTTTCAATGAAGAGGAGACATGGAGGGGTTAGGAGACTTGCAGAGCTTGGATAGAGTAAAATGACTCACAGATAGCAAAGTGCCAGAGCCCAGAAGACCTTGGTTATAAACCATTTCCAATAAATAGCTTAGCACACTGCTGGCAGATCAATGTGTGCAATTGAGTTAGTTCCCTCTCTTGTCCCTCTTTCCTCTCTAGGGCAGGGGACAACTGAAGGGGCTGTGTGATGTGGTGACATAACACTGGATTCTGAGGATCTGGGGGACCTGGGCTTGGGCTCAAGTCTTGACTCCAGCATTAAGTGGGTGATGGAGACCAGCTCCTTTTCCTCTCTGGGCCTCATTTCTTCATCTGAGAAATGAGAGGCCTCCCTAACTCTTCCTCCAGACTCACAGTTACAAGTCTTTTCGCTCTTGTGGGCCAGTTTCCTGGTCCGTTGAGAGCCCTGCCTCACTCACAGTAGCCTTCATTAAGTATTTATTAAATTAGGTTGGGCTCCTGCTGGATTCACAGAGAATATTACAAAGAGCACATAAAATGAAGAGGATGGAAGTGATTCCCTAAGACAGCTGGGGGACTCTTTGTTACTTTTGCAAGAAGAATGGTGAGGAAATGTAACCCTAGCTCACTTCTCCTGTGTTCTTTGCAAGGGCACATGGGTGCGGGGAGCGTGCCCCCAGCAAAAGCAGACACATTTGTGAGATTTCTCAGCCTTTCACTCTTGGACCCCCTCCTGATGAGTGTTAAGAAATCTTGTACCCTCTCTTGATGTTTTTTGAAATTTCAAAATGAATGAAATAGTGACTTCAAAAAAAAGCAATGGTAATTTTAGATCATGCTTTTTCCAAACTTCTTATGTCCCCTGGAGAGTCTGATAAACATGAAGCAGGCACTGAAAAATGCTATTTTTCATTCAAGGCAGGCGTGGAAATTGAGTTTGTCAGGCTTTAGGTAAGAAAGAAGGCTCCTCTCCTTGTTACCCCTCTCACCGTGAGACTTTTGGAGCTGAACAAATGGAGTCAGTGTGGCCACGACCTGCCCCGACCCACAGTCCTTGGCCATGACGGAGAAGCTTTGTGACAAAACAGTGTGCCATGCAACATATGATTCTCGATATTGTTATTAATATGACTATAATTATTTATGACTGTGCTTTTCCACTAGACCACACTGCTTTTTACTTGGGCTCTGTCTTCTTAGCAGGAGTGACTGTAGGCAACTTTGGAGGTGTTTCTTTGCTCATCATTTATTTTGCTCATTGCTCGAGTTTCATCCGCTATTCTTCTCCTCTCTGTTCACCTATTTGAGCTAGCATTTCCTGGGTGTCCATGACACAAAAGGATCTCAGAAACAGCCGGCCCTTAAGGAACTCATGTTTGCCTAGAGGAAACCAGATGGAGACCAATCATAGGTAAATGATTAGGTGCCATTATATGGTTGAGTGCCTTAAAATGCAGGCTTTCTGTCCAAGGTAACTATTTTTTCAACTTTCTCTTCCATTCTCTAAGGCCAGAACAAACGTGGCTTCATTACAAGCATGGGCAAATCATCGAACCTCTTTGAACATCAGTTGACTTGAAACCAAGGTTGGGTGAGATGACATTTAAAGCCCTTTCCGGGTCTGGTCCCGGGGGGTCTGTGGGACGCCTGTCAGCACAGGAGTGGGACCCACCATCCTTGAGGTCTGAAAGTCCTTGTCCTTGAGGCCCTCTGCTCCCACCCTGTCTGGCTCCTCCCAACGGCACCTCCCTGCTTACTACCTGGCCCCTTTGCTTTTCCAACTCCTTGTCTTTTTTTCCTTCTGTCTTCAGGGGAAAAGTGAAAATAGAAAAGCTGGCATTTCTAGGACATCGTGGGTGGCCTGTAAGGGGGATAATGAGGTAGAGAACTGGGGGGAGGGTCACACTATTGATTCACCCAACTATTTCACATCACCACATCCCTGCCCACTGCCAAGAGACGATCACCATACTTACTGTGGTCTTGCTGCCAGCTGGCCGGGTCCAGTGCCCCTCAGGAGGCCTCCCAGGAGCTCAGAGTGATGCTGGCTGTGTGAGTGGAAGGAGGATGGGTAACTGATGAGGGCTGTGGAGACTCTTCTTCAGGCAGACAACAAAGAGCCCTATGGGCTGTGATTCTCATTAGGTCCAGGCAACTAGCCCAGAAAGCCCTCCTTTCTCCAGTTCCATCCCCCCAGGCCCTATAGACTGAGAAGCCCCATTGGTCATGTGCTGGCACATACTGGGCACACAGGGAAAATAGCTGCTACTTAGTATGGCACCTGACCGCATGGTTGGTAGGTGGCCAGTGAAGGTCAGCTTAATGAATGACTGCTTCAAACCCACAACACATTAAGCTAAAATAGTTATTAAATGAATAGCAATTGACAAAGCATGTCTTACATGTCATTTATTTTCTTATTAAGACATATTTATTTTTTCTTGTCCAGCACTCATTGTTTCAAAGACCCAGAGATGATGAGGTGCACTTGAACTGGGACCAAGAAGGCCTGGGACAAGTCACTCTACCTCCCTATGCCTTCGTTGTCCGACTGTGCAGGCAGTGATGAAAACAGCACCTGCAGCCTGGCTGGGGATCATGCCCGCTGGTGGAGGGGAAGGGACTGGGGCAATTAAAGCAGCTAAGACAGGCATGAGGGGCTGTTGCTGAGATGTTCCACATGGGCAATGACCTCCAAGAAGAATATCCCCCATACTCTTTGGTCATCATTTAATCTGGCATCATCTAGGAAAGCTTTCACCCCATCTGACACCACTAATCCTGCCGCAGGTAGTGTAATTGGAAAAGAATGAGGTCAATTTCCTTAAACCATCCAAGGCAGCAAGTTCCATAGTTTTTTTTTTTTTTTTAAGGATCAGCTTAAATGCCTTCTCATCAGGAAGTCTTTTCTGAAAAGGCTGAAGGAGTGAGTGGAGCTAACAGAGCATCTGCAGGAAGAGAATCCCATACAGAGGGCTAGCAAGGGACTGTTTGGCTGGGACTGAATGAGCCAGAAGAATGGGGAGACAGCTCAGAGAGCAGCCAGAGGCTAGGTTGCATAGAGCCCTGTGGACCAGGGGAGGACTTAAGATTTTATTCTAGGTGCAGTTAGAAGCCACTGGTGAGTTTTGAGCAGGGGAAGTGGCATGGTCTGGCCGTTGTGTAGAGAGCAATCCTGGGGGAAGGAGGTAAAGATGAAGATAGAATTTTCTGGTGGATTGAATGTGGGGTTGTGAAAAAGGAGCAATCGATGACAACTTTGAGGCTTTTGGCTTTTGAGTAACCAGAAGAATAGGCAGCCTGGCCTCCTGGAACCCACGTCCTGCCGATGGTACCTCACAAGATCTCTCGTTCATTGCTTTCATTCCTCGTTCATTTCTTCTGCCGTTGCCGTGTTCAAACTCCCATCACTCCTCGCTGGGGTTCCTGCAGAGGTCCCTCACTGCCAGTCAACTCAATTGTTAAGGATTAGGTTTGATTATTTCACTTTGAAATAATCCGAGGGCCACCTGTACTAGTTATCTATTGCTACGTAAAAAATCGCCTAGCAGCTTAAAACAACAAATATTTCTTGTCTCACAGTTTTTGTAGATCAGACATCTGGGTGCGTCTTAGCTGGATTCTCCTTCTTGGGGGTCACAGGAGACTGCAGGCAAGGTGGCAACCAGGTTGTGGTCTCACCTGAAGGCTCAATGGGGGGAGGACCCACTTCCAAGTTCATTTACGTGGTTGTTGGCGGGATTCAGCTCCTCACAGACTGTTCGACTGAGGGCCTCGGATCCTTGTTGGCTGTTGGCCAGAGACGTCAGTTCCTTTGCCTTAGGACAGCTCACAACATGGCTGTGGCTTTTCTCTGAGTGAGCCAGTGAGAGAGCAAGAGTGAGCACCCAAGAAGAAAGTCAGTCTTTTTTGCAACCTAATCTTGGAAGGGACAGCTCGTCATTTTTGCTATGTTCTATTTGTCAGAAGTGAGTTACTGGGTCCAGTTACTGAGTTACTGGGTCTGTCTAGCCTCTTTCCTACATCTTCTGCCCCCGCTCCTCACTCTGGTCACATCGCCTGGCCTGCTGGTCCTAACAGAGCTATCCGCTTTCTCTGTTTTTTTTCACATTACCTTCCTCTGGCCACTGTGCACTTTTGCCTTGAACTTTTGGAGATTTCTTTTTCTCATTAATTCAACCCTAGAAATGATGTTTTGACCATAACCCTCTCTCCCACTTGCTTATATCAGCATTCTTAGTCCACTTGTTCGTTCTCCGCAGTTCAAATTTGTTCTCTGTGACAGTCAGAACTATATCTCATTCATTTGTGAATTCTCATTACAAAAAATGGTATATGGCACATAGTAGGTTCTTATTTACTCTTTGTTCATAATGAATGAGTGAGTTTTAGTTAAAGCAAAAGAAAAAAATTCAAGAAGGCAAACCTCCTTACAGGTTGGATTTCAAGGTCAAACAGCTGTAAGATGTTTTTTGTGTTTTATTTATATATATTTTTTTGCCAGCAAAATTGCATTTATTAAAAAAAATCTGGTCCATGAACACACTTCACTGCTTCAGTTGAAGAATCCCAAGCCAAATAAAAATACCAATATTAAAAGCAGCTGATTACTACTGTCTTAAAGATACATAAAAAGAATCAAATGCTACCCTGTAGGAAGATGGTCACTCACATGTCAGAAATCATGACTTCTTCCAGATAAAGAATTGGACTCATCTGCCATGTTGAACTGATATTTATTTCAGGACATATCATGCCAAAATAAAACATGAGACAACCCTTGCCGTTAACGATAATATCGTATTATAAAAGCACTTTACAACTTTATCCCATCTTTGAGTATAAATTACTGGTATGTGGGCTAATGATATCTGAAAGCATTTCTCTATTCGGACCTATAACCCAAGTGCCCTCTGAATATTACAAGGTGACATTAAATGAGAAGTGAAGGAGGAAGAGGGAAGAGAGGGAGATAAGGTTCTCCTAGCTAAGGGTTTTGTTGCAATCAGGGAATGAGGAAGTATAAAGATATTTTTGTTGTTTTATGTTGTGTTAAGTAATGCTTACAAGGATGATCTATTTTGGATCATCGATGCCTAGCTCTCCCCTCCACTGGGAATTCTTAAAGAAACTGTTCAACTGCTCCTGCAAGTGTACACGTTGCCTCCCTTTGGGCCTCTCACAGACCCTTCCTGAAGCAGGAAGGGCAGGAATCATTGCACCCATTTTACAGGTGCAGCCTGAGGCTCAGGGAGATTGTGTGTCATGACTGTAGCCAGGTGCCTAGTGCCTGGTGGAATTGGGCTTAGCTCGGTTCAGTTCAGAACATATTTATCAATGCCTCTGATGTTTCAGAGCCTGAGTTTCTGTATGAAAAAGTAAGACACAGTCCCTGCCCTCAAGGGGCTCACAGTCTCATAGTGGAGACCGACACTTGAATGGGTCATTCCCACCCAGGGGGAGAGCCCCTGATACACTTTTTTTTTACT
>NW_006494614.1:39856531-39904031 GCF_000325575.1 Pteropus alecto | reverse complement strand
GTACCTTATTCTGTGCCCCATTTGTACCCTTCCTCATATTTCTGGTCATATTCCAGCTCTATCCCACCCATCTTAGGCATCTCCCTTAAGTTTCAAGCAAAGAAGTACTTTCAAAGAGCTCTCTTCTCGGGGTTACAGTGGGTTCAGATAGTTTCCTCCTCTGAATTCCCACCACCCCTTAGTCTGGTACTTTGTGAGGCATTACGAATAAGCATTGCTACTATGGTTGCCTATGAACAGATCTGCTCTCCCTCAGAGCTGGAAAACTCCTGGAAGGCAGATTGGTCTGGAGTTTAGGTTTGGACCTTTTTCGAGTTTTGATTCAGAAGTCACCTTTTCAGTGAGGGCTTTCCTGACCGCCAGTGTAAAACTTATTCCTGCCTCCTACACATCCAATCACCCTAACTTTGCTCAAATCCCTCTGTAGCACCTATTACCTTCTATTCACTAAATCACTTATTCACTAAATCACTTATTCTTTCTTCCTGATAATAACATATAAGCTCCCCCAAAGGGCAGGGATTTCAGTTTCCTCTGTCCACGGGGTATTCCTAGCAACTCGCATAGTGTCTGACACAAAGTAGGTGCTGCAGAAAGAGGTGTCGAATGAATGAATTTTGAGTAATGCCTTTGCACGCAGTGGTGCTCTCTGAATGTTGTTTGTTTCGTTGATAAAACCAGCCAAATTAGAGCAAACCCATTTCCTTCTCTTCTAGAAGAAGCCCTTTCAGACAGACAGACAGCCAAAGCTTGGAGACTCTCATTTCTTAAGGTCAATAGAGTGAGCCTTGTCGAGATTGTCACGACCTTCCCAGCTGGGTTGAAAAATGCCTTTGGAATCAGATGCCGGGAGGCGATGGGCCAGCTCCAAGACTTCCCAAGGAGCTGGAGTCAGGACTGGCTCCACATCCCGTTCATCAGCCCCAGCACACAGAGGAGAGGCCTTCAGCTGCCAAAGACTTTGTTTTATTGTCACTATAGTTGGCTTCCTTCTGGGTGGGAGCTGCCAGGGCAGCAGCCATCAAGCCCTGGACACTGAGCTGGGGTAATAATAGCAATTCCATAATTCTCACCGGAGCCACAACTGAAAGGAGGAACTGCTGGAGGTGGCTGAGAAAACAGGAGCCCAGAAGCAGCAGGAGGAGGAGGAGCTGGTACTGGATGTTCTCTCTCACTTCCTCGCAGACCTGGCCTTGGGACGTGGCTCATGGACTTTCTTCCAGCCCAGTCTCAGTTCAGTTTTTCCAAAGCTTGTTACAGAAAGAGGGCCGGGATGTTATCCTTAAGTCTTGGGGACACGACAGAAGACTCTCAGGTAGGAAATTCTGATACCATCTTGTAGATCCTACCACAGAAAGCCTGCAGCACAGGCAAGAGGAATTGCTGCTTGGTGATGATTTAAAATGCTATTTGTTATATGTGCCTTCTGTCTGCTGGAAAGAGGTGCCATCGGATTGAGAAATTACCCCAGAACTTTCTTGCCACCTCTGGGCCAGAAGTCCCAATATGTGTGGGAAAATAAACTTTTGCACTGACCAGGTCTGAGATACCCCTGGGTTCTGGCCTTGTGTGGCAGGCCTGTGGCATTGCATGGCTGTCTGGGAATCACTGGGCCATTGCAGTACTCTTCTGTTCCGTATTTAGAAAGAGGAAATAATTGGTGTTCTAAAACCTGTCTCGTCAAAGAGCCTGTGGCACCTGAAGGTAAAACCAGAATTGAGACCCCGGAAGATTCTCCAACACAAATGTCCATCTAAGGCACTGGGCAGGAAGGTGAAGGTGAATGGACAAATTCCCAGAGAAGAAAACAGGTAGCTCATTTGAATATTAAGTATGTGATTGCATGTAATCTCGCCCTCCAGGCCCATATTTAAGGCTAAATAACATTCCAGTCTCCCCCGCCCTCTGTCCCGCCCTCCACCTTGGCATTTCCTTTTTAGGAAAGCTAGACCAGCCTTTTCTAAAAAGTACTCCCTGACACATGAAATCTATAAGATGCTTCATGAAAAAGGGCTCCTAGGTCCAAGAAATTGGGGAAACCCTGCCTATCTCCTTGGAGGTTGACAACACATGGTAACCTATTCAAGGCTTTGAGATGTTCTGCAATAAAGTGAGCTGTTTCATTCTATATAACCCAATGTTTCCCACTCTTAAACCCTTTCTCTTTACCACTTTTTAATATTCCTTAGTACTGAGGTTCCTTACATAGCTTATTGGGAAACAGGTCTAGAGGATGAGCTTCTAGAAATACTAAGGTTGGTTTGACCTACTTGGTACCATTTGGCCCAGGGCCCTGTGTGATTTTCTTTCATTCATGGCTGCACAGGCTCCCAGTGAAGCCCACTGACGGGTGCAGAGGACTGGATAGTTCCAGCTCACTATAAGGGCCAGCCTCAAGACTTGGTGTCTGGACAATTAAGCCTCTGCTCCAAGTTATTTTCAGGTGGCGGAGTGTTTTCATCATCCACTCAGTCACACAGATGAGCCTAGACACTAGCAAAGTTGAAATGCATATAAGTTTGGCTTTAGGACATCCCCATCCCTTCCCTTTCCAGCACTTCCTCTGGCCACACTCTGCGGTGTTGCCATCTGCTTACCTACGAAGGCGAAGCTGTAGCACAGATTATGGATTCTGTTTCCTCTCTGTCCATCAACATGTCTCCTTTACCTAAAAGGCAACAAATCGTCAAATCATCTAGTCTTATGGCATTTCCTCCTTAGTGTTCTAATTTTATAGTTCAGTGAAGACAACAAATAACTATAATAATTTACATTTGTGACAATGCCTTGATCATTACAGAGACTTTCTGAGTTACCTGAGCATCCCTCGTGTGTGTGGTGTTGTCTTTGGAGAAGAGGTAATAACTGGCTGGTGGCAGGGCTCCTTCTGAGGCCAAAGAGATATTCGTGCAAGGGACAGGGCAATACAATCATGGCCTCTCTGCTCCAGTACAGGCTAGAAGATGGGGACCCTGAGTCACCAATGGGGCAGAATAATGTCTGTTGGGTAGCAAGTTATTGTATTAACAGTTGTAACAAAGAAGGAAATCATCTTAAGATCTCAGAGGAAAGACTGATAGAAATCACCATGGATCTGAACTCCAATCTAGCCATTGGCTGACTTTATTTGACTCTATATGTTCATTTATATATGTCTTGGGCAGAGAACGCTAGATTCCATCTAGGAGGTGACCAAAGGATGTCTGCTAGTTTAGGCAGCATCTTCTTTTCATGGAGTTGCTCTGCTTCCTCCTTGAAAGAGTTTCATTTTTCAGATCTTTACTAAGACTTCACCTTTTTTCCAATGGTATATTTCAGTCTTTGGGGTCAGATGGATACTCTGGCCTTGGTCTTATTTCATTGTCTTTACTCTTTAGACTTTCAGACATCTGATGGTTTAAGTTCAGGAGAGGCTAGCATTTTAGGTCACTGCTTTGGTTTGTTTCAGCTGCTTTTGGTAAGACACACACACTTGCATACACACGCACACATACACAAGCTTTCAAGACAGACAGTTGAATGTAGTCAAGAGAGGCCTCTGGGGTGCCAAAACCTTGATTCAAAGGGAGAAGAAATAGTCTTTTCAACAAATAATGCTGGGACAACCAGATATCCACATGCAAAAGAATATAGTGGGCCTCCACCTCATACGATATCAAGACCTAAATATAAAATCTAATACAGGAGCAAATTTTCTTGATTTTGGGTTAGGCAAAGACTTCTTAAATATGATGCAAAATGCATAAGCAAAAAAAAAAAAAAGAAAAAGAAAAAGTGAAATTAAAATTTTTATGCTTCAAAGCATGTCATCAAGAACGTGAAAAGGCAACCCACAGAAGGGGAGAAAATATTTGCAAATTACTTATCTGCTAAGGGACTTGTATCCAGAATATATAAAGAAATCTTACAACTCAACAATAAAGAGACAAATAATCATTTTTATGGGCAAAGTATTTAAATAGACATTTCTCCAAAGAAAAGAATATAATATGTATATGAGTGAACCTTAAATGCTCTCTACACACACACACACACACACACACACACACACACACACACACACACACACACAAATGGCCAATAATCAAATGAAAAAATGCTCAACTTCATTAGTCATTAAGGAAATACAAATCAAAACCACGATGAGATACCACTTTACATCCACCATGGTTATTATAATCAAAGCGATGGAAAATAATAAATGTTGGGGATAGGGAGAAACTGGACATCATATATAGCTGGTAGGAATGTAAAATGGTGTAGCTACTTAAAAAACAGTTTTGCAGTTCCTCCAAAAGTTCAACATGGACTTAACATGTGACTCAGTGATTCTATTCCTAAATATACCCAGGAAAAAAGAAACATAGTTCCATACAAAAACCTGTACACAAATGTTCATAGCAACGTTATCTATAATAACCCAAAAGTGGAAACAACCCAAATGTCTATCAACTGATAAATGAAAAAAACAAAATTGGTATATCTATATGATGGAATATTATTTGGTCATAAAAAGAAATGATGACTGATGCATGCTACAACAGGAATGGATTCTGAAAACACTATGCTAAGTGAAAAAAGCCAGTCATGAAAGGTAGTGTATTGCATACTTCCATTTATACAAAATGTCCAGAACAGGCAAAGCTATAGCAACAGAAAGTAGACTAGTGATTGCCAGGGGCTGGGCGAACAGAGGAATTGGGAGTGTCTGCTAATGAGTTTCTTTTTGGGGCGACAAAATGTTCTGGAATTAGATAGTGATGATAATTGCACAACCGTGAGTATATGAAAAACCAGTGTTTTGCACACTTTAAGAAGGTTGATTTTATTGGATGTAAGTTATATTTATTCCAATAAAGCTGCTTAAAAAAGAGAGTGGAAGGAGGTCTCTGGAGCCAGACTGTTTGGGTTCAAACCCCAGCTCTTTTGATTACTGTATGTGTGATCTCGGGCTAGTCATTTAACCACTCTGTGCCTCAGTTTCCTCATGTGTAAAATGAAGATAATAGTAGCACCTTCTTCATAAGGTTGTGAAGATTACATGAATTAACGGAATGGTTTCTGGCACAGAACAGGCACTGTGTAAGAATTAGCCGGTTTTTATTAATGACCTACATCATGAAGTATAATGATCCTGGCCATCTGGACATAAATGAAGGGTCAAAGAAGACTTGTCGACAGGGAGGGCTTGGTCCAGGGCGATGTCATCCACAGGCAGGATCATGGCTTGGAGATCTGGGTAGCTCTCACTTTGAAAGAACCACTCATGAAACTTGTAGAGCACTTAGTATATCCAAACACACATAAATACAGAGTTTGGCTCAAGGTTTTTGGCTAGAGTCCATCGAGAGTTATGAATCCCTCTTTGAACAATGCAGCTATTATTAAAATCTAGAGACTTTGGGTTGGATGCTTTCTCCAGCCCAGACACTGATTCAGAGCTGCAGCATTCTAAATAGCAAGGCTAGAAATTGATGCCATTTTGGAGCTGATTTATTGAGAGGTTTCTTGATTTGGGTCAGGTTCCTGCAACTTTGGAAAGTGATGACTATAGCATCGCTATTTCTCCCAAATGACCAAAATTATAGCCGGTAACTTGAGGCCAGTAAATTTCCCTGCAGCAGATGTTAAACTCTTTTAAAAGATGATTAACAATGGGAGACTTGGGCTCTATGGCAGAGCAACCAATCGGGTGGTGTTGCTCGAGTCAACGTGTGAGGTAAGGGGCACATCTAGACCCCCAATGTGTGACGGGGAGCCCAGGTTGGAGATTGTAAGAGCCCACAGGTTGTGGTGTAAATCAAGCCTGTGGTCCTGGGTGGATGGACATGTGGTGCTGTGACAAGAGACCTAGACCGGGCATTCAGAGATCTGGGCTTGAAGCTTGCTTTTGCTAGCAGCATGACTCAGGGAAAATTATTTCCCTTCTCTAGGATACAGTTTCCTCACCCTTTAAAATAAGAAGGAACCACATTTGGTGATCTCTAAGGTATTTTGTAAGTTTTAGACTGATTTGTTCTATTACTTAAGATGAACACTAATAAATCATTTTTTATCCTCCAAAGGATCTATGATTCTTAGTTGAAACGACCACAAAAAAACCAAGATGGGTTATACAATTATGGTGATGCTTGCTGAACATCACCACCGCCAAAAAGTAGGGGAGTAAAGAGGCATGAGGATGAAAGCCAGAGAAGCCACCCTTAGGATATCCAAACCAGGTCTCTGGGAACAGACACCAATGTCTGCTGGTTGAAAACAAGGCTTTGTCGAAGTCCTGTTGAGAAATGCTATGCAGCTTTTACTCATATTTCCAGCAGTTAACTTTTCCACCTATTCGTTTCTTCTCTTCCCTGAAAGTTTGTCATCCGCTTACAAGATTTGTAGACCACTACTCAGCTGTGTATGCTTATACATATTCACATGCACACATGTATGTACACAATTGTTTGGTAGAGTTGAATGGTGTTCTAATAAACTTCTCCAATGGGGTATCTTAAGACCCCTTCTCCATCAATTCCAACCTCTCCAACCATGCCCTGGCTCAAGATCATGGGACACTAAAAGGGAATCATTGAGATCTTTATAAAGTCCCAGAGGGTCTTTGCTTTTTGCATCCCTCCATCTCTTCCTCCCATGCTAAGGAGAAATGGTCCAGATCTTGGACTTCATAGCACTTCAGCCATAGGGCTCTGAGAAATAGAACTTGAGTTCTTCCGAACTCTTCCTGCTGTATTATAGGACTACACAGCCACCCCCTCAAAGGGACAATCCATTCATTCATTCGATAAATGTTTATTGAGCACTTACTAAGTGTCACATTTGGTGCTAGTCCTGGAGATAGAATACTGAACCAATAGAGAGAAAAGAGCTTAAAATGTTGTAAGAGATGAAAGAAGGCCAGTGTGAGAAGTGTCTTAGTCCATCCATCCAGGCTGTTATAACAAAACGCCACAGACTGTGTGGCTTTTAAATAAAAAAACATTTATTTCTTAGAGTTCTGGAGGCTGAAAGTCCAAGATCAGGGTGTCAGCATGACTTGGTGAGGGCTCACTTCCGGGTCATAGGCTCTTTGTTGTGTCTTCATATGGAGGAAGGGCTAGGGAGCTCTGCGGGATATCTTTTACAAAGGCATTAATCCCACTCATGAGGGCTCCACCCTCATGACCTAAGCACCTCCCAAAGGCCCCACCAGCTAATACCATCACAGTCGGCATGAGGATTTCAGTATGCGATTTTGGGAGTGCACCAACATTCAGATCACAGCAAGGAGCAAAGTAAGTGAGGGGAGAGAGCGATACAGGACAAGACTGGAAAGGTAGGTAGGGGTCAGGCCACGCAAGATCTAGGTGACTTGAGAGGTCAATTTGCCCATCTACGCTCCTGAGAGAACACAGAGAAACTTGGCTGAGGGAGGCCATGTGGCACTGGAGTGCCCCATGGACATTTCTCAGATCTACCAGATTGAATTTTTAAGTCAGTTTTAAACACAATAAGACTTAGCTTTTTAATGAAGTGAATTATTAAATGTACATGAGAAATATGTGGAGCAGAAGACAGCGTAGGCTTTAGATTCAGACTTGAATTTGAATGTGAGCCCTGCTAATTGCAGGGTAACTTTGGGCAGACTACCTAACTTCTCTGACTTGAGTTTCTGTCATCTGTACAGTGAAGACAGCAGTACCTATCTCATGGGTTTCTTAGGAAATAATATACAAGGTCATGTTGGCACTATCTACAATTCTTGGCACGTGGTATTATTCCCTTTCCCACCAAGCTCCATTCTACCATATGGGCACCTACATATTATGGTTCTCATTTGCAAGCAAAAGAATCTACAATGGCAATTTTAAGCAGAAAAGGATTGTCTTCAGAGATAGTGACTAACTCCCAGACTTGCTGGGAGAACTGGAGAAACACACTGAGGACCAAGCTTCCAGAAACACTCCCAGAACCATGCTGCAGAACTGACCCAATCTGGAAGCTGCTTCTCTCACAAATGACCTAGAATCACTCTACCTCTGCCAACACCCCTACAGTATGAATAAAAACCCTTGAGCTACAGAAGTTTCTGGTACTTCACTGGTGACCCATTTATTCTAGGTAACATTCTGTTCACCAAGTAATAAATGCCCAGAGGCCCCCTGCTATTTCTGGCCACACTAACTTGAGCTCCTTCTTTTGGCTCTTCTCAAACTGGGTCATCTGATTCTCCACAAGCTTGGTTTGGGGTGGCACATTCTCTAACCAAAATTTTCATTTTTCTGTACAACTTATTAATGTCAGCCTGCCTCAGGGCTCCTAATATTCTTCTCACTTATCCAACCTCTAGTAGAGAACAAAGTTTAATTGTTCCATTTGGGCTGTTTTTCAAGCAGTTGCTCTCTCTTCTCCTCTTCTTCTCCCCAGCCCCTCGCATCTCTCTCTCCCCCCTCTACACACACACACACACACACACACACACACACACACACACACACACGTGCGCACACACACACACAGTCTTCTGTCTCTTACTTTTTATTTTTCTTTACCCTTCTTTATTCCTTTAAAACCAAACAAAATAACAGATTTTATGTCTTAAGAAACCATTGAGATCGTGCAATCCAACCCTATATCTAGCCCAGAGTAGGGCTGTGGCTTGTCTGAGATCACTCAGCCAGTTGAAGATCCTTGTGACTTGAGGAGGTGGAATCAGGGGCTCTGGATTCTTATTTCAGCCCAACCACAAACCATAGCCAAGAACAAGCTAAGAACCCTTGACAGGGCACTACCTGTACTAGTCAGAACTCCAGGCTGTAAGTGACCGAAACTCAATTGAAATTGTGGCAAAAAAGGGACTTTAATCACTCAAACACTCTGGAAATGCAGGTTAGGGGAGGTAGTAGCTAGAGACTTGGAGTCACCAGAAGTCCCCTGTGGCTTTGCTCTACTTTCTTCAACATCAGATGAGATTTCTGCACACAGTGGGGCCATGGCTGCTGCTTGATCTTGACTTACATTTCCCAGACTTATCATTGAAAAGGAAAGGACTTCTCTTCAGTTCCAGCTTTAAAAAGTTCCAGGAAAGGTCTTTGGTCATGTGATCAACCCTTTGGGCCCTCCTGGACTCCTCAGGTCCTCAAGTTTATTTTGTCTAATATCGAGTTTGCATTCCCAGCCTTCTTTTGTTTACTATTTGACTGATGTATTTTTTACCATCCCTTTTTACTTTGAAATTGTGTCCTTTTGTTTTAGGTGTGCCCTTTATAAGCAGCATATAGTTGATTTTTTAAAAATTCCAATCTGATAATCTATGTCTTATAAGTGACAAGTTTAGTCTTTTTACATTTATTGTTATTACAGACATGTTTGGACTTGTTTCAGTCATTTAACTTTGTACTTTTTATTTGTCCCTTCTTTTTCTATGACTTTTTTCTTCTTTCTTACTCTTTTTTTAATATTGGTTGTTTTCTTATGCCACTCCCACCTTCCCACTGATTTGAATGTTGTACATATCTTTTATTCTTTCATTGAACTTTTATGATGCATATTAAACAAACAAGTTAATATCTTAATCCTCTTCACAAATAACACAAAAACCTTTTAAGTCATTAACTTTATGTTCACATCTTCCAAACTTATATGCTTTTATGTTCAATATTTAGTTCTTTTTCTAAACTTTCAAAATAGATATTATTATAATTTGTATATAGAAATGTTTAGTTGGATCTTTGTACATGTTTATTAATCTCTTTGTCTATCAATCCTTCTTGCATCTTAGACCTATCTGTGATCATTTTTCTTCTTCCTAAAGTGTGTTCTTTAGAAGTTTTTTTCTTATAAATTAATGGCTTGTTGGGTTTGTTATTTCTATATCAGAAAATGTCTTTGCTTCACTGTCGTTCTGAAAGGTAATTTTTTCAGGTACACAAATTTAGGTACACAGTGCTTTTCTCTGAGCATATCGAAGATGGTTTCCATATTTTATCTTGAGAGTTATGCTCTCTAATTGTCATGCCTTTTGGTTAATCAATTATCTATCTGCTTTAACATCTTCTCTTTGTTGTTGGTGTTATATAAGTCATTATCACATAGTTAGGTGTGTGCTTGTGTGTGCGCTTGTGTGTGTGTTTAAATCTTATTTGATATATTTTGTGCTTCTTATACCTGTGGATTCAGATCTTGGATCAGTTCTAGAGAAAGCGAGGTCATTATTTCTTTGACAATTGCCTCTTCTCCATATTCTTTTTTCTTTCCTTATAGAACTCTGATTAGAAATGTTAGCATTCCTCATTCTTTCGTCCACATCTCTGAATGGACTCTGGTCTCATCTGGTGTTCCTTTGTTCCTACACAATTTCTAGTTTATGCTATGAAATTGTACGAATGCAGACATTATTTCTCCTGCCATTTCTTATTTTAGTCTCATCTTCCTAACTAGCCTGGAAGCCCCTTGAAGACAATGTACCTGCTTTATGTGCCATTTGTGTTCCCATGGCATTTAGTACAGTGCTTGATATAGTAAGTGCTTGATAAATACCTCATCTCTGCAGGCCCATTCGTTCGTGCTCCCAAGTTTCACCCTAGCCTGATTCTTATACATGTGACCTCTTATGAGCCAGATGAATGCCCTGGACCAGCGCACTTGGAGGATATAGTGCTCTGCTCCATAGGCCTCAGCTGACTTCCTTGGATTGTACCTTTTACTTTCATGATCCTTCCAGCCCCTGTGTCACTGGGACTTGCCTCTTGTCTTGTCTATCCAGTCTTTTCAAGCCATCCCTGTTTGGCTGCTGCCCACGGTCCATAAATACAATTCCAAGAGCAGATCTTGGAACTGTTTGGGAATGAATATGCTGCTTCTGAATAGCAGTTTGAGTTTGAAATCTGTCATGGCTGTGTGGCTCTGGCTTCTGAGCCTTAGTTTCCTTATTTGTAAACTGATAATGATGTGGTGGTGAAAAGTAACTAAGATAATGAATGTGAAAGTGCTTACAAATGTTGGGTACAGTTATTGTACCCAATTCTGCAAAACAGCAATTGAATGATGACTATAATAATTAGACACAGGAAACAGAAAGTAATCTATACATCAGCTTTGGGAAAATAAAGTTAATTTGTATTATTCAGCCTGGCTTTTAAAAGATTACTTTTAAAAACTCTATCAATCTGACTTTAATCAAAAGTGCTGAAAGAAAAAAAAACATGTTTTTTTTCTGGGTTACAAAATAAAAATTAAAAAAAAGGGGGGGAATTGAGTGGTTTACTTAAAACTCTGAGCACCTTGAAACTATTTGAAACCCTGTGTTCCCTTTAAATCACATTGCTCTCAAGTTAATAGGTAAGATTACAGTCAGGAAGAATAGGGTAACAGGAAATAAGGGAAAGGATTTAAAACATAAAAAGTGTCAGGCTTCAGAACTTCAAGAATGCTGAATTTTTTTCTCAAGTCCCATCATCCTGCTCTTTAAGCCTTTGGTAAGGCCACACTGCATTTGCAAGGATCATCTTCTTTATTGCAAACTGTTGAAATCAAAGCCGCATGAAAATCTAGCTGCTCCACCCTGGTGACCTCTCTTCAGCTCTGTGCACCAGTTCCTGCTCTCTTTGGGGTCTGGCGACACTGGAATCTTGAAGCCTATGCAAGAAGAGACTTCATCCTTGGATGCTCTTATGGCAGCAGAGATGGAAGGAGTGATGTCATTACAATGGATGTCCCTCATCTTTCTTTCTTTCTTTCTTTTTTTAATGAGTCATTGTTACAGACATAGGGTCATTTCTTCTTAACCACCCGATGCTCTGTGAAGTGAATAAGAGAGACTAAATTCCCATTTTATAGATGAGAAAACAGACTTGCTCGAAGTTACATGGCTTGCAAGCAGCTGGTATGGAATGACAGTTCAGGTTTCCATCTCTGTTATCTATCAGGACCTTGTAGGGTTGGGCAGTTACACTACCACCACCCATTAAAACAATCCCAAGATCATGGGCCTCCCAGAAGTTAAAAAAAATGCCTATAAGAGAAGCCAGGTGTAAATCTCGTTTCTTTAGCAAGTATACTGAGGCCCACAGACCTACCCACAGAGGGTCGTTTTCAATTCTGGGTTTTGTGACTTTCATTCCATACTCAAAATAGATTTAGTGTTGTGGATTCTGATTCTTTTAAAAATTGGAAATCAGTATTGGATGTTTCTGTTAATTAGAGAAATTAATTAGTAATTGCAACTCTACTTTCAGTCACTGAACTCTCTCCATTCTATAGAACACTTTCACATCTCTTGTCTTATTCAATCCAAACACCCCAGTGCCAAGTGTGCCAATTACCCAGGACGTCGTCCACCTCCATGGAAGCCGGTGTTTTGTGGCTATTTCCACAGTAGTTCCCATTTTACAGATGGAGAAGTTGAGTCACTTTCCTAAGCAACTTTCCTAACTAGAATTGACCCAGAAGTACAGTTGCTCCCTTCTCTCTCTAAATCACCACACACATATTGTGCCTCCAGATGCTCCTGGTAGAAATGCAGACCCTTGCTTTGGGATTCAAGAGACTTGGATTCTAGTCTTGCTGTCGATGCTAACTAGCTGAGAGACCTTGGTCAAGTCACTTTCCCTCTCTAAGCTACTTACTTTCCTCATCTATAAAATGGCGGGGGGATACTAACTACCTCTGTCTGTCATGCAGAGTGTGCTCAATAATTAGCTGAATTTGAATCTTTCTAGGACTTAGTTTTCTTATCAATAAAAGAGGTATAATAATTCCTGCCTGCCTTCTTCGTAGGGTTTTTAAGTGCCTCAGATGAGATTGTGGATGTAGTAAAACTTTGAGAAATAATGTTAAAATGTTTTGCAATTATGAGAACTTTATTAGTTAAAACTGTGTGGAAGTCGTTGACATTCCTTTGCAAGTAAGATTCTAAGCACCTATTGGCTTTTGCTCATGCTCCTCTCAAAAGAGAAGATGTAATTAGCCTCATTTTGCAGACAGAGCCATTGAGTGATTTGCCGGTTATCAGCTCAGAATATAGCCATGGGGTCAGGCCTGGAAGCCTGGTATCTTACATAAGTGCCCTCAGACAGGCATGGAGAGGCAAGAGAGTTCATACTCTCCCTGTCAGGGAGGATTTGGACAAGGGTAGTGTTTGTTAGGGCTGGATAGGTGAGTAGGATTGGGATACATAGAAATACTGAAGGGCAATATCACGCTCCAGAAATACCGTGGGCATAGGCCAGGAGACGGGAAAGCATGGGAATGCAGTAGCGATAGTGAGTCCTCTCATTTGGCTGGAGCAAAGGATTGGGGAAAATAAAATTCATCAGAAAATGCCCAGACCAGAAGTCCAGCCACTAGACCACCAAGAGAATGGACTAGAAGGTTTTGAGAGTATGATAGGAAGAAATTTTTCTTCTCAGTTCTGCGTTCGTGGTGGGAGAGAGCCCGGTCTAAGGATTTGACCTAAAAATAATGTAATTTCAAAGCTTTAGCATCTTTATAATGCTAAGGGTGAAATCTGGGAAGATGTGCCTTTGGTTTAGTAAAAAAAGTGGATGAGTTTTTTTTCCTGTAATTATTACTTTTAATGAAAAATTAGGTTCAAATAATAATAATTATGTCCAATAATAGTTAGGTCCAATAATAATAGTTGCTAACATTTATTGAACATTTTCTACATGGCAGGCACTGTTTGAGTAGTTGTATTAATTTCCTATGGCTACCGCAGTAACTACCACAAACTGGGCGGCTTAAAAATAACAGAATTTTTTTCTCTCACGGTTCTGGAGGCCAGAAGTCCAAACTCAAGGTGTTGGTAGGGCCCCACTCCCTCCAAAAGCTTGAAGGGAGAATCCTTCTTGCCTCTTCCAGTTTCTGTGGCTTCAGGTGTTCCTTGGCTTGTGATTTGCATCACTCCAGTCTCTACCTGTCTTCCAATGCACTTCTCTGTGTGTTTCTTATAAGGATACTTGTCATTGGATTTAGGGTCCGCTCAGGTAGTCCAGGGTGAGCTCATCTTGAGATCCTTAATTAATTTCATCTGCAAAGACCTGTTTTCCAAATAAATTCATGTTCACAGATTCTGGGGATTAGTATGTAGACATGTTTTTGGGGGAGATCACCATTCAGTGGTTTACACGTTTTAAATAATTCAGTCCTCAAAAGGTGGTTACTCTATGGGGTAAGTAATATCATTATACTGGTTTTATAGATGAGGAAACTGAGGATCAGAGAGGTTAAGTAACTTGCTCAAAGTCATATGGCCGTAAGTGGCAGAGCTGAGATATGAACCCCAGCAATGTGGTTCAGGGCTCTGTGTACCCCCAGCCAGCATGCTATTCTGCCTCTTTGTGATGTTTGATAGAGAAGTTACTCTGAGTAATAAGGAAATCAGGAATTTGGAAACTTTTCTTGGCATGTAGGGGGATGGTGGATCCTAGAAAGTAGAAACGATGTGGCCATGGAGACAGGGCTCTGATGAGAGGGGAAAAAGTTGCAGCCAGACATAGAGAGAAGGGTATCCCACAAGAGATTGACTGTATGTGTGTATATGTGTGTGTGTGTGTGTGCGCGCGCGTGTGTGTGTCTCCTCAGTGTCTGGGTGGCCAGCGGAACCCTCTGGAGAAGTGAGGTCTCACACTGGCTGTTATGTTGGTTCCTTGGTCGATATCTTCTCCCTTTTGTCTGTCTCACATAGAGTAGGAGTGGATGTGTGGTTCCTTGAGAAAGGAAGGAGGAGCTGTGAGGGGTACATGGGGGGTACAGAAAGAAGACATTAACTACTAGAGGGTTGACCCTGAAAATTGACACCAGGAGCTTCTGGATCTTGGGGACACATTCTTATGGGATGAGACTGGAGCCACTTTGTTTGGCTGTTAGAGGAGGGCCAAGGTGGTCCAGGCTACAGGAGGTCAGAGAGGGCAACCTGGAATGTGGAGGGAGGGTGCTCCTCTCCCACATGGTTAACAGAAAGCACCACCCTCCCAGGAAGTGTGGTGAGGATGTGCCCACAGGAGAGGAAGCAGCGCCTTGCAGATGGCCATCCTGGGGCCATCAAGCAGGTGCAGGGAGCCTTGGGAAGGAGAGAAAGATGCCCTTCTCCACCCATTTCTTTCCTCCTCCCCAAGGCTATTCTGGGAAGGAGATGTGAGGACCAGAGCTGGGGTTGGAGAGACAGAATTTGCCTTGGTTTTCTCCACTTCACCTCCCTGACATGGTGTTTGCATGTTTTACCCCCTCACTGCCCTCTTAGCCTCCAAATAAAAAGACCTGCCCAGAGAAAGGCAGGGACACCCTAAAGAAAGAGACTCCTCCCTCAAATCTCTCCTGGTTTCTTTGGCTGTGTTCTCAGCGAAGGCTGCAGGAGGCCACATCTCGTGGGAGTCTGTTGGAGTTTTGTGGGAAAGAGAAAATGAGATGAGATGTATGACAATCCCTCATAGACCACATGGTCCTACATAAATGTCAAGTGTCGAGATATCTCCAATAGCTGGATGCATGAGGCTGTCACCCAGGGTAGACCGCAGCCCAGGAAGTCAGAGGTCAAAGGTCAAAGAGACCCAGCTGCTGTTCCATCTTGCTCTGGTCCCCACAATGTTATCTTGGCTGATCTAGGTCTTGGAGCCACATACCTGTCCACTCGGCTTTCCTCCCCAGTAGTGCCTTACCCCAGTTGGAGCAAAATTAAAGACCTCA
The DNA here is from genome assembly GCF_000325575.1 of Pteropus alecto. Taxonomy (NCBI): domain Eukaryota; kingdom Metazoa; phylum Chordata; class Mammalia; order Chiroptera; family Pteropodidae; genus Pteropus; species Pteropus alecto. The sequence continues at coordinate 39,888,365 of NW_006494614.1, read as the reverse complement.
CCTGGGGCCCACACTAAGGTGTGAGTCTTTGCTGTAGTCTTCTCCTTCCTTGTCCCAGCAAGGCCACCAGTCTCCTGTGTGGGAGGGTGTGGAGGGAAAGCAGGTGATGAGTTGCTATCCTGCGGGTCAGCAAATGGGGCAAGGATGAGATTTCTTTGGACTTCACTATCATTAGCATTTCATTTTCTTATGACTGCTGCCTAGGCTTCAGGACGGAAAAGTTAAGTAGCAATTTTCTGGGTGGCCTAGTACAAGGCCTGGTGGGGTGATATGGTGAGAGTGATGGTGAAAGCCTAGAGCAGAGACTGCTCTCCAAATACTCCAAGAGCTCCCATACATCCCCCATCTCCTGTATGGTTAAGGTGGAGTCAGTGGACTGTGAGCGGAATGATGGGAGTCGCTTCTGGGCTGAGGCAGTTAAAAGCCAGTGTACATTTTCCATCCCCCCTCTTCCCCTGCTAGAGTGCTCTGGAGACCCCGCAGTCCAAATGGCCTAACTGCAAGATGGAGGGAGGCTGTCCAACCTTAACGGGCATTTTCCTGAGTGAGCAATAAGCCTTTTTTTTGTGGTAAGTCACTGAGATTTGGAGGCTGCTAGTACTTTGATTAATACAACCCCTTATATCAATATAGTTTTTGGATCAATATATGGTCAATATAGATCAATATGTCAGTTGCTCTTCCTAACAACCCTAGGGAATCGTTCCCATTTTACAGATGAGCAAACTGTGGCAGTGAGATACCCAAGATCATGTGGCAAGAAAAATAAGCCAATAGGACTGTTGAAAGTGAAGGAGTAGTATAGAGCGGGCAATCTGAGTGAAAGAAGGGACTGCTTCAAGGAGAACCTTGGCTCCTTCTTCCCTCTATATCTTCAGCCTCATGGTCAGCTCAGGACCATTTAGAGGCAAGGGGGTGGTCTGTGTGAGGCCCCCAGCACCAGGGAGGTAAAACCACAGAGATGTAACTTCGGGGATTCATGTTACCTGGTTCTAGGTGTATTCCGGATAGGAGGATGAGCAGCAATAAAACCATTGAAACTTTGTACAAAACTAAACATGGTGGAATGTAGATGTTTAGTGAGCGCTCTGCCCCAAAGCTGGCCGTCGTTCTACCCAGGCTGTTGTTGTTTGGGGTGTGCCTGTTTGCTAGCCACATCCTTAATAGTTAAGCCACTTAAGTGCTGGTTCTGTTTTTCTCTTTCTGTATTGTTTTAAATTTTTTTTTGAATAGATAGGATATATAGGGTTCAAACATTTAAAAATACCTAAATATATAGAGTGAAAAAGTGCTCTCCCACCCTTGTGCCCTATCTGCTCAGTTCTCATTCCATTTGACAGGTGACCATTGTGGCTAGTTCATTATTTCTGTTCAGACTTTATTTTGTAAAATTGCAAGATGATTGAGATAAGCATTCTTTTTATCCTTTCTTTTCTCATGAATAGCGTCACACTATACAGCCTCCTGCTTTTTTCACGTAATACATCTTGGAAGTATTTCTGTACAATAATAAAGAGCATAAGGATTGCTCTCTCTTTTCAATAGATGTATAGTATTCCATGGTAAAGATGTATCATGATTTATTTAACGAGTTCACCTTTGATAGACATTTAGGTTGTTTCTCTCCTTTTGCTATTACAAATAATAATGCAATGAACATCTTCTACATATATCATTTTGCATATTTTCAAGTCTATCCAAAGGATAAATTTCTATAAGTGGAATGGCTAAGTCAGAGGTAAAATATGCATTTTACATTTTGATAGATACCAAGTTGCCCTCTGTGTGGGTTTGTTGTGACAATTTTATTCCTATAAGTAGTGTGTGAGAGTGCCATTTTCTGCACAGTTTCACCAACAGAATATGTGTTCAAACTTTTAGACTTTGCCATTCTGTTAGGAGAAAAGTAGAATAGTTTTAATTTACATTTTACTTATTCTGAGTGATAAGTAATATTTTTAAATGTTTATGTACATATTTTTAAATGTTTATGAGAGATTTGTAGTTCTTTTAAAAAAAATTATCATTCCTCTCCTTTGCTTATTTTTATACCGTGTTATTGGTCTTTATCTTATTAATTAGTAGGAGCTCTTTATTTATTTTGGAGATCAGTTCTTTGCCAATGAGATAATTTGCAAACATTTCTTCCCAGTTTGATATAAATTATTTTTTTTGCTTTGAATGTTTCTTGCTTTCTTGTTTGTTTGTTTCATTTCGTTGCCATGCAGAAGTTTTTGATTTTTATGTAATCCAGTCCGCCTTTCCTTTTATAATATGAATATTCTGTTATAGTTAGAAAGTCCTTCTCTACTCTAAGATTTTTAAAGAATGCTTCCACATCTTTTTCTAGCTTTATTATCTTTTGTTTTATTATCTAGCACTTTTATAGCTTTATTATCTTTTGTTTAAGTCTTGATCAAGTTTGAATTTTCTAATTGAGTGAGTCTAAGTTTGTTTTTATCTAGATTTCTAGCAAGATATTCCAAAGCCATTTATTGAATAATTTAGTTTCTCACCAATGATTTGAAGTGCCACCTCTATCATAACAAAATTCTACATTACTCGGACTCATTTCTGGTCTTTTTATTTATTTCTATCAGTTTAACTATGTGCCAATATCACAGTTCTTTAAACCATGGAACATGTTTTACATCTGGTAGGGTAGGACCTTCCATTCCTCTTCTTTTTCAGAGTCGTCTGAGCTATTCCTATTTGTTTATTTCTCCATGGGAAATTTAGAATTAGATAATCTAGTTCAAAATTACATGTTAGCCTTTTATTAGAATTTCATTAAAATGGTAATTGAGGAAAGACTGACATTTTATTTTGACATTTAGTCTTCCTATTCAAGACTGTGTTGAGACCTTCCACTTGTCTGAGTTTTCTTTCTGTCTCTGCATCAGTTCTAGTCCTGCTTACAGCTGGCCTTTGGGAGATAGAAACATTTCCAAATCCACAAACTTTAGCTGTTCATAATGGCAGCAGTAACTAAGGGCCTGCTTGGTCTCCACTCATCTCCCTCTGGGCTGAAGCTCACTTTTTCCCCCTCATGTGGTGTTGGGTTGGGGGTTGGGGGGAGAGGGGAGGGTCTGTTATCAAAAGATAGAGAGATAAGGGAGGGACGTTGGAGATGAGGAGAGAGACACCATCTGGGTATCCAGAACTGAAAGTCAGCAATCTCAGACAAAGATAGAAAGAAAAGGGTAGGCGTGGAGGACTGCGGGTTACCAGTGAGATCTGCAGGAAGGTGGGGAGGAAGAGAAACCAGAAGGCTGGCAAGAGCAAATGTGGGTTAGGAGGGAAGGAAGAGGAGGAGGAGGAGGAGGAGGGGAGGAGAATCTCGGCCTGAGTACATTCTAGAGAGGCCCGAAAGAGACTGCAACCTTGCCAAGGGCTGAGGCAATGTCTTCATTTTCAACATCTTTTTTTATGCAACACATAACATACATATAAAAATGTATAAAACACATATGCATTGCTTACTTAATGGTTATGAAGTCAACTCTCTGTCAGCCACCACCAGGTCAAGAAACAGAACATTTATCAGCACCCCAGAAATTCCCTTTCATGTATCTCCTAGAGGTAACTATTGTCCTGTTTTTATGATCAGAAGACAATTGCTATCATAATAAATTTTTTAAAAGTTTAAAAATTCAAGACCAGGACTTCAGTGAGCTAGAAAGGGGGTTGGAACCTAGGCCAAGAAGGGAGACCTGGAAGGCAAATCAGGAAACTGAGGCAAAAATGCAGCCCTGTAGATAGGGCCCTTGGAGCAGGGGTCTGGGAGCAAAGCCTCAACTCCTTGGGGATGTGGGTCCCCTGGCATCCTCAAGGGTCCCCCAGCTGCCTGGCTCAGGCCAGCCCAACAGCTGGTGGCAACAGTTTGGTGCATATACATTCAGGGCCTGGGTGGGGCCATAGTGCAGGACTATCTCAGTTTCAAGGACCAGGAAGAATCCTACTTAAACTAGCTCGAGTAAGCGGGGAGGGGATGGGGCTGGGTGCCTCCCAGTGCTGAGGCCCACCAGCGAAGCCAGCTGGCTTCAGAACTCTAAGGGGAAAATCAAGAAGGTGGATTTTTTCCAACTCTCTGTGGCCTGCTGGTTTCCTTCCTCATGCTTCTCATATCTCTATTCTTCCCTTGCTTTCTTAGATACTTTCTCCTCTTGCCCAAAGCCCAAGAGAATCCTTTTTTCTACACCAGGACATTTTTTAAGTTTCTGATCCCTAATGTCTTCCATGCCTTGCTCTCTTCCTATAATGAAGAAATCTGAGAGCTCTCTCTCCATCGGTCTCACCCTGGGTCAAGGAGTGGTGCTCCTGGGCGCAGACGGCTCACCTGATTCCTGGGGAGGGAAACATAAATGAGGCTTCTGGCAAACTGTCTCTCACAAAGGGCACAAGGCTGAGAGGCCTTCATGTGGTCAGCTCTTGGTTTTTGAAGACAGAGCATCTGTAGTTCTAAAGCGTGATTCTCCCCTGGGAGGTAATCAGGAGATTTGCTGAGGCTCCAGTTTGGATGGCCTCTGTAGTAGTATAGCATGGTGGTGGTGGTGGTGGCGGCGGCGGGGGGCGGGGCAGAGTGTCCTATGAGCAGCCAGGATCCCACGTTTCTCTGCATGGGTGCATCTCAGGACTCTGTTTTTTTGGTGAAAAGAGTCTTTCAAAAAAGAAAGTATTCCTAGTAGTCTAAAAGGTGATTACCTTGGAGTAGAAGGATAGGGTCAGAAAACTCATGATTCTCAATGCCCGGGGCCTGTAAAGACACCTTTGGAGTTTGAGGATTTGTGAAGGTCAAGAGCTTCTGTGCTCGGCCAGCCTGGAGCAAAAAAAAAAAGGGCACAACTCATGTTAGGCTCAGTGAGAGGATAGTATGAAGCCAAGAAGTGGTGCTGGGGCAGGTCAAAGGTCAACACAACACAAACTAAGGGTGCTGAGTGTAAAGTGGGACAGGGCAGGTAGCTCCAGAATGAGAGTACACCCTAGGTGAGAGGCCTACTTGCATGTGGCTGACTCCATAGTGAGGGGTCCGCCCTGTTGACCTAAAGAAACTGTGAGGAACAAGGCGTGGCCTGTTCCCCCACTTTTGGAAAGAACTTTAGTTTATTTTTAGGAAACAGAAAGATAAAAGTCATTCGGTCCCTTCATATTTCTATGAGGTTGGGCACCACAGACAGACAGTGCCTATGTGGTAGTCTGTGAGGACTTTGTGGGGTGCCGAAAGCCCCCTAGGTCCCCTAACACTTCCCTCACCACCCTTTCAAAATCCAGAGATGCCCATCTGGAATGAAGTCTTTGGCTTGATAATGTCGCTAGAAAGCCAATAATAAATCATTCCCATGCTCAAAGCCACATCTCGATGAGGTCCACCCTGATCATTTGCAGTCCCGCCACCTGAACCTTCCAACTCCCCGTACCCTGTTATATTTTAATTTTATGGCACTTTTAACCTAACAGACAATACATTTTGCCTATTTATTATTTTCTGTCTCCTGTTACCAGGTTGCATAGCGGTCCCCCCTTATCCACGGTTTTGCTTTCTGTGGTTTCAATTATGTGTGGACAACACGTCATAACAAGAAGAAGAGTGAGTACAGTAAAATGAGATTTTGAGAGAGAGAGAGAGAGAACATATTCACATAACTTTTATTATAGTATATCGTTATAATTGTTCTATTTTATTATTAGTTATTGCTGTTAATCTCTTACCATGCCTAGTTTATAAATTATATCATAGGGTGTATGCATAGAAAAAAACATAGTTTATATAGAGTTCAGTACTACCTATGGTTTCAGACATCCAGTGGGGGTCTTGAAATATATCCCCTGCCGATAAAGGGGGTCTATTATATACTGCAGGAAGGCAAAAGTTCTTGTCTATTATGCTCATGCATACAACTCCAGTGCATAGAAAAGTGTCTGGCATATGGTGGGCACCCAGCAAACATCTGTTTAACGAACTGAATGTCTATAACCTGAAGACGCTGAGATGAGGATGCGGGCTATACGGTATTTTAATCCATGATTCCCAAACTTTTTCTGTAGGGAGGCCTCTTTTAAGCTCAAAACATTTCGTAGATGCGTATATGATAGTAGCTATGCTTGGAAAGTACAAAGTGCTTTTAATGAATGTATACCTATTAATCTCTATACATTTTAGAAATAGTGTATTATATTCTTTATTCATAGCCATTTATGTACTATACTGACTTTGATGTACATATGGATTCTCAAACTCTTTGCAAAAACTCTGAGGACACAAAGGGCCCTTAACCCACAGACCAGACACCTTTTTACAGCTGGAAGGCTTTTGGGAGACAGAAACATTTCCAAATTCACAAGTAAGCTTTAGCTGTTCATAACGACAGCAGTAACTAAGGGTCTGCTTTGTCTCTGCTCATCTCCCTCTGGGCCGAAGCTCACTTGCCTCTCCCTCATGTGGTGTTGGGTCGGGGTTTGGGAGTAGAGGAGAAGGTCTGTCACCAACAGGTAGGAAAAGAAGTGGGAGGGGGCTTTGGAGGTGGGGAAGGAGACCCATAGGGGTATTCAGAAAGTTGGCGATCTTGGACAAAGAAATGCAATACTATTTAAAACCATTAGCAACTACAAACAATTGAGCGCTTCTTCATTTATTGGCCTTTTAGTTATCAGAGAGCTAGACTCAAAGGGTTTAGAGAGGCTGACAGTTAAGTTTAGAATGGGGGAGAGTGGGAAAGAAGGCACTAAAGATGAGCATGGGCTTTGTAGCTACAGAGATTATTTTAATTTTCCCTCTGACAAGGACCATCTGGATGACCAGAAAGTTATTTCTTTCTTTGTGTTTGGGTCATGGAGAGGAAATGAGATGAATGCTAGGTGCTTAGCCAAGTACCTGGGACATCTGGATGCTTGACAAAGGTTTCTTCTCCTCAAAAGGTCTGAGGGAGAGGTCAGGGTCCAGGAAGGTCCTGAGCATGTGAGAAGGGCACTGACGCAGGAGTGAGGAGGCCCTGAAAAACGAGCTGAAGGCGTCTTGTACTAGGGGTGACAGGGGGATCTTCAATGGCTCAGGGTATTAGGGCCCTTGGGAGGGTGCAGGGGATGGTTATTTCCTCGTCCTTGGAAACACCACCATTGGGCAGAGAGCTGGAGTCCCTGGACACCTTTGCAATGGGTGAGGGACACTGCAGTCCCGCAAGTGGTAACCATGTATTCCTTGCTGAGTGGCTGATGAGAAGCAGTCCCCTAATGAGAGCGAGAGATGCTGTTTGAAGCCTCAAACTGAAACTCTAATCTTAATCAGCATTTTAATTCCAGTCCATTTGGAAAAACAAAAACAGCCGTGAAGAGAGCCAATGAAAAAGACAAGTGAGCCCTCATCCTCGCTTTTCAACTCTCAGCTTTTGGAGACAGTTGGCCATTTTGGCTGCTGTTCCTCTCTCCGCTTCTCTTTTAGACTTGCCAGGGAGCATGATAGCTGCCGGCAGGTAAATGCTCCCATTCCCGATGCCCCCAAACTCTCCAGGTTTCTGCAGAACAGGTTGAGGCCTGTTCTCTTATGTTGCTCTCTATGGGTGTCTGTCATTTCAGATGGGCTCTGTGGCAGGACAATCACACAGATGCAAGCCCCAGGGATGGCAGTGGGTCTATTTTCAAGACATTGGGCTGCGGGCAAGTCACAAACAAAACCAAAGAACACAGCCCATTGCCCCAGACACCACTTTTCAGCTACTGAAGGGTTTGGCCTCAGTCCTTCCAGTTTTTGTGGGTCAGTTGAGAAGTGTCCACTTACATAGAATGTAATTTTAAAGAGCTCTAAGATGTCCAACTATCCTTTGGCCTGAAATAGAAATTCTCCTCCTAGGAGACATGCCTTTGGGTCAAGAAGGCTCCTGTCAAAAAGAAATAGATAACCAGAGAGAGGCAGCCTGCTTCGCCCATTAGCAGACGTCAGTACCCAAGTCGGCTTTATTTCCTTGGAGGAGGAGAATCCATGGTAAAGGGCATGAAACATAGGATGGGTGCCCTTCGATATGGAGGAAGGTACAAGAAAATATGTGCAGCTAGGGGAGGAAGATTCTGGTAGGAGGGACAGCATGGGGACCTGGCATCTATAGAAATTGTAGTGAGCAGTGCAGAGAAGCCATAAGCGCCAATTTCACTGACTTCACTGCCTTGGCTGGCTGACTGTGGATTCAGGGCCATGCATTTGTCCAAAAGTTCATGGAGCTAATCATTCATTTATGATTCTGCCAGTGCTCTCCTATTATTCTCCTGCTCCCACCTTCCCTAATTCAACCAAAATATCAGGAACAAGGCCTAACAATCTCCTGGCAAGGCTCCAAGCTGGAAGGCAGGGCCATGACTTTGCTCGCTTGAACATCCCTGAGGGGGTGGAGGCCAGTCAGATGCATGCCCTTTTGTTACGCTCTCTGGTTGATGAAGGACCCTGCAACCTGGTATTGTGCTGTCTTCCAGGGAAATTAATTCAACGCAGAGAGCCTGAAGAGCCTATTCCTTCTTTATTGCTGTAAAATGGGACAGTCTCAAAACGAAGGCTGTTGCTGAACTTGGTTCAGCCAATAAGAGAGAAGTAAACCCATCAAGCAATAAATTATTTCATATTCTCAATATTTCTTATGTGCAAAGTTCTGTGCTATCTACTGAGGGGGATACGGCAGGAACAGAAGTTGAGGGACCACGGTCCCCATTTCCTTATACGGTCCTGGCTTATTGTGCTGTAATTCTTATTAGCTCTCCCTTTTAATCTCAAGAGCGCCCTGAATTGGGCAATACCTTGTATGTTCATCCTCAGAATAAAAATGCTGCCGGTGAGCTCACAATCTAGTTAGAAAAAATAAGCAGCACATGTTTTTGGAATGAGTGAAGTGAGAGAAAGCTGTTAGGATGTGGCTTATTAGAATCCATGCATGTCCAAAGAGTGAGCTGACATTTTGCTGTCACCTGCTACTTAGATTCCTGCAGTAGCTCCAGGTGGCATGGCTGTGGGGCATCATATGCACCCATTCCACATTGAAAACACCCTCGGGAAACATCACTAAAGATTACAGTGTGAAGGTTGCCCCCTAGGGTTGTGCATTGTAGCACCATGGGTCTTGAGTTTGAAAGGGGCTGAATGGTCTTTGTCTTATTCCAATTTTTCACTCTCAGCCGGGAGCCTGCCAGCTTCCTGAGGGCAATGGTTTTATCTGGTTCATCTTCCCATGTCTTGGCACAGTTTATGCAGCAGAGCAGTTCTCCAATACATGTAGTTTGAACTGAGCCAGATTTAACCATCAGCCCCTAACATGAGCTCCCTAAAGACCTTTGTGAAGATGGTCTGACCCAATGGTTCTCAGCCATGGCTGGGGAGACGTTAAGATGACTTGGGTGCCTGAGCCCCTCTCAGGTGTGTGGCATTGGCATCTTAGTGGTGGGGCCCGGCACATGTGGGGTTTTGATGTGTGGACTGGGATTGGAACACTGGGTCCCTCCTCTCTTGTACCTGTAGACCCATGGTGAGGGGAGGTCTGAACCTCCTAACAGGCCAGTTCCATGTTGGGTGGCTCTTACAGCCTGTGGTTTTATGACACCCATTGGTTGGGTTCTCTTCAGAGGTTCCAACTTTGGTAGAGGAAATAAATCCAGGGGCTTCTGCTGGGCGCAGGTCGCAATTCTGGGAGTTGTTAATGAGAGGGAGAGAAAAGGGGCGGTTGAGAGCAGAAAGGGAGTGAATGTGGCTGTATGACTCTCTTCAAGGCCCTCGCTAAAGGCCACCATCACCTGAATAAAACGTCCCCATCTCAAAGCTCTCCAGCAGGGCCAAGAGCAGGCAAGAGAGAAGAGGTCAAGGAGTGCGGTCCCCAGACTTGGCTTTATACCAGGCCTTCCGAGTGTTGGTTACAAAGGGTTAACCTTGGAACCAGTCAGAAAGACAAGTGTGTAGCTGGAGGCAGGGTTGGTGGAAGAAGGTGAAACAGATATGAGCATGTCTGATCCCAGGAAAGGTCTTGGGGACACTACTAAAGGGAGACTCCTTATATAAGGACAAATGGTATTTGATAAAGTGGCTCCACATCCCCAGTCTTCTGTTCAAGATGAGTCACAGGATTCATAGGGTGAGGATGACGCAGAGCAGAGAGCAGCCAAGGAGACACAGGGCATCTCTCTAGACAGCACAAAGGCGCTTTGTGGCCGGCCCAGACTCTGACAATGGGAGAGCTATGTGTAGGACATCAGAGCGCTTCTCCCTAGCTGGGAGTGTGCGTCTCTCAGGGAGCCTCCATGGTGGGGCCAGAAGGAGAATCTGGGAACCAGTTCTCATGTTTCGAGCAACTTTCAAAAAATTTATTGTTTTAATTCCCAAGGTGCTCTGGGAGTTGTTTCTATTTGCTCTGTATCATTTTACAGGTGGGGAGTCAAGAAATAGATGATGGAATTTCTGTTCCCCATAACCTGTTTCCCAAAGTGACCACAAAATTTTGTGCCCTGGCTTCTGCTCTTGAGATAGATAATTGGGGAGTCCAATGCCAGCTGTCACTTTCTACCTGGATGGCCCTGGGCAAGTCATCTTACCTCTCAGAGCCTTCTCGACGATCACATGGTGAGCTGTGTGAGGATTGAAGATAACGAATGTGGCCAGGCTCTGTGTCAGCCATGTCATTAGTGGTCAAGAAATGGTGACTAAGCAATTTGTACACCACAGCCCATTAACCCCCTTAATCTACTTCACAGATGAGGAAACTGACATAAAGAGCAGCTCAATAGAATATGGAGAGGTTCAATATCTTGCTAGTGTGTGGAGAGCTGGGATTTTAACATAGGAGGGCAGGCTCCAGAATCCATGCTTGTTTTACTGCCTCTGTCCACAGGTACAATTTATGTCAAGGCTAGAAACAAACTATATTTTTCTTGCCCTAGTAAAACTTGTGGCAATGACACAGTTTGCCATGGAGTCCCCATCTTCTCTCCCTTTTATCTCTTTCCTTTTGTGATGGTCCAGGCACCCAGAACCCTTCAAATTTCCCATGGTTCTGCCACTTGGCTCCTCTATGCCTGGTGTGGTTTCAGGCACTCTGGCGACATCTTTTCAACACATCCTCTGGCAGCTCCATGAGGTTGATCATCCCCTCCCAATTTGCAGATGGGAAATAGCACTCTTTGGATCACTTGGCATGGCCCCCCTTCCTCAAGAGTCTTGTTTTCTGGGGGAGAATGTTCCAGGTAAGGGAACAGCATGGGAGGAAGCTCTGAAGCTACATAGCCCTTTGGAGAATCTGCAAGTGTCTACATGGTGGGCATATGGTAAGAGGAGGACTCAGGGAGAGAGGAAGCCTGGACTGTCCTCCTTCTGCTCAGCTCAAGTGCAGAGGGCTGTGGTGACCTCGTTAGTCCTCACACCACCTTCCTAATAGTACCTGCCTTGGTTACAAACCCTTCACAACCTTCTATCCAGGATTGGCTCAGAGGGCACCAGTGGTCTCATGAGTGCAGGTGGGGAAAGCCTAGGTCTTATTTTCCAGCTCCTCCTCTGGGCTACAGTGGACATCACTTGATTTCTAGTGATGTCGTGTCCTCAGCTATAAAACAGGTGTAGATGAAGAGTAGATGTACATCTGTTTGATGAGGAGGGCAGCTGAGATCACAGAAAGGGGTTGCTTGGGAGAGAGGAGTTGTGTCCACGTAGCTTTCAAGAGGAGGCTGGGCTCCCTTGGGGCAACATGGAGGCAGCCCGGAGACATACCAAGGCATGAAAAGGGAGGAAGAAGATGCTATCCTTCTTCACTTCTACTCCTGGGATCAACAGGCTGAGCAAGTTGAAATGAGCCAGTCCATATAGGCTAGCTCCTGTTCGAACTCATCTCTGTGAGTTTCCTTCTTGGCTTTCAAGCGAGAACCTGTGTGGGCATCATGATGCTCTTACCTTCCAAGTTTCTGAGAGTCTTTGCTTCCGTGAAGAAGGGTCAGTCCCATACTCTAGAGTTGTGGTTCATAGATCCAAATTTTCCAGATTTCTGACTGCCAGTCCTCTGCTCTGAGGCAGAAAAATCTATGGGTTCCAAAATGTCCACAGCTATCCTCCATCTTACCAGTCTTGAATGAGCACAAGAGTCAGAGGCAGTAACTTTGGTTGGTCCTTGTGTCTTGGCTGTATGAAGCCTGCATCCCCAATTCAGAGGGCCCTAGGTTAGCAACTCTGTGTCCCAGAATTTCCAAGAAAGTCTTGATTTCAAACAGCCTGCCGTGTTGGGAGACCATGTGTCAGGCCAGTGCCAGATGAATGTGTCCTGATTTTTGTTTCAGAAAATATGGTCAGCATAACGGGGGAGAGAGAAATTGGAAAAGACAGTAATTGGAACCTGGTCCTGGACACGAGGTAGAAACCACAGAGAGGCTTCATTTCAGTTTGCTTAAGCAACAGTAGCTATCACAGCCTATCAGGGTGGAGGAGCCGTCAACGTCAAGGTCGTCTGGTTCAGCCTCAGTCTTTCCATAAACATATCCTGGCGGCTTGGAGCATTGCCTCAAAGTCAGACAGACGCAGGTTTGAATCCTAGCTGTGCTACTTCCCAACTGTGACCTTGGACAAGATGCTTAACTTCAATCTCCACAGTGTGTAAGCCTGGAAGAATAATGGTATTTGTGCTATGGAGTTGTTTTCAGAGTTAAACAAACCAATGAATGGAAATTGGTTAGTTCAGTGCCTAGCTCCATTGTGGTTACCATCCTCTTCTTCCTCACTATATGTCTGGCAGCATGCTGGGAGTCGGGACACCAGAGTGAAAAATACTGTCCTGTGGTAGGTGCTGTTCGTTGCCTGCTCCTTATCCATGCTGTCACCCACTCTCCCTCCCTTTCTCTTTCCTTTCTTTCCTACCTCCCTTCTAGGGTGGCACAGTATCCCTCTAAAAACCACCATGTTTCAATTATTTTTCCTGATGCAGATGGTTATATGATGTGATTTGGGCCAATGAGATATAGGTGGGAGTCACTGGGTGGGATCTAGCAAGACTCTTTAAAAGGAAATGATACTAGAAGTAGAGCAGCCACCCCTGATGACAAACAAGCTGATGACAAAAGCCATTATGCTAAGGCAGAGAAGAAAGAGAGAGAAGGAGCTGAGTCTTTAATGGCAGAGTCAGCAAAATAGGACCCTTAGGCCAAACCCAGCCTACTGTTTGTTTTTGTCAACAAAGCTTTATTGGAACACAGCCATGTCCATTCCTTTATGTATTACCTGTGGCTGCCTTCACATTACAATGGCAGAATGCAGTAGTTGTGACAGAGACTGTGGCCCGCAGAGCCTAAACTATTTATGATCTGGCCTTTGAAAAGAAAGGAAAAGCAAAGAGAGAAAAATTTTGCCAACCCCTGCTTAATGGGATCAGCGTGTCCTTTAACAACTCTGAATTGCTTATCCTTGAGTGTCTTAGTGATGGCAATATAAATCCTTGGGTAAATCATTTAATTTAGTGGCATTATGCTTCCTGACTCTCCAGTGTAATACTAAAATGTGCGCTGCCCTACAACAGAATTGCTTCCAGTTCTGCCTAGATGTTTCAAGCTTCTGCTGGAAGACTCGGGGGACAGGGTATCTGTGAGGGGTTGTGGGTTGCAAACAACAGAAACCTCCTCTAACTGATCAAAGCAGAAAGGAAAATTTTGGACAGGCAAAGAAAGGTTTGAGAACTGGTGTGAGAAAGAGCAGGTACTAGGCATTTCAAGGGCTAACAGAACTCAGTCTCTTCCTGAGGCTGGAGGTAGAATGAATGATGGAACTCTTGGCTGTGGGAGAGCAGCAGCCCCATTAGTAGTCCATTCAAACAGTTCAATGAGAGAGAGGTCCATTCTCAAAAAGAAAACCAGGATTCTTTTGGAGTGCCAAAACAATGCGGGTCCATCACAAAGAGGAAAATCCCTATGTCCCGTATAATCCATCATCGCTGTGCAGACCCTGCTGGTTACCCCTTTCCCCACTCTTTGTTCCTCTTCTTCCATGGTAATAGAGCCTCCACTATTTATCAGGTCGCATGGCCACCCAGAGCAAGGATGAGTTTCCTAGTTTCCTTTGCAGACAGGTGAGGGCATATTCTTATGTTCTTGTCATTGGGATGAGAACAAAGGTGATGCTCGTCCTGGGATGTGAACTTAAAGACTGTGCGCTTCCCCTTCCTGTTGCCAGGAGTATGGATGTGATATTTCTCCATCTTGGACCATGTGGGCGAAAGCATCAACCCAGGGGAGGCAATGCATCGAGGGAGAAAGAACTCGGATCCATGACATCATGGAGTCATCAAACCAGTCCCGGACTGCTCACCTCCAGAAGGCATTCACCATGACATAAAAGACACTTCTCTTATTTAAACTGCTGTTTGTTCTGGTCTCTGTTATTCTTAATACAATCACTGACTTCCAAGAAGCAATTACTCATACTGAGCCAAGTGCTGAGTTCCAGTAGCTTCTACCTAGAAGATCTCCACCTTGGGGCTTTATACAACATGTCTAAGTTCTCTTCCAAAAGACAACCATGAAAAATTCCCAGCCAGCCCATCCAATCCCCACGTCACCAGTCTTTTCAGTTCTAGTCACTTCATTCTTCTCTGTGGGAAAGGCCAGTCTCCTTTGGAAATGGTCTGTCTTCACCCTCTGTAGGCCTCATACCATGTGCGCTCAGGCCAATGGGGATGGACAAAGGGAGGTTGTCACTCCATTTTAGATTTTCCACTTCATAGTTTCTCAACCAGGTTTTATAAATGGTTAGTGAATCAATATATTTTAATCTTTTTCTTTAGCTCCAATAAAATACATAACCTATAATATTTGTTTTCTGTGGATGCTGTAACAAATTACTACAAACATAGAGGCTTAAAACAACACAAATTTATTATCTTACAGTTGCAGATGTCTGAAGTCTGAAATGGATCTTACTGAGCTCAAAACAAAGTGACAACAGGGCTGGATTTTATTCTGTACATTTTAGGGGAAAATCTAGTCCTTACCCCTTCCAGCTCGGCCACATTCCTTGCCACCCACATTCCTTGGCTTATGGTCCTCTTCTTCCATTTTCAAAGCCAGCAGTGTTAGGCCAGCTCTTTTAATTCTGCCATCTCTCTGGTTCTGAATCTTTTTCTTTCCTCTTCTACCTCGCAGGACTCTTGTGATTACATAAGGAGTGAATCCATAATAATCTCTCTATTTTAAAGTCAGCTGATTAGCAAACTTAATTCCATCTGCAACCTTCATTCTCTATGCCATGTAGCATAACATATTCACAAGTTCCAAGGCTATCTTCAGGGGCCATTATTCTGCCTACCACACATATCGATGGTGGTGACTATGACTTCCACTTATTGAGGCTTCTGTGGACCAGGCATAGAAGTAAGCACTTTACATATAGTATTTTATTTGATCCAACTGCCCTGTGGTGGGCAGAATACTAAGGGGTCCCCCAAGCGTTCTGACTCCTGGTATATATGTTCTATATAATCCCTTCCTCTTGAGTGTGGGCAGGACCTGTGAATATGATAGAATTTCATTCTCGTGGTTAGGTTATGTAATATGGCAAAGGCGATGGGATCATTAACCCCATGATTAGGTTATATAAAATGTCATCTTTGCAGACAAGAAGAGAGATTCTCCTGTTGACCTTGAAGAAGTAAGCTGCCATGTTGTGGATTTCCAGTGGAGGGAGCCATATGGCAAGGAGCTCAGGGCAGCCTCTAGGAGCCAAGAGCTGTCCAGTCCCTCAGCCAGCAAGAAAATGGGGACCTCAATCATACAGCAGCTAGGAGCTGAATTCTGCCAATCTCTGAATATGATTGGAAGCAGATTCTTTCCCAGAGCCTCCAGATGAAAATACAGACTGGCCAATACCTTGATTTCAGTCCTGAGGAGAAGACCTACAGAAATTATGAGATAATAAATGGGTTTAAGTCTCGCTGTTTGTGGTAATTTGTTATGCAGCAACAGAAAACAAATACATTTCATCTGAGAGAAGTGAAGCTCAGAGAGAACCTAAGAAAACTGCCAAAGTCTGAAAGCTCATAAGTGGCAGAGCTGGTATTCAAACTAAGGTCTATCTCCAAATCTGAGTTTTTAACCACTACTGCTTCCCAACTGACAAGCATGAATAATAGATTTGCTGTTATTTTTTATTGTTAGTACTTCATTTGTGCCTCATAGAAATATTTTTTTTGGCTTTTAGACTAAAAATTATGACATTTCTCTCATCTGCAATGAGATACCTCACTTGTTCTGTACCATTTGGGCATTTCTGAATTTCTGCTGGGCTTCTCATTTTAAAGTGGTGTATTGAATTTGAACACCATAGCACCAACATTTAAATCCTAAAACAAGCTGGATGTGTGATCAGATTTATGATCGAAACTCACTGTTTCAACCAAACTTCAGATTGACAAAAGCTATAAAGCAGCGTTGTGAGTTCACCAAAGGAGTCACATAATAAGCAAACCAATGTCTTGATTTTGACTAGAGAACTATTGATGTTGCATATCTGTGTACAACAAATGTGGGTCCTATTGTAAGGAACCGAATGCAAATTAATTGAAAATTGATTAGTAGTTTTTCATTTTTAGAAATTTTCCCTACCACAGATGTAAAAAGCATAATACTATCAACAATTTCTACATTAAAGAAGGGCCTTCCTATTAGAAAGCTGGGAGCCCCCACTTCTCGGGTGGTTGTGTAAGCTCGCCTCTGTCCCCACGGCTAGTATCTGTTCAGGAAAGTACAGTTGTTATGTGTATTTGGGGTTCTTTGCTCTGTGGCGCGTGCCTTTTCTCTTTGCAGTGTGCTTCCATAAGCCTTTCTGATATTAATACCATCTCGTAGTTTTCTAGAAGGGCGGTTTGGATGAAGTTATTGGGTCATCCTGACTGATTTGTGGTTTACCCGTTGAGGCGATTAAGAAGATTGTGGCGGAGCAAAGCTTTTCAGCTGCTGATTGTTAAGCTCTGTTGGCAATTAACCTGTGCTCTGGGGAATGGTTAATTAGTAGTTTCCCACTAATTCTCCTGGGCCTCAGGAAAGACTGGTCTTTGGACTAGAGATAGTTTTAGGAGGAATCTTCTGTTCTCGGGTCACACAGCAGGCTAAACACTAAAGCTAAGGTCCCTTGCCTGCCGGGTGACCGGTCCTTGATCAGACAATCTCAGAATCCTTAGCAGAGAAATGGACTCACATCAGTTAACCCAGGGAGCTATTTTTAGCATTCTTAAATTTACTGAGGAAGAAGGCAGGAAGGGTGGATTCTCATCCTGGCTTTGGACATGTCATTCTGCCTCATGAGCCCAGTTGTCTGATGCACAATGTGGACAATATCTTCTTCACAGATCTGTAGGGGAGGATCTTGTAGAGCTAAAATGTGTTTAGTTTTCTATTGGTGCATAACAAATCACCACACACCTAGCTTGAAAAAAAAAAACAAAACAGGTTTCTTATCTCTCTTTCTGTGGGTCAAGAGGCCGGGCATGGCCTAGCTGGGTCTCTGCTTAGGGTCTCACAAGGCTGCAATCAAGTTGTCTGCTGGGGCTCAAAATTCAGTTCCTTGCAGCTGTAGGACTGAAGGCTTCACTTTCCTGCTGGCTGTCAGCTGGAATCCATCCTCAGCATCCAGAAGTCACCCTTAGTTCCTTGCCACAATGGGCCTTCCAACAAAGGCAGCTCACAACATGGCAACTTGCTTCTTCAAAGCCATCAAGGGAGTGAGAGATGCCAATAAAACAGGTGTTACAATCTATGTAATGTAATCATGTCATCATGTACATGCGATCACATACAACCTGTCATATTCTACTGATTAGAAGCAAATCACAGGCCCCATATTCAAGAGGCGGGGATCCCATGAGGACGTGAACACCAGGAGGCAGGAATCATGTAGGCTACCTAAGAATCTATCTGCTACAGGCCCCAAACTCCTTCTCAAAGCCTAATACTTCTCATCATCAAGCCCTCCGAAGACAAAATCAATAGTTACCACAACCTGTTCATTTGTTCATTCACTCGCTTAGCAACCAGTTGAGCACTTACTATGTGCCAGACAGTGAGTAAGGCACTGACTTTAAGCCTCCTTTTCCCTACCTTCTCTTTCCTAAAGTAAATATCAATCAAAATCGAGGAGCCTTAGGTCCAAGAATTTGGAAACTAGATGAGAAAATATATCTTTTAGAAATAGAAATTAGAATAAAATATATGCTAGTGTCCATCTTGAGAACAGCTAACTGTAAAATGTAAATCGGGGATTAGAACAACCTTAGAATCTTGAAGGAAGGCAAAATCTAAAATGTGATTATTGCAAAAGAAACAAATTGATCTCATATTAATTAGGTAGACTCAAATGAAATGATGAATTTCTTGGTAATTATTAAAAATTAGTTGTGATAGATGATCTTCTTGTTCCTAGTTATTTGCTGCTCCCTATAAGAGGACTATACATCCCTGCCTTTTGCCATGTGGTTCACAGTGCTCCCTTTGGGAGGAGTATACTTCCTGGTGCCATTGTTGTTGGGCATGACCACATGACTTGCTTTGGCCAAAGGGAAGTGAATAGGAAGTGGTGTGTACCCCATCTGATGGGAGGCTCTAAAAGTCATTGAGATTTTCCCTCTGCCACAAGACTGGCATGTTCCAGATGGGGGCTATTCCTTTAGCCTGGGCCCTGGAATAAAGACATGTGGAGCAGAGCCGCAATTGCAAGTACCTAAAACGTGAGTGAGGAGTAAACTTTGTTGCTTTAAGCCTCTGAGATCTAGAGTTGCTTAATACCACACATTACCTAGCAAAAAGTGACAAAACACAACACTGAACCAATCGTGCTCTCCTTATACGTAAGAGAGTGCTAGATGGTGCCATCCTTGTCTTTGAGTTTCTGTCTTTGAGATCAAAGCAGAGTGGAGGGAAGATAAAAGTCTGAATTGATAAAAGATTGAAGTTTTGATTTAGATTGTACTGGACTTTCTAACAATTGAAAATCAGACCATTATATTTTCTAAAGGGGACAAGAAAAGCTGTCATCCAGGGTTGGAGAAGTCAGACCTAAGAAACTGTGATTGAAATGATGATGGAAATAGAGCTCTTTCCTGCTGGCGCCCTGCCCAAGTTGGCCCATCTCATAAACCTGTTGCTTTGTTTATATAGATCTCCTTCCTTACAGAGAGAATTCGAGGAGCTATTAAGGCAGCTCTGGTACACAATGGACAGGTGCTCAGTTCTAAAGAAAGGCACTAACTTTCTTAGACTAGGAATTTGGGAATGGAAAAGACTCTAGAAGCCATCAAATCAGATCCCTTTATTTCACAGGAGTAAAAACAGCATCCAAAGAGTAGAGGCCATTAACTTACTTTTCTTTACCCTCTGCTCATTCAGAGGCTTGGGAGTTTGATTTCCAGAGTGGACCTATCACTTGGGAGGAAATGGCCAAACTAATTACCCTGACATGTAAAAGACACATTGGTTCCCTTTTATCCCTCTTGTAGGTTAGCGATAATGACTTGATTCCCCAGGGCCCATATGCCCTGGAGAGAATTGACAAAATCAAGGTGTAAACTTGACTGCACCCTAAGTCTGGGGCTCCCCTAGGAAGCAGCCTGCAACACACCAACAGGATTGGATCATGGGCCTTCAGTCCATTACCAAGTTTTTAACTCATTTGGCTCCATTATGTCTGATCTTCTAGCTTCTCTGTTTTACTTCCCTGGAATGTTTGCTGTGTACCCCCACAGGGTGTGGAGTGGGAGTGGCACTGCTGATACCCAGAACGACCTTGATGAATCTTCTGGAGGACTCTACCCAGGTCTCATACTGAAGAGACATCACTTCTGAGGGTCAGGAATGTCCTGGTGGAAGATTTCGCCCATCACGCACATGCACACACACATAGGCACAATAACCCTCTGAAATCTCTGAAGAGTCTCCCTCTCCCATGCTGATCACAGCCCGCCCCATCCCCACACCAGTGCCTCAGTTTAGTTGGCTTGTCTCTGGGCTCCTCAAGGACAAGTCAGCCTCACCATTCACCTCACCGGGATTGAGAGTTAGAATGTCAGAGGGAGCAGAACCCTTTAAAGAGCATGCCTTCAGTTGCCAGATTTCACTTTTAACGGCTAGAGATTTAAGCACTGTGTGAGTAAATTGACAATTGTGAGTGAAGATAATGTATAAAATTGTCACCTTTGATGCCTTCTGTTTCTGGATCTGTGTCAACCCATTACGTGGCTCCATCCTGCAGGACGGGCTTGTTTACTTTGTACCTGTATATGCTTTAATCCCTGGGCTAAGTCCCAAGGGGTAGGCCAGGGCAGGTTATGGTGCAGACCCCACAGACAGCTTTCCTGAATGGAGCCCAGAGCCTGGAACACAGTAAGTGAACAATAAACCCCAGCCCAGAGAAGTGACAACAGAATGGAAAACCCATCTAAAGCACCGTGGCCCTGGTGTTTACCCATAATGGGGGAAAATCTTATTCCTTCAGGACTCAGGGACACTAACGATAATTAAGGGACCCAACCCAGCTGACTTTTTTAAACTTTTGGTTCCTCTGTTTAGAAATGCCATATTTGTGTCTTCAAATATATCAAGAGAATTGAACCTGAAAGATAGGCAATTTGGCCAGGTTTCAAACCCGCTCAAAACTCCAACTCTAAATTTAGATGTGATCTGGAAACTTGAGTTTCAAGTTCCTCTTGACTTGGTCAAAGCCTGAATTTCAAGCTATTGCACATCTTAATTTATCTGGTCTCATCTTGATTTCCCCAAACTTCTTCCTCCCTTTTTCAAACTCACTGCTCTGGTTGTGGTAGCTTTCATTTGGCCATTGCCCGGACTCTCTCACATTACCGCCTGTTATCATTACATAGACATTGTACTGTGCATCTCCCTTCAGTCTTGTCTCCATCGCTGAACTGCAGACCCTTTGCAGGCAGGATCGTCCTCAGGCCTTTTTTCTCCCCACTCAGAGAAACTTGCCAGGGTCCAGCATGTCATGGGTCGCAGTTAAGGCTTAAGGGTTGCTCAGTCATAAAGCTAGAATCTGGGAGAAAATGAGTTCCAACCAGATTTCCAGAGCCTTGGCTTTCTGATTTGCTTAATGATTCATTGAACGTAAACAAGTAAATAAGCAATGTAGACCTCTAGAGAACAGTGGTTTGAATTAAGAAGTTTATGCAATTTAAGAAAAGTGCGATGAAAACCAGGCCTTGGTATTGGGCGAAATTCAGTCAACTCAGAATGGCTTCCCCTCACTCCTGCCACGTGGGTATCACCTGACCTGTTTGAGTCAACGTTGCAGGGGGACTGAAGGAGTAAAGGATTCGAATTTGGCAAATGGGGCAGAACTACGGTTCAGATCACACGCACCTTTTCACACCTTTGCTCTTCTTTTGGAGAAAGAGGGGGTATTAGTTTTCATAGGCTGTTTCAAAGTACCACACACAGAGTGGCTTCAACCACAGAAATTTATTATTTCACAGTTATGGAGGCCAGAAGTCTGACCGAGGTGTTGGTGGCCGGGGTGGTTTCTGAGGGCTGTGAGAAAAATCCTGTTCTATGCCTCTCTCCTAGCTTCTGGGGGTTTGCTAGTAATCTTTGGTGTTTCTTGGGTTGTAGAGCTCTGCCTTCATCTTCACATGGTGTTCTCCTGGTGTGCGTGTCTGTGTCCAAATATCCACCTTTTTGTAAGAACACTGGTTATATTGAATCAGGGATGCACCCTAATTCTAGTAAGCCCTCATCTTAAATAATCATATCTACAACAATACTATTTCTAAATAAGGTCACATCCTGAGATACTGGGAGTTAGGACTTCACTTTCGTGGGGGAGCAGGGGATACAATTCAACTCATAATAGAGAAGATGGTCTTCTTGTTCGAATTTATTGTTCTCAAAATCAGGGCATATTGATTTGATTCAGTCTGTGCCACAGCTGTGAATTTGGATAATAAACATCTGGAAGAAGCTAAAGGTGAGTTCCTTTCTCTCCTTCTTCACCCAGTAATCTATCCATCCATCCATCCATCCATCCATCCATCCATCCATCCATCCATCCCTTGTTAGACATGCACATACACACACACACACACACACACACACACACACACACACACACACACACTATATAGCTAGGGCTTTGGGACTTCCTAATTGGAGGTCCCTGTCATGCCAGGGGTACTATTTAGAGTCCTATTTGCATGTGTCTTATGAGCTGCCTCAGAGGAGTAAGGCCTAGTTTCAGAACCCAACCTGTACTTATCATCGACCTTTTCCTCTTTGAGCCTTAGTGTCTTCATTTGTAATGCAGCAAACACTGGAGCAGAGCTTGGTGCCTAATAGGTGCTGGAAAAATGGTGGTGGTTATTAACGTTATTACCATTAAGTGCTATGTGGAGAGAGGAAGAGATAGTGGAAGCATGGCCCGTCCACCAGCTTCCAGGAGCTCGACACAAGACATTCCCCCCAGACAGAATTCCAAGCTCTCTTACAAGCTTTGTTTAGTTTATCCTTACGACAGTCCTGGAGCTGTGGTTTTTAATTGTTTGGGGAATTGGATCCCTCTGAGAATCTTATAAAGGCTGTGCAGTCTTCCCCAAACAACACATATGCTTGGACCGTCAGCACAGACTTGCGTGTGATTTCAGAGGGCTTATGCCAGTTCTTCAGCCCAGGCAGAAAATTCGCTTAGGTAGCAACCTCGGAAATTCATTTGTTCACTCAGTGAAGATTTATTTTGTGGCCATCACATGCTAGGTGCTGCCAGAGAGGCCAGGGAGTCAGGGAAATGTCAGACAGGAGACCTTTCCCTAAGTTGCTCACAGGCATTAAGAACCATAATCAGAAGTAGAATTGATTCTATCTTTCAGGAGAAGTACAGCTCCACTTATGTGAAAGTTCAGAGGAGGGCAATTGTTTCCAACATGGAGCTATGCAGGCTAATCAAGTGGGTTCAGTGGAGGGAAAGACGTTTGATTGGAAGATGAAAGACAAATGAAATTTTAGCCTCAAATGATATGTTGTTGACACTCCCAGGGTACATTCTCTGACAGTTGACGCTAGTGCACATATGTCAGTCTGCTGGTGTCTACCTTCACCTGGATGAAACTAGTTGGCAGATTCCTAAAATGCTGCCCCCGATAAGAAGCCAGATGTAATTCATGTCGTGTTCTTCAAATACAGTCTTCCTAACTCAGTACCACCTCCATAACACAGAGCACAGTTTAACGGTTTATACAAAACACACAAGGAATTGATACCCTGTCTGTCTTCAGTCTTCACCTTTGTCACGAGGGGTTCCCTGGGCTCTCTGACCCTCAAGGGGTCACTGTGTTGAATCTGGGTAGCACATAGCTCAGCTTTCTGTCCCGCCCCCCCAAAAAGGAGTCTTGGATGCCCTAATAGGGCATGGAATGGGGAAGTGCACATCCGTGGGCAGTTAGCCACTACCTTCCATTTTCTCTTTACCAGGATAGAGTTTTCTTTCTGCCCCTACTCCCTCTCTTCTTTATCCACATCACACTAATGGCCAAGAGCTGAAACTTCTTGGGGTCAGACAATATTCTGATAGGCCAGATTCTGCTCTGCTTCAGCTGTGTTGAAAGCATATCCATTTGGTTCTGGTTCACAAAGCTTCACTAGGAATTTTTCTGAAGGATTTTAGTTCCTTTTGTGGTTCAGTGAAAAGATTGATATTTGGGTTCCGTGCGGGTTAGGCCAGGGGTGAGGCTCGTTTTGGTTTCGGTTTTACAGGGTGGTCCTTTGCAAGACCATTATCTCAGATGGAGAGGGCAGAGGGATGTGGCCTGGGAACCCGTTTCACAGAAAATAACAGCTCCGAGAACACAGCATGTTCTCTCCTGAACAGCGGCAGCAAGCAGCCTTTGAAGAGACACTGGGCCTTGCTCTCTGCAGCATAGCTTTAGGTTCTCGCTGTTAAATAAGTTTGATGTAGCAACAAGTTAGAAAAGTGCTTTCCGCTTCAGGCACAGGCACAAACTTGCAATGTGACCCCAGGAAAATCAACTCCCCTCTCTGGGACTCGGTTTCCTTGTGTGTAAAATAAGAAGATTGGACTAGAAATTAGATGATGGTCAAGGTACCTGTCAGAGCTAAAATATTATGAAAACAACTTTATTTTAAGTTAACGAAGCCTCTAAGGAAAAGACTCAAAGTCTCCCTTCTCCAGTCACACACCCAGTTCTTCCTTCGTCGAAATTTTCCCTCCAGTGTTCCACTCCCTTAACACCGTGCTCCATCTTAATAGCTTAAGCAGCCTTCCCGGATGCCATTTATATTTTAAAAGAGGCCTTGGACGTCATTACCTGAGGCTTCCTCAGTAACTGGGGTTGTGTAATAGAATTGTGAGTGCCCCAGTCACAGAACCTTCTTTCCTCCCCTCCTTTCTCCCTCCCTCCACTCCTCATCCCTTCTTTCCTTTGAGTAGACCCTGTGTCGAGTGCTTCCTTTGCACGAAGCCCCGTGTTAGGCTAATATTAGGTATAGTCCACACAGAAGGGAAAGCAGTGCTTCCAGGTGCTAGAAAGCAGAGGCTGTTCCCCAGCAGAGCCTTCCTAGTTCTGCTGTGACCCCGTAGAGCCTGGGGGCTGGAGCAGGTCTAAGGAACTTCACATGGCGTTCTTCCTCTATTCACTGCCTGGCTCTGTAAGGTGTGCTAGGTAAGTATTTCTCATACCTGAAACTCTTTAAGTAATAAAATACTCTCATCTACCTTAGATATTTTTAATGGGACTATGTCTCCTTTGGGGTTCTTGTCTCTCGGCTTCTCGCTACCATGAACATGCCTCATGCTGTCATGAACAGAATCAAACCCTAGCTCTAGCAAATATCAATTGTCATGCTTCAGGTTTTCATGGGTAAATTGAGGAAAAGCATACCTCCCTCACATGGACATTTGAAGCCCAGTGATTGTATATGTAAAGCGCTTGCTTGGAAAGAGGTAAGCGCTTAGTTAATAGTAATTATTACGCTAACGGTCAGTCGATTACACAGTGATATATTCAAGGCGATTGATTTATGTAGAGAAATTTGCCCTTCTAGGAAGTGGCCCCTAGACTGTCAGACATTTTGAATTTTTGGATGTGGATTAAGATAGTTTCTCTTCCTCTCCTTCATGACCAGTTACTTAGCTTGCACCTGACCTAATCTAACCTCCCTTTTCTTTCTCCCTTCCTCTTTCCTTATTTCTCTTTTAACAAGTTTATTGGAAGGTTTTTTTTTTTTCAATTTATAAAGGACTGCACACTCGTTACAGAAAATTTGAAAAAGTGGAAAGAAAACAAAATCACCCACAACATGCAGAAAAAACCACATTTTGATATATTTCTACTTTATTTTCATAGTTTTGAATTTTGTTTGCTTATTTTACACGTTGAAGTCGAACTAAAGATATAATGCTGCATGCTGCTTGTTTTAGGTTATAATTATCATATGAGCATTTCCCCATGTGAATTTTAAATTCGTCACTAATATCATTTCTTTTGGCTGCAAATATGGCAGGGCTTGGTGCTACTGTTTGACTCCAGCCTTCCTTTAAGGTTGATAGGAACTTCTTTCTAATTCGTCCTTTCTAATAAGCTGTGGCTGGGAAACCACCCACCCGGCCTGTTAGAACTGTATGTAAAGTAAGAGCTGGTGGGATTTTGTGATCTTGCGGGAAGGCCTGAGGGGCTTTCCTCTGGAACCTTCGGATTTGAATTTTGTGACATATTCTTTCATCTCTCAAAGGCCCCCCCTCACTTATATTTTCAGTTCTTGACTGGGGCTTGAATAGTTGAGACTATTAAATAATTGACTTCTTGATAAATGAAATACTACTGTACTAGTATAAAATGATAAAATCTGCTTTCTTCCCATTATAGAAAGTTTTCCATTAGAGAGGTAGAATAACGTTTAACGCAATTGGTAGGAGTTGCCTGCGTTCAGATCCCAGCCCTCCCACACCCTGGCTGGGTGACCTCGGGCAAGTTTCAGATTCTGTGCCTCAGTCCCCTGCATAATGGAATGATAATAGTATGCACCTCACAGGGTTGTGGTGAGTAGTTAATGAATAAATCTGCCCGGCTGTCGCTTGGTAATCTCTAGTGAGTGTCTGCTATTATTATGGTTTACCTATGTAGAGAGAATTTTAAAGTTCTTTAAAAAACATTCTGACCTGCTCTTTAGGCTTATGTTTTTTAAAGAGGCTCAGGAGCAAAAGGAAGAGGCAGATGAGGGCAAGTCCTGAAAAGAGGAAGAGCGAGGAGGAGGACAGAAAGAAACTGAGGGAGCTATGCTGACACCTGGACACCTCAGTCCCCAAAGCCGGAGAGTGAGCGCTGGTCTCAGGGTCCCTAGGCACTGACCAAACCGGGCCAGGAAGCAAGAGCTAAGGCGCAGCAAGGGAGGCTGAAACCGCAAACCAGAGCCTGAAGGATGAAGGGACTGGGGTCTGCTCCCCGTCTCCGCCTTTGCCCAGGGCCAAGGCCTAGGCCGTAGGGCAGTGCGGAGTCTGCAAATAAAGCCTGGAATTCGGGGCAGGGGTGGGGGAGGGAGGGCAGGCGGGGAGAGTCTAACTATAGAATTTGCAGTTTTCCTTGCAAGAGGTATGGCACAGTTACGTTCTGGTAACGGAAGCAAAATTAAAAATATGAGCAGGAAATAAAATTAATTTAAAAATATCTGAAAACATGTATTCTGTGGCTCGTTCAACTGGCCAAGCTTGGCTGGCTTGCTTTTCCTCAGACTGACTGATTAATAGGACAGAAATGAGGAGGTGTGAATTTATTTTGGACCTGGGTGGGGAGCCAGGGGGGTTGGCATCAGTCCACTTAGGCTAAATCTACATTTTAAAGTCCAGGAGGGGTGCCCACCTACTGAATATCCTGAGGAGTGGAGGAGTTGGAAGCAAGCATTTTGACTGAGCTCCTTCTCAGCAAGCTTCTAGAAGCAGTTTGGGTTTTCCCCTCTTTTAAAAGTATAGTCATGCAGGCCCAAAGGCAGCCCTGTGGGCTCTTGGGACCTTTTCCCGGCCATGATAATGACATAGAGCTGTCCCAAGAGGACAGAGAGTGGTGCAGATTGTCCAGCCCTAAATGCTCCCTGGGACGAGGTGGAGGACAAGTCAGCACTCAGGAAAATAAAATAAAATCCCGCTGGGCTGTTTTCTTCACTGAGCATGGAGAATCATTTAGTGGCATGAAAGGTGGTTGAGAAGCAATAAATAATCTTCAAATGGGGAAAGGCTGCTGTCTGGGAGGTAGAGAGAGGGCCGCAGTGCAGAGCACTTTATCTGAGTTTAGATTCTAGAGAGAGGCTGATTTCTCCGTAGCCCAAGACATGGTTAATTAAAAACAAAGACTTCTTTAAGCCTGATCTAAGGCAGCCTCCCTGTCCTCTCTTTCACCCAGCAAATCCCCCATGTCCCACCCCCACCCCTCTTCTCCTTTTCCCGGAAAAGGCTGGGAACACCCTCAGAAATAAAATCATCTTAACGAGAGAAGACATGTTCTTGAAGAAATTTTGACTTATAGTTTACAACTTTATAAGCATTTCAGTAGAAAGATGTCCCACACTCAGGCACTGAATCAAGGGCACATAGTTGCAATGCTAGCATGGTCTTCTGTGTGATTATTTTTACAACATGTGCAATTAAATGCAGATTTTCTGTTGCCTGATTCTGACTGGCCAGGGAGCTCTAGTGCTTCTGCGTCTCTCGGCACACGTGCTCTGGCACACAGAGCCGCGCAAGGGCACACATTCAACAGGACAAAACCCACCCACAGCACGCACAAAAGTGGAAATCGCCTGGGACACACACGTGCCTGCAGAAAAGCCGCCTTTCCCCAAACTTTTTTTCATTAGAAACAGATCTGCTCTTCTTCTGTTACTTAATTTTGATGATTGAAATTTTCCTCAACCAACACTGTAGAGACAATTACCTTTTTTTTTATATTCCAGAAATCTAGAAGAAAATCATGATTATAATAAGCTCAAATATTTCGTTATCGAGAGGAACTGATTGGGGTGTGTGTGTGTGTGTGTGTGTGTGTGTGTGTGTGTGTGTGCGCGCGCGCGCGCCCACGTGAGGAGCATGAGGAGAACTCTGCAGAGATAAGGAGAAACGTGGTAGATCTAAAAAGATGCCTGAGGTAGTAGTAGTTGCCACTCTAGAGGAGAAGAAATGGCAGAAGATGAACTGTGGAAATCTGGGGTACTCCAACAAGCCTTGTGAATTTGTGGACTTTTAGAAAATTCCATATTATCCGTTCTTCTGGGATGGCCCACGCTGTCTAGTACCGATTGGAAGCAACTTGCAGGAGAGAAAAGGTTGATTTTTAGACCTGTAACTCCCAACCCTTGCCCAACCCTGCATATTGTGGGCTCCACCAGGGTTGTTGCTCTTTACTTCCCCAGGTCAGTCAGTTTAAGAGGCAGTAAAGAAGGTCAGAGTCCACCTCACCTAAGCAGACAAGCAGGGTAGGTAGTGGAACAAGCCAGACCTCGAGTGACAGAAAGACCTAGACTTGAGTCCTGATGACCACTTTACTAGCAGCGTGACCTTGGGAAAATTCCTTGACTCCCTCAGCCTCTGTTTTCTCATCTGCAAATTGAGGCCAATAATCTCCATAATACGTGATTCTTGTGAGGCTACGAGGAGGCAGTGTAAGCACAGTGTCTGGTATGGAGTGGGTGCTCTGGAGACAGTGGCCCCATGCTCTCTTCTCCCACCAAGTCTTCCGTTCTGCTGTTGGAAATGGACTTTGGCAGAAGAAAGTCTTCATCCCCTTTTAGAAAGACACCCCACCTTTATATACTGCGTCTGCCTCCCTGACCTTCCCCTCAGCACTTAGAGCCAGAGTCTGCCACTCAGGTCCAGGGAGGATGCGGAGTAGGTTTCAGTAAGGGGAAGAGGGAGAAGTGAAATGCGATGCGTTAAGGCAGGAGGGGGTGGGCTGGGCATGGGAAACAAACTCCCACCTGCTTCCCAGTTTTGCTCAGAGGATGCCCTGGGAAATGGACTTCACCCGTCTCCAAAATAGCTAGTCCAGATGCCTTCAGCCCCCAAATCCCCCGTGTGCAGACTCCCTCTTTCCTCTGGAGAGCTTCCTTTTTTTCTTCTTTTGCTGTCTTTGACTGCCCTGAGCAGCCCCCACAGGAATAGCTCTGATGTTGTCCCTTACCAGTTGGAGCTTCCTCTTTGTATCTTGCCTAATTTCTCCTGGAGCCCCTAGGTACCCACACCCATGCATGGCTGTGCCAGCCCTGTGAGAAAGAGGCCAGAAGGAAGAGTCGCCAGTTCCCAATGAGGGTGGAAAGTCACACGCAGGTGCTCGGGCTAGGTCTGTGGGATCGATGGCATTGATTTTGAAGTTGAAAGCTGCACTTCAGACATTGAAATTTAGCCCATTGTCATGTATTTTCAACTCATCTTCCTGCACAGAAAACTAAGTGGATGGAAAACACCCTTCCCACCCCTCCCCGAGACTTCTCTGAAGCTGGGTTTTTGACATGGACTTTCCTAGCTCAGTATCAAGCGTAGCTTCATTGAAGATCACCAAACTGCTATTTAGACATTTTAAAGATGCAATTTGAGTTCCAGGCGGGGGAAAGAGGTGGATAAAAGAGTTTATATGATAATGATATGGCTGTGGAAGCTGTCAAATAAAGTGCCTTTTCTCTGGTGAGCAGGCTATTTCTGGAGCTGTGCAAGGGTCGCTACACTTAGGGATATGTTTATCCTAATGGGAAGCAGGACTGAGCTAGGCCGCAGCTCTCTGCACAGCTTTTAAAGCCTCAAGATACCACAATGACATTTTTGGTGTCCAGAAGACGCATTTAGTTTGCCCTGGTCTTTTCTATGTGTGCTGACTTGGCTCTGACAGGGGCCAGAGAAAGGCAAGGAGAAGACTAACAGTGGACGTGGGGGATAGTATGTCTGTCCAGTCATGCCCGCGAGGATGCTTTCAGATACAAGGAAGAGAAAAGTCAATGCAAACTGACTTAAACATGAAGGAGTTTACAGTATGATCTAACAAGTAGCCCAGAGCCAGGTCTCCAGGTAGGGTATGATCAGGGGGCTAACTCTGTTTTCCTGTAATCCTGCCTGCTCTGCCCTCTTCTAGTTCTTTCCCTTAGGCTGACTTCCCTCATGGCTGCAAAGTGGCTGCCAATACCAGATCTGGTGCTTGTTTCTTTGGTCATGTCCAGGGAAAAAGAGAGGAAATCTTTCTCCCTTAATCTGAACTGGTCGATTTAAAACACCACCTGGATTAACAGCAGCCACTTGACTGACATCCTGGGCTGATGGGCCTAACCAAGGGTTCTGAACCCAACACAAGCAAGGAGATTTGAGTCACCCTAACTGCTGAGATTGGATTCCCCTGAGACACAAGCATTACTGGAATGGGACGGGGAGAAGGCCTTGCTTGGACTTTGTAAGCAAGGCAAGGGAACAGTGAGTTGGAAATAAATGCAGTTAAGTAACCAACAGTGGTTCTAGCCAGAAACGCAGGGGTCCTGCTCTATCAGAGCTCTGTCCTGGGCAGAGAGACTGTCAGTCTGGCGTTCCTGCCTCCCAGAGCCGTCGGGGATCAAGAAAGATGATGGAAAAGTAAAAATGTGAAATAACACACACATATATAATGTAGAGTATATGTACATAAATAGTATTACTACTGGAGCCATGAACTTCACAAATGAACGACCACATACCTCGTTTTTCCCTCCTGTAAAATGGATGCAGTGATACTGACTTATCATTCCTTGCAGAGGGTTTAGAAGTTTCGTGTATTAACTCCAGCGATTGTAGAGACCTGCTAGGCTACCTGCATTGAGCTTGTTTTCCCCCGGATTGAAATGGTAACAACTCCAGCCACTTGGTAACTCTCTCCCCGTCTCCTCATTCATCCCCGTCTCCTCATTCATCCCCGCCTGGGTTGGTTTTGGCAACATTCTCTTCAGAAGTATGAAAAACAAACTTCCCCAGAGCTGTCAGTCACTGCCCCACTCAACACATTGGGGGCTGGGCCTCCTGCATCTAAAACACAGCAGCACAGGACTTACAAGCAAGAACCCACTTTTTCCAGGAGCCCCCAGCATGGCTGTTCAGGGACAGTCACAGAGATAACACCTGGCTGTGAGCATGAGACGGTATGGACAGGGACAGGGATGGGGCCTGCCGGCTAGGTCCCAGGACAGAGCAGCGCCGGCGACAGAAGGTGTGGGGAAAGTACTCTAGAGTGATGACAGAGGGAGAGAGGAGCGGGGTCTGCTGGTGGGGCGGCAGGAAAACACAGGTGGGCTTCCATGTCCTACAGTAGGACACTCTGCTACTTTTGTCATGGGCAAGACAAGTCTCACCCGTAGCTGAAATAATGGCCACGGAGGCTGCAGCTTCCAGTCTTGAAGGCAGCCCCTGAGAAATGGACTTGATTATTTCCCTCAAATTCTGAGGCTCAGCCTCAATTTTCATGGAAGAAAAGTCAGTATTTCATTTTCCCCCAGATGCCAGCAGGCCAGGAACTCCTCTGTACAATCTTTCTTCTTCAGTAAGCCCCTGGGGAACTTGCTACTTGAGAAGAGCCTGGAGAAGTCAGAGAGCTCTGAGGCCCACCTCCTATCACCACAAGATGGCAACAGAGCTTTGTACGAGCTCCAGCTGAGGTGTGTGTGTCCAGCACTCCCTAAGGACTGGACTTCACATCTTTAACCCTGATGGTCTAAGTATTCCTTCGATATCTTCGGGTCAGGCTGAAAATTCATTTACTGGGAGCCTGGATATGTCTCTAGCCCTGTTTTGTGGCCTTGAACTCTGTTCCGATGTGCACCTATTCATTGGTTCTGATCCCTGTCC
>NW_006494614.1:39798857-39856508 GCF_000325575.1 Pteropus alecto | reverse complement strand
TCTGAGAGCGTGGGGGCAGGAAGACACAGTTTTACTCAGAGGACTTTAAAAAGGCCCCTGGGATGACAAGCCGAAGGTTGAAAACCTGTTAGACTATAGATGACTACGTATAAATTTAGTGCCATATATGGTGTGAATTTCCATTTTGGGAGAAGAGATTTAAAGTGGCTTTTCCACCTGCAAGCAATATTGCTTGAGTCATGCCTCCTCACTTCCAGTGCTCCCTCCAGCCCCCTTTCCTCCACTCTTTAGTACTCCTTTCCTATGGGCTATGCCCAGCCAAGGCAGGCCCACTGGGTGGCAGCTCTGGGAAGAGGTCTGGAGGCTGGAGTAGGAGAGTGGGGAGCTCACAACATCTCCCCACCACAGGATCCCGCTCGCCCCGCTCCCTTCACTGCTAGGGCACTCTTGTGAGCTGGCCAACTAGAATGTCCATTGAGGAATTCGTTCCCCTTATGCTGATCAAATAGTGCTTATCATTCCAACTTGGCCCTGGAAGGCTGAGTGCCAAGGGAGGAAAGGACAAAACAGAGTAAGACGCTGTATCTTTTGGCTCTGTCTGGATAAAGGCTTATAAAGTAGATGCAAGGAGAGCAAGAATGCATGGACTGCACGAATGAATGGTGTGAATAAATAAATGGTATAAATAAACAAGTGAATGAGGGAATAGAATTCCAGATGAAGACTGGCTGGCCCAACTGTGTGTGTTACCAGCATCCTCATGCCTCATAGATGGCACACGGCTTTGCCAATCCCCAGGAAGCAGCTGTTCGTAGATACCAAGGAGGTCAACCCTTCGACAACAGGAAATCACCATGAGGAAGCCTTGACATGTCCTTTGCTTTGTGCCATCTCTGCCCTATTGGAGTTCCTGGAGAAAGGTTGGCTCCCTTATGTAAAAATGAGCATCTCTACCCATCAGAGGCATGGTTAGAGGCCCTCTGCATGCTGCCCAAAAGATAGACTTTGGGGGCAACTCTGGTCAAGGGCAAACATTAAACATATTTTTTATTAAGTGCAAAAACAATGCATGTATATGTGTGTGTGTGTGTGTGTGTGTACGTATGTATGTATATATATATATATATATTTGATCTTCATTATTTACCAATTCTATATTAGTGAATTTACTAACTCAATAAAATTTGTTTGTAACCCACAAATCAATATATGTGGTGCTTTTGCAGCCAAGTTGTGGACACGGGCAGAGTGGCAAAAAATTTGAGTCACCTAATGGGCACATTCCTAGCTGAGGTGAAACAAGGTGACACTTATTCCAGCTCTCATGCTGTAAACAAGTACTGGTTTCCAGATCTATTTGGTGCCACATTTCTTCTTGCATTTTTGTGTTTTCTGTTGGTGATTTTGTTGTTTAAAATGGCTCCAGGTGTAGTGTTAAAAAAGCTGTCTAGTGTTCCTGAGCCAAAGAAGGCTGTGATGTGCCTTACAGGAAAAAAATACATGTGTTAGATAAGCTTCTTTCAGGCTTGAGTTACAGAGCTGTTGGCTGTGGCTTCAATGTTAATGAATCAACAATGTATATTAAATAAGGTGTCTTAAACAGAAATACACATAAAATGAAGTTATGTATTGATCAGCTGATGAAAATGCTGTGACCAGAGCCTTGTAGGAAACTAACTTACTATTTCCCCTAGAAGCAATGGTTCAGTATTTTCTATTTCAGTATCTGTAGTGACTTTATAGAACATAACTACTGCAAATAACAAGACTCCACTATATGTGTATATATACGTCTAGCCAGTGTGAACATTGAAGGAATGTAGATATAAGCAATAAAACACGTAGTCTCCTTTATCCATCTTTCCTTCTCCAATCCTGCTCCTCTCTCATAGGGAACCATTGTTAACAGTTTAGGGTATATCCTCTCACACCTTTTTCTATTAATTTACAAACTATATACGTGTATGTATAATTTTTATGAGAGTGTTCTATGAAAGGAATAGTGTGTGTTGTGTGTGTGTGTGTATGTGTGTGTGTGTGTGTGTATAGGATTTGCCTTTTATCACCTAGACTAGGGTTGGCAAACTTTTTCTGTAAAAGGCCAGATAATAAATATTTTTGGCTTTGTGATCCACGTGGTCTCTGCCACCTCTACTCAACTCTGCCATTGTATCAAGAAATCGGCCATAGACAATATGTAAGTGAATGGGCATGGATGGCTGTGTTCCAATAAAATGTTATTTATAGACACCAAAGTTTGAGTTTCGTATAATTTTCATGTATCAGAAAATATTACTCCTCCTTTGATTTTATTTCAACCATTTAAAAATGTAAAAACCTTCCTTCTCTTGTGGGCAGTACGAACACAGGCAAGGGGTTGGATTTGACTTGTAGGATTCAGTTTGCTGACCCCCGTTAATACATGTAGATCTACCTCAATGTTTTAATGGCTGCCCAGTATTCCATTGCATGAATTTACCTCAATTTATATAAATATTTCCTTGTTGATTGACATGTAGATTATTCCCAATACTTCACTTCAACAGAATGTGCTTGTACTTACATTTTGAGGCATGTGTGTGAATATTTCTCTGGAGTAGAAATCTAGAATTGGACATTCTGGGTGAAAAGGTTGAAGAGTATGTGCATTTTGAATGTTGGTGCATTCTGAGAAGGCAAACTAATAATGAGGAAGGAGTTCTGGGGCAGGCTGGTGCTTTTTTCCTAGGTTGACTCTCTGTCCACAGCTCTGGGCTACCTTGCGAGTGGGAAGCGGTTCTTGCCCTGTCCCAGAACAGAGCTTCAGCACCTAGGATATCCCAAATAAAATGCATAGAAGTCCCTCAAACATTCTGTTTCACGGCTGCCCTTATCACAGAAGTAGGTCAGGAGAGCGGCCTATTCTGTCCAACCCTGTGGAGATGCAGAGTAAGAAGTGGCCCAGAAATGGGCCTGCTCCGTTAAAGTGGGAGCCGGTGAAGCCCTTGGTGACAGTGGCCTTGGAGCGGAGCTTCCTGGGTCCTGCTCTCAGGGTTGGGCAGCCCAGGGGAGCCTGCACGTGGGACCACACCAAACAAATCAGCCTCTCATGGAGTGGCAGAGGGCTGAGGAAGAATGATTGTAGTCAAGGAGAGAAAGGAAAGACCAGCATTGGAAATTCTTGCTCAGGCACCAGGGTCAGGTGAGGCCATACATGAGAAGACGGCTCAACAAGTGAAGCAGAGGCAGATGGGGGGTAAACTGGGAGGTTAGGACCGAAGCGGGGCACCAAAGGAGGACAGTGTAAGGGGTGCCCAACAGGGCTGCAGATGAACACAAGCCAGAGGGCAGAGACTCACAGATAAGCCATTAAGAGAAGCACAAAGTGAATATAGGGGTGTCCCTGTGAGAACTTCACCTGTGTAATGACAAGGAAATGGAGCAATTACTATATAGGGCATCAGAACAAGAGATTTCTTTTAACTTCTGTATAGGCTGAGAAGGATGAAGCACCTGAGCTGGAGAACATAAACATTCAGGAGGGAGGAAAGGGTGTTTGACACCTAGTAGATAATCAATAATACTGACTCATTCAACAAACATATCAAACTGGGAGCCAAAAAGGGCTCTGGGCTCTGGGGATGCAGAAGTGACTCTGATACAATCCCTGCTCTCTGTGCCAATTCTCTGGGAAGGAGTGGGACAGATGTGCAGAGAAAGATTTTTTTTTTTTCTAATAGACTATTTTATAGAAGTCCACAGCAAAACTGGAGAAAGGTACCGAGATTTCTCATATGCCCCCTGCTTGCGCTCTTGCAGTCTCTCCCGTTAGCAACATTCCCCACAGAATGGTACACTGGTTACAACCGGTGAACCTACACTGACATATCATAATCCCCCAAAGTCCATGGTTTACATTAAGGTTCACTCCTGATGTACAGTCCATGGGTTTTGACAAATGTGTAATGACATGTATCCATCATTGTAATCTCATACAAAATAGCTACGCTGCCATAAAAATCCTCTGTGCTTGGCCTATTTATTCCTCCCCCTTCCCCCAGCTCCTGGCAACCACTGATCTTTTCACTATTTCTATAGTTTTGCCTTTTCCAAAATGTCATGTGGTTGGAATCATACAGTATATAACCTGTTTGGATTGGCTGATTTCACTTAGTAATATGCATTTGTTTCCTCCATATCTTTTCATGGCTTGAGAGCTCATTTCTTTTTAGCGCTCAATAATATTCCATTGTCTGGATGGGCCACAGTTTATATGTCCATTCATCTACTGAAGGACATCCTAGCTGCTTCCAAGTTTTGGCAATTATGACCAAAGCTGCTATAAACACCTATGTGCAGGTTTTTGTGTGGACATAAGATTTTTACCCCTTTGGATAGAGGGAGGATTTTTTCAGGAGCTGCCCAGGAAATAAGAACGCTGCGTATATTGGCCGGAGGATGAGAGAGATGAGAGGGCCCTCCAGGCTGGAGAAACAGCGTGAGCTACGGCACAGGTGGCGAGTCGCTGGGAAGTGCACACAGGGTGGCGGGCAGGGTGTGGGATCACAGTCGTGATGAGCTCTGTGGCTAGGGACACAGGTGGGGCACAGGCCATAGAAGTCCTTGTCACGATGGCCGAAGGAATTTGGACTTTATCCTCACCCGATGAGATGAGGAGCCATTTGAGGGTTTAGGGTGACCGACCATCCCAGTTTGCTCAGGGTCTTTCTTGATTTTAACAGTAAACGACTTGCATCCCAGGAAAATTCCATGTTGGGCAGACCAGGGTGGTTGGTCACCCTAGTTTTAAGCAGGAAAGTAGTATGTTCAGATTTGCTCAAAAACAAACAAACAAAAACAACAACTTTTGGTTGTAAGAATAATTTTAGATTCAGAAAAAAGTTGCAAAGATACTACAGACAGTTCAGTATACCCTTTATCCAGTTTTCCCAGTTGTTGACATTTTCCATATATATGTCAACACTGCAAGATTTATGTTGATACATTACTATTAACTAGACTTCAGATTCTATTTGGATTTCCCCAATTTTTCTACTACTATTTTTTTTTTTTCTGTTCCAGGGTCCAATCTAGAGTCTCACATTTAGCAGTTTTGTTTATAGAAAGATAAATGTGACTGTGGTATGCAGAGTGGGCTGGCAAGGCCCAAGTCTGGAAGCCAGGGGACCCAAGAGGAAGCTCAGACAGGAGCCCGATAGGAGATGTTGAGGGCAGGAATTCCAGCTGTCGCAGAAAGGGAGAGAGAAGGGTTATATGGACCCAGAAGTTTAAGCAGCTGGACTCGCTGGAACTTCAAGATCGACATTTGTTGATGAATCGGTTTGATAAAGTGAAGGCGCGATGTTACCATGTGTTGCTTGCTCCTACATTTTACCCAGTAATCTATGTGGCAGATAATTACTGGGCACCTACCAGGTGGCGGGCACTGATGCTCTCTGGCCACGTGGCTATAGTTTCCGCTTGCCACCCTCTCACATCTCTAGTTCTAGCCTGATTTTCACATTGCGCAGCTTCCACTAGCTTCCGCTGACTTTTTGAGTATGCTAAAATAGAACCCTACTCCTGAAAAGAAGTTCAACACAATCTATCCTTACTACTGCCAAGCATATGTATTTCCAATTTCCAGTGGAAGCTCAAATGTCCCTTTGTAATAAACTGGCCTCTGAGCACTAAGTTTGAGGAAGTCACCACAAATTGGGACTACACTTAGGGGACCGACTGCCACATTGCCCAGCGAGAGGTGTGGAGGGGAAGGCAGGTATGAAGTGGTGATAGAGCTTGGGACCAGGGAGTCTGGATGCACCTTCCCTTGGGGTGCAGCCCAGGGTTAAGAAAAAAATTCAGAGAAATCCTGGTTGGCATGTTTCTAGTCCAGATGGAAGAAAAATGGGACAAACTGCTAATGGGTTCCAAAACCAACACGGGAGAAGTGCCTGCTGCCAGCAAATTTGAGGTATGTTGGCACGTGCAGCAGAAGAGAAATGTATTCACCCTGTTGGAAAGGGGAAGACAAGAAGACGGACGGCGAAATGCCAGCTCTGAAAGGAACGGCTCCTTCCAAATGACAGAGCAAGACTGGCGTGAGTCAGGAGGAAGGGGCTCAGACAGCCAGGCGACAGGCATCTTGAGAGGTAGGGCTCGTGGCTTGTCAGCCTGACTCCCCTCAGCTGTGCCGTCAGCCACTTGGCCTGCCATTCTGAACCAGTTAGCGGAGGGAGCCTGTCCACACATTCTTTCTTACCCCGGCCCCTCCTTCGTGATGCTCCCCTCTCCTGAAGGGGCCCCGCCTTTTCTATCCTCTGCATAATCACACTCTATCCATCTTTGGGGGGCAATCGTCACCTCAGAGCACATCTCTGCATATGCTTCCTACATTTTGGATATCACCTGCATTTCAAATACCACATTATAAAGGGAGAAGCTAGAAAACTTGCATCTCTAGACTCCTGTGCCATTACTGTATACGAGATATCCACATGAGAATTGGGTTGGAGGCAGTGCCCCCTTCAGAAGAACCACAAGGAAGTAGCAGAGATACTTGGTTCCTGAGAATATAGAAGAATTGAACTTCTGGTTGGCAGTGCAGAGGGTCTGAGAGGCTGTGGAGTCTTCTCTATGAAACTCCTTCATGTGGTTGGGCACTTCATGGCTCATGGTTTCAGAGTTTGGCTCTCCTGGACATTTTACGGCCTAATAGACTGATTAAATTCTCTCTCTCTCTCTTTTTTTCCTTAAATGAACAAGAATGGCTTCTGTTCTTTGCAAGTAAGAATTGTGACTATTACACCATCTGTCTTAACATCTGCTATAACAAGACACCATAGACTGGGTGGCTTAAATAGCAGACATTTCTTTCTCACAGTTCTAGAAGTTGAGAAGTCCCAGATTAGGGTGCTGACAGATCCTGTTTTGGGGAGGGCTTTCTTCCTTTTTTTGCAAATGGCCATCTTCTCCTTGTATCCTCACTTGGTGGAGAGAGAGAGGG
The DNA here is from genome assembly GCF_000325575.1 of Pteropus alecto. Classification (NCBI taxonomy): domain Eukaryota; kingdom Metazoa; phylum Chordata; class Mammalia; order Chiroptera; family Pteropodidae; genus Pteropus; species Pteropus alecto. The sequence goes on along the minus strand of NW_006494614.1, from coordinate 39,849,562 downwards.
AGAGAGCATCTCCCTCCTTATAAGTGCACTAATCCCATTCATAGGGCTCTACGCTATGACCTAATCTCTTGCCAAAGTCCTCACCTCCTAACACCATCATGTTGAGGGTGAGGCTTCAACCTATGAATTTTGGAGTCACACAAACATTCGGTCCACAGCACCATCCTTTAAGAGCAACTGAATAAATGACTTTTCTAATACCCTGTCTGGGGCCCTAGATTCTGTGGATGTGCATGTCTTCAAATGCACCACCTCACTCACATTAAATTGTCTGTCGTCTTCTCGTGTTTTTAGTAGTTAGGTCTGTCTGCTCACCGGGTGGGAAATATCTGTAGGCAGTGAGCCTGTCTTTTCTTCTTCTTTTATTTTCTTTGCATCATTTCATAGCCAGAAAGAGATTGCGAGCTTGTTGGCTAATCCACTCATCTTATAGGCAAGGTGAGGCTCAGGGTAGTGACCAATGAGGTGCCTGGCCAGGGACTGGAGGTAGCAGGACAACCGGAGCCAGGCCTTTCCTTCCCATTGCCCTGGGAGAGCACTGAGCCCACACGTTGTGCTTATGTGGAAGACACATCATGACAGCACATGAATTTAAACAGGGCCTTCTGAGGAGTTCGAAATACTTCATCAATCTGCAAGTTCCAGATTTGTACTCCTGGGAAGTATAAAGGTCGGAGAAAGACTCTCTATTTAGAGTAGATAAAACTGAGGTCCAAGGAACTGAAGTGGTTTGCCTAAGATCAGTATCAAAGTTAGGAGTCTGCAGCTCCTTGGATTTCCATGTCTGTTCCAGGAAAACCAGAGGATGTAGGTTCCAGTAATGGAAACACTTCCTAAGATGCATTTGGGGCTGCCACCTGAGACTTTTATTTAGGGGTTCCTTGGGGAGGAGAGGAGAGGAAGTCCCTGTATTAGGTATCTATTGCTGCTTAATGTATTGTCTCAGAGTTTAGTGGCTTAAAATGACACTGGTTGTTTATTATCTCTCAGTTTCTGTGTGTCAGGGATTTGGGAGGAGCTCAACTGGGCGGTAATAGTTCAACATCTCTCATGAGGTTGCGGTCATGGGATGCCTGTGGCCCACATCATCTTGAAGTCTCCTTCACTAACATGTCTGGTGCCTGGCTAGGAAACTGGAAAGGCTGGGGCCCCCAAACATCTCTCTCTCTCTCAATCCAGTAAGGTGGCTTCAGGGTGGCTCAGGGCTCCAAAGGTGTGTGTCCTGGGAGAGAACACCAGGCTTAGCCTCAGAAATCATGCAATGTCACCACCACACTTTGTACTTCAGTGAGTTAGAAGTGAGTTATTGAGTTGGCTGTATTCAAAGGGAGAGGAATTAGGCATCATCTCTTTATGGGAAGAGTGTAAAGAATTCGTGGGGTTAGCGGGACCAGGATTGGAACAGCAGACCCAGCAGCTGCTTGTCTTCCAAACGACCAGCATTAATATATTGAGAGAGCCAGAGAAGGGGGTCTGACTTGGGAGGTTTTCTTTGGGTTGTTACCTCATTTTTAAGCTATTGTAAATCCTTTGGGGAACAAGATTCTTGAGGATAGCTAAACAAACAAACAAACAAGCCACAGCAAACATATCCTTAAGGAATTATTTCTAGTAATAACTGTAATACTGCCTCTTTATATTTCTATAGCATTTGGTCTAGACACATGTTGAACGACTTGTCAAAGATTACATAGCAGGTCAGGTCCAAAAGAAAATGAGAACCAGAACCCAGGTGTCTTTTTTCTTGATTTCTCTTTTCTTGATTGCTCTGCTGCATCAGCAAAACTCCCTGAACAGCCTACTGCTTTATGAGAATATTCTCATTTTTGTCTCTCCTCAAAATAGTAGCCGTGATCCCCATCATTGACTCCTGGGCAGCTGCAGCAGGATAACAACTGGCAGCTTGGCTCCGGCTATTGCTGGGCAGGACAAGGCTAGGAGAACCACAGAGAGCACTGGAGATAGCCCCCCGCATCTCACAGAATCAGAAACTAACGTGGAGCAGGTTGGTGGGACAGTGCTTAACTAAGTCTTTTGATGAGTCATGAGACTGGTGGCACTCAAATCCAGGTCTCTTAATGTCAAATCTAGTTTAACCCTCTGTCCCACCCCCTACTCCTGCCCCCTTGGATTCTTGTGTGTTTCTGAAATGAGAAGCAACCTCATTTTGCAAAAGTGGCTTGCCTTCAATCACCCATTGGGTTGCTCCCTGCAGAGACCCTGGAAGAGTTATTATTTTGGACAACCTGCCAAATGAATCAGTCAACGTGCAATTATTAAGCACTCTCTGTTAACCCAGCATTGTGCTGGTATGAATGACACTGAATATAAAATCTTGGTTTATATCAAGTTTATAGAGATGGTTTCTGGCTTCAAATAACTTTGTGACTCAAACACCACAACGTATACTATTTAACCAAATATTGATTACACAGATGACGCAAAATGGTCTAATTTCACAGAAATCACACCTTTACCAGTACTTTCTAGGAAAAACAAATAATTAATAGTAGTGTGCTTTTATAAAAAACACACATACATATGACGGCAGTGAACTTAAGTACTATTGGAAAATCCGAAATGTGTGGCAGCCTTCTAATTAAAAAGATTGTTTCCTGCAAACTCAGATGGAATATCCTCTCCCTGCTTCTTTTTTTTCCCCCTATAAAACAAACTTCCTGCAAGAAATGTGAAATTTATTATGAGAGGGAACATGCTAACTTTCCAAATACCCCAGTTGGTCTGAGGAAACGAGGCAATGATGACTTGGAAAACACCTCCCTTTACACACACATCCATTCACACGTGTTCAGGCCCATCGCCTTGGCCCAAGTCAGCTCCCTGCAGCTGGACTCTGACAGCAGGGGGCATGTCTGGTGAATCAGAACACTACAGATTAAAATCACCTAGTGGGTCTCCTGCTCCCACCACCAGACTAATCCAAACTCCAGCTTTGTCTATTGTACATCCTCCACGACTTTTCCCAGCCAAGGTTTAAATGACTCAAGTTCCACCATGTTCCCTGGAGAGGTTATACTGCAGCCAAATAGAACGAACTCACCGTTTGGAATTTTTTCCCTCCTTTTATTGAATCTAATTTTTCCTTTCTTTCTTTTCCTACTGTCATGTTCTTGCTGGTTCCCATTGGACCACCCATTGTGCCAACCTTTCAAATGTGTAGACTGGAATTTCCCAACATGATTCGGTCTATGACACACTTTTGAATTGTCGGCAGTCATGGCTGTAGCGCTGGGGTCTCATCTTTAGATTCAGGCACACTCTTAGGTCAAGCCATCTGTCTAACAACACTGTTGATTTTCTAAAACACGCACATGCAAATATCACCTCTTTGTGCCAGGGCCCATCATCTCAACTCTCAGTCCCCTGAGCCAAGTTTAGCACAGTGGAATAGGAAAGAGGCAAAATAGGAAGAAAGCTTTTGAGATCCAAAAAAAGATTAGGCCGCCCAGCTGAGAATTACTGTCGAATACGAATCTAAATGAAACTAACTCACTTACTTTTCCCCCTTAGGGCATTTTTAGTCTTCCTTTTAACATTTCATTTTGAAATTCTATGACAATTTTCTAAGTCCTCCTTCAAAACCAAAAGCAACCATGTCTAATTATTGGCAAATAGAATATTTTGGTTGTTTAATTCAATCATAATGTGGGAATACCAGAAATAAACCTGATAATAATATTTACCATTTAATCATCCACTGGGTTGACAAACGTATAAAAACATATGCAGTCTCATTTAATTTTGAGGGATAGTACAAAGCCCATCGTACAGGTGAGAAAACTGAGGCTTTGAGATATTAAGTAACTTGTGACGGTCATAGGCCTGGAACCGGAGCTCAGAGGAGCTGGAGAACATAGTCACCGCCAACACTGTCTCCTGCTCTTTAAACAAAATCATCTTGGAACGGCAAAGGAGAAGGTGGAGATGGAAGCGGGTTGGGAACTGTCCACATCCACACAATTCAGCACTGCCGAGCTTCTGTCTGCTGTTCCATCATATGGCACATAGAACAATATGCATCAGACCCAGTGACAGCTGCTATGCTCAGATTTACTCATGTGCACGTCACTCTCACAAATGTTACAACACCGCATCGACTGGGTCTAAGTCATCAGGTATAGACGGTCATGGGTAATCAGGGCTTTGCTTGTGAGGAAGACAGCCAGATCTAGGCCTAGGAGAGGCTGTTGCACAACAATGTTCTTTTGTGGTTTAGTTTTACTTTTGGAAGTCTCTTCAAGGCTGAAAATGATGCTACTGGCTCCATCCATCACTGACGCTGATGTGCCAAACATAGTGAACCAGAATATACTCTATGGCTTTTAATCTCTTTTATGTTTTCCCCCTCTTTATCTCTCTGGGCTGTACTCTGCATAATCACCCGGCTTCTTTTTAGAACTCTGTTCTTCAATTCCCTAAAGCATATGATGGCTGTATACTATCTCTTCTCTCCCTTTCTCAGAAGGATATTGCCCCCAAATGACATAACAAAACTACCTTGCTGTTCTCGCTACCAGGAGGAATGATACAACTCAGTACTTCACATTCTCCCCAAAGCCTCCTCGAGGCTCCGAACCTTCTGTCAGTCACAGAAGGCTGGTTCCCATGGTGCTGGCCCCAGCAGCCTACTCTGGGGCCATGCAGCTTTTCACATGCCATATTTCTGAACATCCAAATTCCACCCTTTCTGTCTTCATGACTCAGCTCGTATTCTGAATCTGTGGCTTGGGATGTTCTCAGTTATTATGCCTTTAAATCGCCTCTGTCCCATTTTTCTCTTTCCTCATCTTTCGAAACTCTGACTAGATATATCTTGGACCTTTTTACTTTATCTTCTATGGCTTCTAATCTCTTTTATATTTTCCACTTCTTTATCTCTCTGGGCTGCACCCCGGATAATTTCTCCAGCTCTGTCCTCCGAGTCTCAAAGTCTCTTTGGCATGGTGTGTTAAATATATCCACTGAGTTTTAATTTCTATTTTACTTCCAGAACTTCATCTTCTAGAAGTTCCGTTTTATTCTTTTCACAAATCTGCTTACCTTTTACTCAAATTTCGAAGATATATTTCCATTAATTGGAAAACAGTTACATTTCATTTCTGAATTCCAAAACCGGAAGTCTTTGCAGATTGATTCTGCTGTCAGTCACTTCTGCTGGCTCTTGCTCTTGGTGCCTTGTTTTCTTATACTTAGGCTGATTTTTAGCTGTGAATTTCTCATCTTCCTTAGAAATTGCTGGAAATCCTCCAAGGCCCATGGAAAAGGTGAATTTCTTCAGGAAAGATTCTGTTTGTTTCTTTGGGCGTCTGTTAATCATCTAGTCTGAGATCATTTTAATCTAAATTTTCTGCCTGTGTTTTTTCAGATGACCCATGTTGAGTGAATTCAGGCTATAAATACACAAGAAATCTGGCGAATAGTTCTCTGAAAAAGAGTTTGGGTTTATTTCTAGTCCTTCCTTACACTGAGGGTATGGCCCCTGGAGATTCAAATTTTACAGGACGTCTCCTCTGACACTGTCCACCTTGGGCAGACCTGGGTTTGGTCTCTTGCCCACTAAACCTCACAAGGCTCCAAACATATCACTTCCCAAGTTCACTAGATCCAGAAAATTCCTTCAAGGCAAATGCCATCTTCAGTGCTCTTCTCACCTTCTGAGTTCTGCCTTCATTCATTTCTTTGGCCAGACTGTTCCATACTTTCTTGCTAATTCATGGAAGCATTTAAAGATAATAAAAAATATTTTCCCTGCATTTCTAGACACTTTGAGCAAGGGAGCTAGTCTGGACACCTAGTCTACCACATTGCTAGAATCAGAAATCTCTGTTTAAATCCCACCTTTTCTAAGAAGCATTCCACAGCCTCTGCAGCCTACAGAGCCTCTTTTTTTCTCATAGCCTCAATAAAATTTAACCAAGTTAGTCATTTGGCATTGGAGACAGTTGACTCTTCATCAACAAGTGATGAACTGTCCGAGCTGAGTATCTATCTGAGCCTGGTTTTTTTTCACTTTCTATCCTATCCAAGACCCAGAGCGGACCAATTAACACATGGATGGTGAGCCTCTCATGTTCCCTCCTTTCTCATGTGCTGTATTTTATGTTCCCCCACTCCTTCGGGTTCTCCCTGTTTGCTCTCCTCCTAGGTAAGTGAACACATTATGAGTGCCACCAAGCTAAAGTCACTCCCTCTACTTTATTTGGGTCTCAGCAAAATACTTTCTAATGAGCCTGAGGAGAGGAAAAGCTCATTTTTCTGAACTGAAGAAAACAGTTGGTCTGGGGTTAGTGTATTTAGATACTCACATGTTGGAAAATACTGATTTAATCAATAATTTAGGACAGAATTCCCAAAAAGAGGTTCTGGAGATGGGTTACAGAGTGCAGAAATCTTGGTCCACTCATCCCTCACTGCTGAGCCAGCTCTGAGGCCACCAGTCCCACCGGCATGGCACTACCTAACAAGCAGCTTCATCTGTTTGCTGCCCCGTGCCACACAAATGTTATGCTTCCTATGTGAGCCATCATGTGAAAAAGGTTGGGAGATCCTGAATTGTAATGTCTGTACCATAGGATTTGGCTAGCAGTGTGATTTAGAGAAAAAAATTAAGAATTCGGGGTCAGATAGACTTAAGTTTGTATCCCTTCTCAGCCACTGACTTATGTGACTTTAAGCAAGTTTCTAAAGCTTCTTTTGGCTTCAATTTCCACATATGAAAAATAGGGATATCACCTACTTTGCATGGTTCTTATAAGGATTAGAAATAATATCTGTAAAGCAATTAGACCAGGAGTTGGTTTGTATAGACAGGTGCTTAAAATAAGCAGTATCCATTATCACTGATGTGGTTACTATCATTAGAGAACTTGACCCAAACTTCCATCAGAGCCAGAGCCAAAAAATTGAGAATGAAAGACAAAAAGGAGTTGGGTAGAAACTTGGGAAATGGTTGCTGTCGGATCTCTCAGTTATAGATTGTCCCATGTATCTCTCTTTAGGGCCTTTGTGGGTTTCAAGATGGGTGCGGCAACCTCAAATCAAACCCACTGAGAGGTGGTGAGGACCTGAAAAGGAGAGGTGAGCCTGAATATTGAGACACCTGCCCTAAGCCTGAAGAGACTATTGGGGTGTGTCTCAAGGGAGTGATGGATACTTGCTTTGCAGAAAGAATTATTCACATCCCAACCAGATTAGTGGCAATGGTGAGCTGGCCCTCTGCAGTCCATTTAGAAAGTCATCTGTTGGTCGTCTTTGTCCTCTTTCCATTCCTCATGTCCCACTGATCTCCAAGACCCTCAGCTATTCTCTTGGCATGTCCTTTGCATCTCTCTTGGTCTGTTTGTTTATTTGTAACACGATGAAGATAATAATGATACCACCTATGCAGATGCTAACACACACCCCTAAATGGCCTAGCTGAGGCTTCAATCTATACTGTTGGGCCCCCAGACTGTGCTCTTTCCCAGACCAGACTTGCCTGGGAAACGGTCATATGATGCAATAATTTCACTTCTGGGTATTTATCTGAAGAAAATGAAAACAATAATTCAAAAAGATATATGAACCCCTATGTTCATTGCAGCATTGTTTACAATAGCCAAGACATAGAAACAACCTAGTATCTATCCATAGATAAACAGATAAAGAAGATGTGGTACATATATATAATCGAACATATGCAATGGAATTACTCAGACATAAAAAGAACGAAATCTTGCTATTTGCAATAACATGGTTGTATGAACCTAGAGAGTATTATGTTAAGTAAAATACAACTGACAGAGAAAGACAAACACTGTATGATTTCATTTGTATATAGAATCTAAAAAAACAAAATAAACGAACAAACAAAACGAAACAGAAACAAACTAATAGATATAGATAACAAGTGACAGTTGCTAGAGGAGAGGGAGTGGAGGGAGGGCATAACAGGAGAAGGGGTTTAAGAAGTACAAACTTCCAGTTGTATAATAAGTCATGGGGATGTAATGTACAGCACAGGGAATAGAGTCAATAACATCATAATAACTACATATGGTGACAGACGGTTGATTTCTAGACTTATTGTGATGATTACTTGGTAAGGTATATAAATGTTGAAGCACTATGTTATACACCTGAAACTAACATAATACTGTATGTCAATTATAATTAAAAATAAATTAATAAAAAAAGGGCAGGGACCGTCTCTCCCGTGTTCTGTGCAGCCCTGGTACAACCTTCTGTTGGAAACAGAATCAGCAACATGTACCTCCCGTGTGCCTGCTCATGGAGGCCTGCCAGACAGGATGACCCTCAGACTCTCTCTCCTTCACAGACACCCAAGGCTGTCCCTGGCCCTTTTTGCAATATGGCTGCTGGGCAGAGGGATCCTCTTTGGCTGGGGTTGGCCAGACCGGGTCCCCTCCTGTGGGGCACTGGTCAGGAGTGGGAGACACATCTGGCTGAGTCAAACTAAGGCCTCCTCCTGCACTCAGGAGTGCCCTCCCATCTACATGTCACCACCTCGGTGGTTTCCGGGAGCTGATCTGTGGACACTGTATTTGCATCACAGCCTCTTCTCGGCCTTTCTCATCCCTCGTCCTCTTCCTCTCTGATGGTCTGAGTCCCAAGATCCACATATGGTTCGTTTTGGTATTTAAAAAAAAATTTCCTGGCCAGAGGGTTCCGGCTTCCAGGAAGGCTCTCCCATGGCATGTGGGAGTCAGAAGTTGCCTTGGGGGGCCTGCCTGTGGTCAGGCCATCTGCTTTCCCTCCTCCTGGAGGCCATTCTCTTTGACTCACCTCTCCTTCCAGTGTGAATTATTCTTGCCTTGACCAGCGGGACCACATGGGAAGAAGTCTTGGAGAAGCCCACGGCTTCCAGTTAGCTGGAAGGACACTTCCAGAGGACTTGGGTGTGCCCTTGGCCGAGCCTCCCTCCATACCAGGCCTGACCCTTGGCTGCCCAAATCTATGGGTGGGACTAAGCCTGAGCTTTCCTACTTGATTTGTAACCCATTTCACCTTCTGATAAAATCATGAGACTTCTCCTGCCACCAAAGGATACTTTAAACAGCTCTAATTAAGAATCATTACTTTACATACGTTGACCCTATAGAGAGACTCTAGCCGTATGCTCACAAGCCAAGAAGACGGTAGGACTGTCCTTTCTGTTTCTTAATTTGTGAAAACAATAAAGAGTCATTCTTGTTAGTCATCCCATAGGATGTCTAGCAAGTGTGTGTGGAAGTATAGGTGCTCTTCCCTCACTCCATCCCCTGCTTCCTGAAGAAATACACGTAAGGAGGCCAGGGGAATGGGGCACTGGGAGATGTGATTCCAAGCAGAGAGGAATCCCAAAACCTTGTGCCCCCAGGAGCTGTGCTGGAAGAGGCCAGTTTAGCTGTGAAAGGTCAGGCGATCATAGGAAGTCTGCTCATAGGATCCAAGGCCTGCTTGCCTCCTCTCCCCTTCCCTCCCCTGTTTTCAGACCAGTGAGTGGGGGACAGGATAAACAGAAGGCTTGAGACCTCACATGGGAGGCCAAGAGAGGCAGGACCCTGGGGGAAAGAGCAAAAGGGCCAAAAGCACCGTGAAGTCATGGAGGGAGAAAAGAAGGCCTCCCACACCCCTATGGACTCCTTACAGGAGAGAAGATAAGATTCAACCTTGAAGTCAAGATGGATGAGTATATCTGGGGACTCCCTGTTCAAGCTTGACTGACTAATAATACCAAGGCTGATACCCGCTCTCCTCATTAACGTCAGAACTTGTGATTACACAGTTTCACACCACATTTTATTCTCCATCCCACACACTGAGGATTTCAACATGCTTATGTTCCCCTCCCCTCAAATAGCACAGAGCCTATAGCTCTGGCAGTCATTGTTCTTTGATACTTGAGCAAGACCTGAGTCTCTACAGCATCAATTTCTCAACCACATCATGGCCTTGGTTTCTCAGGATTTTACAGACGAGAAGTGCCTTGAAATTGCGTGTTTGGATCACCTTGTCTACATTCCTCACCCTTGAAGCTCCCCTTTCCTCTCCCTGTACGGATAGCAGCTTTGCCACAAATCACACAGCCTCTGTTCTTTCTGCTTCCCACTGGCCATGGCCTTCACAGAGACCAACCAAAACCAAAGACCGCAAGCTGTGTCTATAACTTGTGATCCATGTCCCTGTTGGAGATCAGCCCCCACCCCCTAATCCAGAGACTGTCATTGATGAAAATAAAGTGGGTATTTGAACAACAAAATAAAAAACACACTATTGGATTAAAAGCCTAAAATAAATATCCATGGGTCCATACTTGTAGAAATAAATGTGAAGAAATAAATAAGTGGGGGAAGAGAGACAAATCTTCCTACAGAAGAATTCCAAATATGTCAATACTCTCTCCTCCTGGAGGAGGGGCTTAATCTCTCCCCTTTGGGGTATGAACTGCCCACAGTGACTGGCTTTCAAAGAATAGAGGGCGGAAAGCAGGAGGGGACCACTTCATAGTGGAGAAACCTGGCAAATGCTACCTTGGCTAGGTGATCAAGGTCGACATCACCAGCGATAGGCCATGATGACAGCATTGTTTCTGGTATGATGCATTGAGAAGGGCGCTTCACCTCTGTGGTTTTCTTCCAAACTCATAGCCTTAGTCTGTCTAGTCATGAGAAAACATCAGACAAACCGAAATTAAGGGGCTTCTTATGAAATGCCTGACCAGCACTCTTCAAAAGTGAGAAGGTCTTAAAAAACAAAGACAGACTGAGGAACTGTCACAGCCGGGAGGAGCCTAAGGAGACATGATGACTCAGTCCACTGTGGTGTCTTGGATAGGATTCTAGAACAGAAAAAGGACATTAGTAAAAAAAAAAAATCTGGTGAAATCCAAATGAAGTCTGGAGTTCAGTTATACTAACATACCAGTGTTTCTTAGTTGTACTATGGAAATGTAAAATTATAACATTTGGGGAAACTGAAACTAGGTAAGAAGTATAAGGGAATACACTGTACCATTTTGCAACTTTATTTTGGTAAATCTAAAATTATTTCAAAATAAAAAAGTTTATTTAAAAAGATGAGGTGAGCTGACCTGGAACATTTCATTTGTATGTGTGCTTTATTACACAATTAATATATAAGTACAGTTTCATTATATAGGCTTTAAGCAATCAGAACTTCACAGAACAAAACGTGTTCTGCCCTATACCCCTGCCTTCCACTCACTTCTTTAGAGCTAATCATGTCACTTATGGCTCAAACCTGGGAACTGCTTGCCATGTGCAAGGCTTTGCCAGACATGCTTCATCTCTACTGGGTGATCGAACTTAATCTTCAGAACAACACACTGAGGTAGGCACCGCTAGTCCCATTTTACAGATGAAACTGAGGCACATGGAGATTAAGGACACAGGTAAGAAGTGGTAGAGCTGGCACTGGAGCCCAGGTAATCGAATGCCAACATCCATGCTTTAACCAATTAGAGAGGAGATACCCCTTCCACTGTTTGCATACAACCCTCATAAACACATACACGCGCGTGCGCGCACACACACACACACCTTTTTTGGGGACTAACATCCATGTCACTGGCAACTTTATATTCTTAACAACACATTTCAGTGTACTTCCATGCCAGTGTCCAGGCCTACCACCATCTTCTTTAATTGTTGTATGCCAGTGATTTTTAACCAGTGGTGCTTTTGTCCCCAGGGAACATCTGGCAAAGTCTGGAGACATATTTAGTTGTTACAGTTTGGGGTGTGTGCTCCCCAGACTTAGGCCACTGGTGGGTAGAGGCCAGGGATGTGGCTCAACATCCTGCAATGCATGAGGCAGACCCTAAATTATTATTTTGGTGCCTAGACTGCAAAATCCTGCTGTATGGTATTCTGTGGAAAAACTAGATGATTCCTAAAGTCCTTCCAGCTCTAACATGTCACATGGATTATCACTCAGGGCCTTTTCTCTCTAGAACTTCCCAGCTCTTCCTGTTCGGTCCTGTCCCAGCCCTTCCTGCTATGGATTCACCCCCTCAACTCTCCTCACAGAACGCAGGTACTTCTCAAAATCATGCTATGCGTCACCTCTTGCTATATATACTTTTTTTCTCAACCGAATTGCAAGCTCTCTGGAGAGCAATAATGGTGTCCGTTTCTGTATTATCCACGAGGCCAGGCATGACGCACATAGTAGGTGAGTCAGAAAATGACATCATTCTCCTTTCTAAAGAAGTCTATCCACAGTGGCGATATTTTATCCCAGGGTCCCCCGGCCATGGCTGCACGGTGGAATGATCTGGGATAAGTAAATACAAGTGTCTGAGCCTCTTCCCAGATACCAGTTGAAGGTTGGTTCTGTATATCCACATTTTTAGAAAGTTCCCTCGGTGATTCTAATGTACAATCGACGGGGCTAGTGAGTTACCACGGCAGAGTTATCACAGACATCTGAATCGAATTCTTACAGTTTTTAAGATAAATTTGTGTCAAAGAAGGGGTCACATCCAGTTTTTGTTCACTAATCCAGGGCTTCTCAAATTGTAATGTGCACATAAAGCACCTGGGAACGTGTTAAAAATGCAGATTTGGATTCAGTAGGAGAGAGTGGGGCCTGAGACCCTGCATTTCTAGCAAGTTCCCAGGAATGCTGGTGCTGCTGGTCCAGGAACCACCCTTTGCGTAGTGAGGCTTTATATGTAGTTTCAGTGGCTCGGGGCTTTCTGGCTGCTCCCCAGACTTAGGCTCCGAAATGTTTGCCTGTTCCCCAGCCAAGCACCCAGCCATCCTCTTGGAAAACTCAGCTTGAGCACAGTTGAACTGAAACGAAAGCTCCAAGGAAAAATGGCAAATGTTTACTGAGAATTGGAAAATAAAACCAGGGAATAAAGCAAGAATATGACAACTCCTAAAGTTTAAAAAACAAAACAAAACAAAACAATGCAACCCAAAGAGGAACTTCGGGGCCCCTTCCAGTTTTAACAGTCTCGATTTGATGTCCATTAGAGTGTCAGCTAAGATCCATCAAGAATGCAATTTCCTCCCGCAGACCAGGGACCTCATTTGTGCTGCTTCGGCCGCATTCTGTTCTCCATCAGTGGGATTTACGCATATGGAACCGAGTGTGGAATTGGGCCCATTACATTTAACTTCCTATATCTGACATATTTAATACCTACTTTTCAAATAAATGAAATCCCTGTTTAGCGCCAGCCTCGAAAGTTGTAGTTGGTTAGGGGTTTTTCATGGGCAGTTCTGTCTGCACGAGGCGGTTCTGTTAGACCCAGCAGCCTCAAGAATAGTTGAAAAGTCTTAAAAAAAAAAAAAAGAAGACTGTGCAGTGACCAGAGTCTCCCGGAAACTGAGGGTCAAGGTTATAGAATAATGGAACAATTTTTATAAAAAAGTTTTATAAAAGCTTTTTAAAAGTCTCACTAAAAGAAGAGCTGTTTTGTGTCAGAATTCTAATCACACTAAGAAATGTATGTGTCTCAGAGTTGGAGTAGGAAATGCTTCTAGAAGGTACCAGATCTATGCACCTACCTTTATTAGGTGCCATTCCAGAGAGATTGATTCATGGGTCTTGAGTTTGCAAAGTAAAATAGCAAAGTCCTAAGTTGGCCCAGATTTAGTTGACCCTCCAGGTCCTCACAAATGGTCTGAACTGATCATCACTGACAGCTCAGGAGACCGGGGCTTGTTAAGTGGGTGGCTGAGACTAGAGGTCAACACCCACACACACTCTACCCTTACTAACCAGCTACCTGGCCAACAAGTGTTGAGGTAGATATACCACGGGGTATATGGGCTGGGCCAGTGCTGGAGCTCTGGAAACTGGAGCTCCTGGGGAGAAGAGTGAGGCAACCCCATATCCTGTCCTCCACCCCAAGGACTCACTGGCAAGAGTTCATTTGCATAAGGTCTCCTGGTTTGGGGCTGATAGAGAATAACGTGTGTGTAAGTGAAGGGGTATTTAGGAGGAGAGAAAAATAAAGATAATGGAGGGGATGTTGTGTGTTTCCTAGTCTTAATGAAGAGATGGAGAGAAGCTGAGAAGCTCTTTTCGAGGCCTGTTCTGTGAGCTTTCAGGACTCAAGCCCTGTTCCTTCTCAACACGGTAAGAAGATGACAGGGGGCGGGGTCAGCCATTCTCCCCTTTCATTTACAAAATCCAGACTCTCTAGCCAGAGTTGCCATCCTGCAGATGTAGAGGCAGTGTCATGACAAAGCCTCTCTTTAAACCCAGTCTCTGGGTTTGGGGTTCTGGAATTGGCCAAACAAAGGTAGGTGGGTGAGGGGGGGAGGTGTGCAATTAGAGTGTACAGGAGGAAATATGTGTGAAGAATTTGGTTCTCTGCTTTATAGTATTCCCTTTTGGCTACTCACCTCTGCCCAGCATGCATCAGAGCTCCCAAGAATGGAATACTTTGTAAAAGTAAAAAGGATAACCTAGAGAAAAATTCATAGTCGTGATGTTTTCGTTGCTTTAAATGTCCTCAAATCCTCAGTTCAAGTTCAGGGCTCAGCTCACCTGTCATCCAGCTTGGTTCTCTGACCCTCCTGCCGGATTCTGTCATGCCGCCACCACCTGGACATCAGTATTTAGGCTGGAGCTGGTCCTTTCCTTCTTCCTTCTGCTGTTGGAGCTACAGGAGCTATGTGAGCAGCTTGCGACTGAAAGACAGATGGATGGAGTGCTCCTCTCTGCACCCAGCCCTGCCCCCATCTCAGCCTCGACACCATAACAAACAGCCCTGTAAAAAGCACTTACATTTATGAACTGTTTATAAATTTACCGACATTGATTTATGACGCTTGGCTGGACCTGACATTAGACTCTTTAGGGGTATTTCTTCCCCCCCTCCTTTTTTTTTTTTTTAAAGATATTTTAAGTGTTAATGTTACGGTTCACATTCTTAATATAGCCACACTCCAGGAACGACGTGAAAGACAGCTGGGAGCCCAACCAATGACCCGTGGGCAGGAACCAAGACGTGATTTATGCCGGGGCTGGGGCTGGTGGAGAAAGTTGTTTCTGGTTGGCTCAGAAACAGGCTGTCACTCCAGAAGAAGACCCCTAAGAGACCGGCTCAACTCTGAGGGGCAGTTGGGAGAGGCAGGGAGAGGACAAACTGGGTCTGGAACTGCGTAGACCTCACTGCTTCCTAGATGTGTGACCTTAGGCAAACGATTTGATTGCCCTGAGTCCCAATTTCCTCATTTATGTGATAGGGACAGTGATACTGATTTCAAATGGTTGTTACAAGAGTAAACAACGCAATATTTATAAACTACCTGACTTGGCCTCCCTTAGATGGGTGCTCAGTAAATGTTGATGAGAATTATGGCTGAAAGTCGATCAGTGCTGGGCATGCTGGGCCCTGGAGAACTTTTCCAAACAAAGCTTAGTCAACAGTGACTTGCCTTATTACTTGTTAACTGGTTTTGTGTAAAGTTGGGGATAGAAGTATGCCATAGCCTCTTCAACGGAGGTGTGCAAAGGTCACTGCACAAAGCAGTGGTCAGTTCAGACGCCTCTTTCCAGCCATGCAAAGACGTGGGGTGGGGGTGAGGGGTGGGGTTTGGAGGAAAGTGAGAATGAAGAAGTTCCTTCCACTCCCAATTGCTCTGTCCATCCCACGCACATCACGACTAACAAATATTACTTCCGCTGGGTCACTAAACTTTAATTATTACCTGCATCTTTATCTACATCTCCCTATGTCCGCTAAGAAAAGAAGGAACTAACATTTATTGAACACCTGCAGTTGTCAAGAACTTGGGAGGACTTCTTTCATTTTAAATCTCACATTACCCTCTGAAAGTGGGTATTGTTTTTATTTTACAGATGAAGAAACTGACGTTCAGAGAGTTTCGAGTAACTTGCCCAAGATCACACAGCTAGTAAGTGGCTGAGATAAGACAGAAACCTAGGCTGACACCTAACCATCCATTAAACTGGAATCTATGTCCAATCTCTCTGTATATACATATTAAAAACAAAACAAAACAAACCTCTGAAATACTGACCGAGGGTCTCTGAGAGCTCCTTGCGAAAACCGGCCCAGGGCACAGCATGTCCTTGAGAGCAGGGAATGTCCCAAGTTAGCTTGTGCCTGCTCAGCTGCTGGAATCTAGACAGACCCACCTTTCACCACAGAGCCTTTCTGGGCCTAAAAGAAGAGCAGGAAAAACAAAGACAAAAGCAAAAACCTCCCGCGTAGTTTCCTTAGGCTGGAACCCACTGGCAGTGTCCCTCTTGGACACCAGGTGGCGCCCGAGTAAGGCCAAATGGGGAGTTCGGTGCAGGGCTGATTTCTGAGGGGAAACAGTGTCCACAGGCCGTCAAATAGAGTGGGTTAAGGTGACCGCCAGTGAAAGCGAGTTGTCCCGGCTCTGGCCAGGTGGCATTTTGGTCAGAAACTATTTGAGGGCACCCTATCTCGACTAAGCCACCTGGCCCCACTCCTGCTGTCCAAGGCAGAGTCACGGGGCAGGGGTTGTGGGCATAGGGCCTGAAGGTCCTGCCAGGCAGGTGAGAGGGGCAGAACATGGAAGATGTGTAGTGGGGAAGGCTCCTTCTGTCTATCTAGGAGGCCCTCTTCCCAGAGTCCCCTCAGAGAGGCACCCTCTCCTCAGCTCTGGGTGGTCCTCCATGGTGCCGTGGACACCAGCAGATGTATGTGGTTAGCTCAGAGAAGCCCTCCTTAGACCCCCAGCTTCTGATGACAGTGGAGGAAGGAGCAGACTCTCTGACATTAGGGCAATGCCCTTCTAACCCTGGCCCTGTCCCTTCTCTGGTTGTCCATGGAGCCTTGAGTCTTGATTTCAGTGTGGTACGATGTTTGAGTGAAACATGGACACCTGGGGTCCAGGGAACACTGACAAGACAAAAACCTTAGCATTATAGCTCAAGTGGTGAAAGGGATAACTGGTATGTCCACATCACCCCCTCCCTGCTCCCACCTTCTCATGACTGGGACTATCTCAGTCCTCTCAGGACATGTCAGCTTCAGAAATTCCAGCTTTTCTCATAAATCACTGAAAATAATCTATGATATTTCCCGAACAACTTCTCTCAGCCAGCAGTGGGACATAACTCTGTTGGGTTACGTGTTTTGAGTTTGGTTTAGACGATAAGGTCCCCCATGGTACATCTTGTCATCCTACAGGCTGGGTGGGGGCTGTTGGCGAGGGGAGTGCCAACAAGGACAGGCGCCCTGCCACCTAAGGTTTCATCCTGGAGACCCTTGCATTCTTCTCCATCTGTGTGCTGTGGATTCCAGAGCCAACATTTTCTAGTCTCACAGGCAGAGATTGAGTTCATTAAGAGACTCATTAATTACATGGCCAAGGGAAGCAAGGGGAAGAAAAAAAAGCATGAAAATGTTCATTTAAAGTTAATTGCTGCTCAGACTCTTGCTAATTGAAGTAGCTCAGTTGGTTTTCACTTATGTACCTGTGTGTGTTTAAAGTGGGATATTGCACAATATAAACTAAGCCACATCACAACCTAACGATCTGGAAAATCTCGGTTTAATAAACAAAGCTGGCTTTGAGTTACTCAGGAGAAATGTACATTCACTCGCCTTCATTGACACATGCGTGTGTGCGTATGCATCACACACACACACACACACACACACACACACACACACACACACCCCTAAAGCACCAGGATCTCAGAACTTCTGTTCATGTCTTTTCCTCTGTAGTTCAAATTAAACACAGTCTCAGTCTCTTGCTCTCTCTCTTCCTCTCTCTTTCTCTTATTAAATTTATTTTTAACAGCACCTTAAAAAAAAAATAAACATACCCCTCTGTACCATTCCTATGCCAGGTGCAGCCAGGGGCAAATTTTTACAGCTGAATTACATGACCTGAAAAATACAGAGCACATAATGAGGACATTGACAGTCACCCATCTATAGCGCCGGCCAACGGCTGGTGTAATAACATTCCTGGAGAGAGCAGTAGCCTGAGCAGCACCGGAGTCAGGGCTGGAGCCCTTACTCAGCATGAGGAATTATATATATCTTGGAACTCTTTCCTGAACCTAAACATTATTGCTAAGAAAGGGATAACAGTGTGAGTGGCCACCGCTTTCCAGCCCAGGCTCACACACTGCTGCGTATGTGAGTTTCCACAAAACGCTGAAGGGAAAACCTGCCATACTCAGCTCTGCCTGGGATAGGGGTGAGGACAGAGCTGAAGGCCCAGGACATCTTTAGCTCTGGAGTGGCACTGATGTGGCATTGAAGCTTGGCACTCTGCAAGTGTCTCCTGAGGACCCCTAGAAGATGTCATGACTTTTTAAAAGTCTTGTGAGCCATTCACCATCATAGCTGACTAGCATCAACCTGGAACCCCCAGTTATCTGGGGCTCAGATCAGAGCCCCCTCAGCATCAGCATCTGTGACCATAGCCAGGAGAGATGGCAAAGCTGTCAAGCTGCAGGAATTACAGCAACAATGATGGCTTTTAGAGGGTGGCCCATCCTAGATAGATATTTTTTGGAGGTAAAATTCACAAAGCATAAAATGAACCATTAACCATTTTAAAGTAAACAATTCAGTGGCATTTAGTACATTCGCAAGGTTGTGCAACCACCACCTCTGTCTGGTTCCAAGACATTTCATCACCCCCCAAAGAAACCTCCTACCTATTAAGCAGTCACTCCTCACCCTTCCCAACCTGTGGCAACTTCCAGTCTGCTTTCCGTCTCTTTGAACTTATCTATTCTGAGTGTTTTATATACTGTGTAACTTTTAATGCAAGATATAGGTTAAAAACTTCTTGATGTATAAAATGCATAAAGTACACAGATCCTAACCATATAGCTTGAAAAATTTTCATAAACAGAGTACACCCAAGTAACCATCACCCAAATCAAATCAAGAAACAAAACATTACCAGTTCCGAGAAGCCCTCAATACCGCCTCCTAGCCCTACTCCCCAGAGAGAACCACTCTCCTGATTTCTGTGTCATGGATTACTTATACCTGTTTTTGTACCGTTGTGTGTGGTTGTAGTTTGTCCATCTTCATTGCTGTATAGTATTCTATTGTGTGACTATACCACAATTTATATATCCATTTGATGGGTGATGAATATTTGGGTAGCTTCCAGCTCTCAGGCTACGTATCTTTAATTGACATTCAAGTCCAATAAACCTGTTGAGTGGATTTCTCAGACAATAGCAGAGAAAAGCATCAAAACAGAAGGAATGGGGACATGTTGGGGGCGGGTTTCCACTAAAGGGCCCCTGAGGTTTTAAATAGTTCAGACATGTTATGACTTGAGGCACAGCGAGGGAAAGAAGAGTAGAGGCAAAGCACCTCTGGGCCTTCTGTAAACTGGAGACCTTCATGGTAAAAGGTCATGGAGTCAGAAGAGGCCAGACCAACTTCCAAGGTTCAGAGTTACCTGTCTTCCACCCCCCATTTAGGACTCTAAATGGACAGCTGCTTGTTCTGCCCAAAAGGGTATACCTCAAGGCCCACCTGGCCATCCCTTCCTCTATAATCTGTGCCATGCAGAGGGACAGGGAGCTGGGCACACAGCGGGGACGAGTCTGACTAATTGAACAATTGTGGTCTGCGGGCTGCTCAAGGCAGTTTCTTATGAATCTGGGCTTGCCTGGGGGTTATCAAGCTGACCCTTAGTAAGCTCCAGCTTATGCTAAAACCTAGCCATAGTAGAGAGAAGACATGCCTTGAGTCTGTTGTCCAACAGACCTGAGGCCAGACCCAGGGGAGAGACACAGAAAGACACCTCCAATACATCCCTTTGCACTTTGGCGGAGGTGCATTCCCAAATTACTCCTCTTTAGAAATCAGTAACTGATTGAAATATATTTCCCTTTACACATATATTGAATTGTGCCTTTTCCTGTTTCACTGCCTGTCTTGTTATTCACACAGCTAAAGCAGACTTTTTCATCTGCAGTTTCTGCCTTGGCCAGCCCTATTTCCAGAATAAAGATTTGGGGCAGCCTCTTTGAAAACAAACAAAAGATTCGGGTAAAAGAAATGCAGCCTGCAGACACCCAGACTTCTTACCTCCTGTGTTTATGCAGGATGAGCAGAGTAGAGCATCCTTTCATTTCCATCCTCTGTGCTAAGCACAGCCTATGTGAAGAAGTGGATAAAATGCTCACCCTCCAGTATACTTCTCCCAAGCATTTTCTTTGTGGGAAGAAAAGATGCCTCTGAATGCAGATTTCTCAAGATTAATTTCCTTTCCCATTGTGGGTGCTGTTAGGACAACTTCACCACCTCATATCCCCATGGACATTACATCACTGGGGAAATGGGTTAGGAATGAAGCTCTGCAAAGAAAGCAGAGTTGAGAAGGAGAAGGGGCTCACTTATCACTCCTGAGAGCAGACGGGGAGCCCAGAGCAGGGGTCTTGTTCCTGGGTGACCTAGGCTCTTTCTGCTTTACTCTGCTCATCCTTCGAGGTTCCACTCAAATCTCCATTTCCTGGAAAATGTGTTCCAACTGCCCCTCCCCACCTCTCTACCCAAATCAAGAGCCTCTTAAGTTGTGGAAGGAGGGGCACGAGCAGGCCATGTCTTCTGTTCACATCTCAGGTCCCATCACGACACTCGGTGAGATGCAGGGTCTCCATAACTTTTTGGTTGTCGATGACAAGGGTGTGAAGTAATTGTGTGCTTGGCTTTTCTCCGTCAATGTAATCTCGATGAGGGCTCTTTTTACTCAGAATTCTGGGATATTGAAAGCCAGAGATGATACGCGAGTTTGAGGCAAGCATCATTTCCCTCTGATGGATTGCCGGTGGCAGGAACCCTGTGTTGAATATACCGGTGTGGCCGGGCTCAGTGGGAAAGCGTTCTTAGATGAATTAAGCAGTGCCTGCCATGGGCGCGGAGCAGCAAGGAGCAGCGAGTGTGCCACAAATTTGCCATGCTTGATCTCATCCAACTGCTTCATCTTACAGTAGAGGAGACTGAGGTGCAGAGAGGGGAAGTGACTGTATCCAAGGAAAATCAATTTCCTAAAAGGACTTTGCGCTCTGGGCGATGAGCTAACACGTTGGCACCATTCGCATGTGGCCTTCTTGAGCACGGTCTTCAGAAGACCGTCTTCTGCTTCTCTTTGTGGTGGTGGATTTTGACACGGGAAGACATATTAGGAAAAGGCATGACTCAGATCTTCTGAAGCCGCTAAAGAGCATATTAAGCCATCAACAGCTTTTTCTGATTTTCGGTTTTCTTGCAGTAGTTGAACTGATTTTTTTCTTTTTAATGTAAACAGACTTTCCCCTCTGTAGCCAGCCAAGTCCCCCCCCCTGCCTCCACTCCAGTGAATCTATTAGAGTATGGCGGCTTTTATGACTTCACGACTGAAAGAGCTGAAAAAAGCGACCGGATGTCATAAGAATTTGTGCTGCTTTTTCCGAGATCAATCCCCAAGGTTTTAGCTGAGACTTTGCTCTCTTAATTCCTCGAAATTGGCCGAGCCCTGTCGCATTGCTGAGTCTACTTAGCACTGACTTCATTCTGAATTATTTCCATGTCAGTTGTTTAAACATCTCTAGCTCCAGTAGATAGTGAGCCTCTCAAGGGCAGGAACCATGACTTATTTATTACCATGTCTCTCCCACAGTCCAATACGCTGCCCCGAACTCTGCCCATTCACTAGTTCATTCATTCATGTATTACCTACCTGCACGTAAACCACTCGCGGAGTGGCTACCTTGTGCTGCCAGAACTCGTGTTGGGAAGAATTGCTCAGGCAAGATGGGTCGTGCAGGGACCATGGAATATTACCATTTTCATGGAGCAAGGACTCAGACGAATGCGAGTTTTCTTTGCACGGCTTGATAGCTTTTAGCGTGGTGAATGCATCGACACAGGGTTCCAGAGGGATCTGATTAAAGGGCAGATTTAGAAAAGTTGGGTAAGAGGTGACAGCAGTTCTTTGAGGAGAAAAAATAGCTCCAGCTTCAGAATCCTGGCTGCTATTTCTCTTCTTTTATTCTTATTTTACATATTTTATGTGAAAATTTTCAAACATACACAAAAGTAGAGGGAAGAGCACAACAAACCCCATGACCCATTCACACATCCATTACCTTTAACTCATGACCAGTTTTGTTTCATCTTTGTTTCATTCTCTGTCCCTGACTGGATCATTTTGAAGCAAAGCCCAGATGTCATATCATTTCATTCATATATTTCAATACGTATTGCTAAACGATAAGAGATTTTTTAAAAGGTACTCCTACTGCCATTATACATCTATAAATTAACAATTCTGTGAGTGTCTCATGAATGTTTCTTTTTTATTTTTAAACAGTTAAATTTTTACTTGTTTGATTCAGTATTCAAATAAAGTCCATGCATTATTGTGACTGGTCAATATGTTTCTTGGGCTTCTTTTAATTTTTAGCAGTAGTTATTAACTAGGGTTAATTTTGTTTCTAAGGGGTGCTTGGCAATGTCTAGGGACATTTTCGTTTTTGGTAATTGGTTGGGGTGGGGGTGGTGCTACTGGCATCTAGTGAGTGGAGGCCAAGAATGCTGCTAACAACCTACAAAGCTCAGGACAGCCCCCACAACGAAGAATGCCCAATAGCAATAATCAAGCGTGTTGAAATTGAGAAACTCTGACCTAAAGGTTCCACTTCTCTCTTTTTCTTGCGATATCTTTGTTGAGGAAACCAGATTTGTGGTCCCTGCTCTGGACCGTACTCCTCACACCACTGTGGGACAATTCAACATGTCCCTGTGAGCTCTGAATTTTCCTGTGAGATGATGGTTCGATCTGCCCACATTTTCTCAAGGTGGATCCTTTGTCTGGGCCTCTTACATACATGGGCATTTTCCTCAGTGGGTGCATACTCTGTCTTTAGCTCTGTCCTTGTGTTGGCAGCCAACCTGCCTCACAGACGGGGCATGCTTGTGGGAAGCACTGCATGAACACCACTGTCACAGGAGAGGCATCTTTCAAGGGCACAGACTCTCCTGGTGGCCCCATTCGGTCTCCCTGTGCATCCTTCTCCCAGAAGGGTAGTCATCCTCCAGCTTAATAAGCAAAACATCTACCCTTTTGTGGTTTTGAATTTGACACTAAGAAGGTTGACATTTAACACAGATGCAAACTCTCAAAGCAGGTTCCAGGAATTAAAATTATTCTTAATCAAATTAGCCCTTGAAGCGTTCCGGAAGCTCCAGTTTATGCAGTTGGCATGCTGTCCATTCACATTCCCCAAATCTTTAGAAGCTGAGGCATGGTACACATGCCCCACACAGCGACCCCACCACTTGTCCAAAAGTCAGGTTCTCATCACCCCACGGGTTGATGGCAAAGCAGAGACAAAAGTAGAGAACGAGACCCCTGCACGGTGAGGAAAACAGCTCAGGGCCCTGCGGTGTAATGTTTAAGCCAGGCAAGGCCTTCGCCCAATAATTGTGCGTAAAGTAAGACACACTGTCAGCAGCCAGAGGTGAGAACTGACAGCGGAAGAACAAACAGAAGGACTATTTAAAAAAACCCAAAGGTGTGGGCCTATTTAGGGTGGAGATAAATAGCCTTACTCAAGTAGCTCTAAGGCTGTAATTACCACCACCATCCTCAGTCTTGAGGACACTATCGAATACATAAGAGCAAGAAAGGAATGAAGGTGGAGTCTAAATAATTGAGGGCTGACTGTTCATCATGGGCTACCGGGGCGCAGAAGGCAAAGACAGCCTGGCCGTTGAGAGGTTCATGTGGGCACACAGGCAGGATTTTTGTGGGGTGAGATGAATTCCATGAATGAGGGAGCCCAGGACAGGTGGGCCTAGTGAGGCCTGGGAAAGTGTCCAGGAGAAACTTTGAAGAGGAGTAGACAAGTAGAAGGGGGACAAAAGGACCTGGCCGTACTGACCTGCAAGGAGCGTGGCCTGCAGTGCCGTGCACAGGAGTGCGGGGTAGGGGCAGAGAGAAGCAGGGGCCGGGCTAGGATGCTCTGTGCAGCAAACCAAGTGCTCAAAATGAGTTCTCAGAGCTATAGGGAATTCAGAAGATTTTAAGCAGGGGAGAGATGTCGTGTGATTTATATTTTGGAAAGGTTATTCTGGCCGAAGGGGATGGAAGGGGTAGGGAGGAGAAGACAGGACGGGTGCAAAAATGGAGGTTTACTTAGTGATCGGCAGTAACCCAGGCAAGCAAGGGAGACGTGCATGAAGGCAGTGGAGGCAAAGAGGAGGGCACAGGGGATGACAGGATTATCTCATTTAATCCTTCCCAAACCCCCAGAGGTCGAAATCTTTTCTCTTTGTGAGGAGACAGACTCCTGGAGCTGTCGAGGTCATAGCTAGTAAGTGATGCTGTCTGGATCTGAATGCAGCTCTGACTCCC
Organism: Pteropus alecto; assembly: GCF_000325575.1. Classification (NCBI taxonomy): domain Eukaryota; kingdom Metazoa; phylum Chordata; class Mammalia; order Chiroptera; family Pteropodidae; genus Pteropus; species Pteropus alecto. Next base: position 39,825,194 of record NW_006494614.1, on the reverse strand, counting down.
TACTCCAAGCTCATTCCAGGCCATCAGGGTCATCCTTCATTTTATATCTTCAAGTTAATTTATGCTCAACACGATACGCAATCCTTTTAAAGCAGGCAAGCACAATATGTTTTAGAAAGATTCCATAAAAACAATGAAAATATCAAAGAGTCCATCGTCTGGGGAGAACCTGGTAACTCATGAAGCAGTTGTTTCCATGCTAAGTGGGGACCGTAAGAGCTTGTATTCCAGCCCCTGGGGACATGGGCTCCCAGAGGGGTCACCAGGGCAGTGAGCTGGTCCGCTAGATGGGCCATGTCAGACCTAGAGACTCATGGAAAGATGAGAAGCCTTTGAGAGAGAAGGATGGTATGGGTGGTCTTTGTGGAGAGCAGAGACCCAGAACCTGCTGCCACGGGCAAGGGGCTTGACTGGTGAAACCTACGAACATCAGATCCACCAACCAAATGGCTCTTACTGAAAAGTGTGGTGATCTCCAACACACACATGTGTGTGCACACACACACTTTTAAAATGTAAAGAGCAAGAGGAAAATGTCTATTTGCACCATCTGGCTTATTCTTTAAATAGCTCATTTCAAGAACGGAATATGTTCTCCTTGCCTTAATTTATGTTTCTCCCTTTTTCTTCCCATAGGCCTACAGAAGGAAACGGGGGTGGGGAGGCAAGTCCGATGCCCTGCAAGGATTCGGCAATGGCTTTGGTATGCTGCTGCCTACACAGCAGTATTTAACCCAATTACAGGATAATAAGGGCTCAGACAAATTATCTGCAAATAGATACGTCTAAATGTAAACCCTCGTATTTGGAACATGTGTCTGGAGCCAAAGAAAAGTTAAGCGCTTAGCCAGAGAAGGACCGAGCTCACAGCTTTTTTTTTTTTTTTCCCCCTCAGCCCTATGCGTGGAGTCACTTGAGTGAGGTAAATAAGAAATCCTAGGTGTAGACTAGATCGTCCCGCCTTGAAGCTGTCCAGATGATCAGTTTGTCTCTGAGACTGTCTCACTCTGGTATCTGTGCCTGGCCAGAGACCCAGGGGACACTCAGGGTCTCTGCCGGGTTGGCCCAGTGTGGCCCCCACACAGACTGCAGTCTCCCAAGGATGCCCAGCAGCCCTCCTCCCGTTTCTTCCCAGAGCAGCAAGGACAGACCTCCCTAGAGAAATGCTCACAGGCTGGTCCAAATGGAAATTCTTCAAGCCCAATAAGCAAAGGCAGAGGGCTGGGCTGGGAGGGCAAGGGAACAAAAGGGTAAATCACAAAGGAACCGAAGCTTACATTTTATGGTTCTCCACCAGCAACCAAGGCTGAAAGAGCTTTAAACGTTCACTTTCAAGCAGAGCAGGAAACTGAGGTTCAGGGAGAAGGGACTTGTAAGGCCACCCAGCTGGCCCATGGGGAAGCCGAGACAGAACCCAGGTGTCCTGGCTCCAGCACAGAGCCCTCTGCAGGACCAGTGCTGCCCTCATAGCAAGGCCGGGGGTGTTGAAAGCAGTTCTCGGCAACATGACACTTCTCTGAGACCACAATTTAAAAGGGAAATTAGAATTCCCTTTCTTTCTTTCTCTAATAATTTACAAGTAGAGGAAAACAATATTTAAATATGAGGTAGATAATGTGTACGATAAAAGTATAGATCACGCGATGCAGACTTCCTTTGCTGCCTTTTTGACGGGGACCGGCTCTGTGTGTGGGTCTGTGTGTCTGTGAGCGGGTGTCCCTCTTCAGCCCAGGACAACGATGACGTGCTCACCACCCTGTGGGTTTAAAAGTTCCCACGTGCAGCACGTTTCCCTGTCTGCCCCTCTGTGGCTTGCCTGTCCGGTTTTCTCCATTATGATGTGTTCTGCTGCACCTTAAACACTGTTGTCTTTAGACAGGGTGTTTGCTGTTTTATATGGGGCAGTTGACACCAGCCCACATCTAGGCCTTGGATAATAGTTTTGGTTCCCAGGGAGAGGGAGGTGGACAGACTGCAACCGCGCTCCCAGCGGCTGGGGGTGAGGGACTTTCTCGGGGGAGGCCTGCTCGAGACACCTCGGCAGTTTCCCCTGTCATTTCCAGGAATGTCTTAAATCAGTTTGAACACCTGTGAGGCTTTGAGGACCGTGGCAGGGTCTGGGGGAGGCTGTAGGAGGGGACGGGGCGGTAAGGAGGAGGGAGAGCGGTAGGGGGAAGCCCAGAGGTCCAGCTTGAAAAGTCTCCTGTCTGAACTCTTGCAAGATGCCCCAATCTGCCAAGCCCTCTCCTACCTGCTTTTACCACCTGTTTTTAGTACCAGGGTTTTCGATTCATCTCAGTGTCCAAAGAGCAGGGGGCAGCTGAACATGGAGCGGGGCAGGGAGCAGAGGAAAGAGCAGGGTGTTGTTTTTGTAGCCAGCAGGCCTGGTTTTCGTAGATGTGAGGAGGTACCCAGGTGTTTTCACGCAGCCCCCAGTGCCGGCCTGGCTGCTGGAGTGGATTTCAATTCTCACTTGCCAAACTACACTTTCAAGAGGTGTCAGATATCGAAAACCTCTCCCCCAAGCCAAAGCAAGCATCTGGGGGAGGAGAGGTCCAGAAGGGGCTAGGGACGGTAGAAGATGCTGGTTAAAAAAAAAGGAAAAAGCAGAAGCAAAAAGAAAAGTTCCTTCTCATAGTGTTCCAAGTTGGCTGTTTCTTTTTAAAATAATTGGTTCAACGGTGCATAAAGCCAGGTAAGTCTGTTCTGCATTGCAAAGGAGCCTGGGCAGAGACTGTTCTTGGCACGGGTGGAATTTTGGGAACCAGGGCTTTGTGGGACTAGGGAAGGGGCTGTGTCTGATGACCCAAGGTGACCTGTCTCTTAAGGGAAACCCAGAGGGAGAGAAAAAGTAGCCAGAAAGGGTGTGAAGGAAGTATTGGGAGGGAGGGAGGGAGGGAGGGAAGAGGAGGGAGGGAACTGTAGGGGAAGGGAAGATGAAGGAGGAGGGGAATGAGGACAAGTTCCCCGCAGGTCTCCTAACTGCCTGGTCTTAGGCCCCTCAACTGTAAGGTGGGGTCAGGCTGGTGGGAGCTCGGGGACCCCCCTCTGGTAGTCTCCCACTCATGCCTCCCTGCCTCAGACTTTAAGTATCAATAACTGTGTTGACTGCTGCCCCTTCTATAGGGTTCAGAATTCTTCTCTCTAATGACTCATGAAAGCATAAAATTAAGACATTCTGGGAAGCCAAAGGAATCTGGTTTGAAATGTGCGTTTGGGGAATGGAAAGCATTAGAAGAATGCTCGTGTCTGGACTATTTTGTTGTTTTCTTCCCCTGTTTTCTCTTCAAATTAATGAATGAGTCACGGTCGTCTTCAGGCTTGTAAAATGCTCCAGCAGGGGATTCAGGGAGGGCTGGGGTCTGACAATCTCATTTTCTCTGGCTTTTTGGACTGTTCAGACCTGTTGCTGGTTTTCTCTTCCTCTTTCTATCTGTCTCCGGAGAAAAGCTCTTTCCCATTAATAAGCAACACAACCTGAGCCCCTTTCTCCTCCTTCCTCCCACCCCCAGGACCAGACCGCCTACCTTGAACAAAATCCAGCCAAGTTACAGGGATATATGGCAGGGTTCTCCCGGGATCTGGGAGGCCGGGCTGACCTGACACCTCAGCAGGGAGGGTCTGGAAGGAGCCCTGGCTTCTTACCATGAATCTCTGATTCCTCCCCTAGTGGGCTCCCTAAACTAAGGGCACCCCCTCAACGTTAGTAGAACTAGCTCAACCATCAGAGGGCCGAAGAATAATCCTTTAGCTTCTAGAAAGCACAGAAGACCCCCATTTCGCTTCTGGTGCCTCCCCTGTCTCCCTCCTGTACCTCAGTGACTCACCCTGTCCAGGACCAGGGTCCAGGCCCCTTCTCCCTCCCCACCAAACCGGATGCCCTGCCCCCGGGCATCACTCAGCCACAGGAAACTTCAGAAGTGGTCCACGTTCCACCATTATTTCTTGAGGGAACCCCTATTTTCCTCTACTCCAACAAAGACACCTCTTCCCTTAATGCTGGCATCAGTAATTACTTGGTAACAGAAGGAGGGGAAGAAGGAGGGTCTCAAGTTCGAACAGCTCCATAGAATGCCTTCAGTGGAGCTTTCCCAAAGCCCCGGGCAGTTACTGCTATCAGATGGAGAAATGACATCCCGGACCAGCCTCTCCATCCAGTGCTTATGGGCTTCTGTGTCCTCTCAGTTTCCCTGAAGAGAGGGGGAAGAGAGGACCACAGACTTATTTTATGGAGCACTTACTGTGCACCCAGAATTATTCTTTTACGCCCCACGGAACCCTGCAATTGAACCGAGGAGGCTGCTGACACCTGTGGAGGTTAATAAACAGCCCGAGGTCACAAGCCTAGCTCACTCGTGGGCTCTGCAGCCTACAGGGTGAGGGCCACCTTTCTCCTGGGGCCTCAAGTATCTTCCCAAGTGCTGACTTATCATTTTTCTTCCAGAAGACAGAACTGGCAGCATCCACAGCCCACTGTCCTCAGAGGCCTAGCCCACAGGTTCAGCATTGGGAGACATCTTAGCTTAAGGCTAGGAGGCTTCCTGTGCCAAGATCAGATCTGGAGGGGGCGGAGTGTCAGGGGAGAGGGCTGGTGGGCCCAAACCCTTCCCCATTCCTTCCTCTCTCTATATCCCAACTGATGTTCAAAATGTTTGAAGGCGTTGTTCTCAAATTAGGTGAAAAACAGTTGTGCCTTACTACCAAGCCACATAGCAGCGACGGTGTAAATGATTAAATATGTATCAAATTCACTTCACTGGAAGTTTGATTCAATTACGACACGAAAATTCTGCATACATATATTCCGTTTTTATAGGTTTTTGCTTGTTGAGCATGGCCATTTGCTCAAAATAAATTGAGGCAACATTGTTTATACATACCAGTTTCAGAGCCAGGAGAGAAAAGCTGATGTTTATGCAAGATGTGATTATAAAATAATGACTGTGTTTTTTCAGCAAACAGACTAGAACTCCAAAGACGTTCCACTGGAAAGCTCCATCCTGTTCCAGAGAAGTTGCCATCGCTCAAGTGCCTTGTGGCGTCTCCTTTTGGAATCGCCTTCAGAGTCCAGTTGTGTGGGCCACACGGAAAAAAAAAAAAAAAAACCAACAACACTCCACCTCGCCTCATTATCGACCGAAAAATTCTATTACCCAGTTTGATTACTCACCTAATTCCCCAGGATTGGCCTCAAATGGCTTCCAATTACTTCTAAATATCAGATCAACCCTCACTTGATGAGAAGTAGCAACCTTTGAAGGACATTTCCAAGAATGCGAAGCAGACTCTTGGAGCAATTCCAAAAGCATTAAGACCCAGGCAGGGTTGGAGGGCGAGGCTGGCGTTAAGCTAAGCCTCGAAGAATGGGCAAGCTCTGGGTGATTTTATGAACACTCTGCAATTTTACCAAGTGCTTTTCCTGCCTGTTCCTTCTTTGGAGTCTCACAACAGGGGCAGGTATAATGACAATCATCGGATTGTCGATGAGGCATTTAAAGCCCGGAGAAAATAGTATGTCCTGCTCACACAGCTAGTAAATAGATAACAGAGTTGGGACTTGAAATCAAGGCTCTGTGCACCTGGGTGCACAGAACTCATCATCCGCCTCTGTCCCTATGATATCTCAGGAGGCAGAAGCTGATAGGCTGGGCTGCCTGGAGGGGAGGACTCCTGTAGAGAAGAGGTGGAAGGCTAGGCTGAGGGAGTAGTTTGGGCTGGTTTCTGGGAGGTCTTTAGAGTAGATTAGCAAGTATGGCAGAGACTGAGGCTGTAGCTACTGGATATGGACCAGTGGTGGCAACAGCACCGGGCCCAAAGAATGAATTCTTTCACCTGGACCAGGATGCCAACCCCGCAGGCTGACTCGCTAAACATCTGCCCAACCAGTTTGTGCTTTGATGTGCATTTTTAAATGTAATATGACAACTGTCTTGCGACATAAGCATACCCGCTTAGAGAAGAATAAACCGAAACTCAGAGAGGTTAAGAAACATAACTCAGGCTAGATTTGGACAAGATTTTTAATTTGCCCCTCACCGCATGACCTAAAACTTTCAGGATAGTTTTGAAAGAGGGATGGACTATTGTAGGAGTGCAGGCATGCTTGTCTCTTAGAGAGAGAAGGTCTACCATGCCCATCTGTGTGCCTTATCTTTGGGTATGGATTCCGGGTTATGGATTCTGTAAAATGGGGGCCAGATTTCTGTAAATTGAGACCTATCTTAAAGACACTTGGATAGCTCACTACTCACAGGACTACTATAGACCCTGTTTTCACAGGAAAAAGCCTTTAGTAGTCATGCCAGCCCCTCAGCTCTCCTTTGCAATTCAAGCCTTTCATAAATGGAGTCTACGTACAATGGGGCCTATTCCCTCCTCTGAAGTTCCACCCAAGCTCTTCCTGGTGCTCTGTGGACTAAAGGCCAAGGCAAGAAGTGCGGGACCATTTTAATTCCCAAATTTTCCCTCTCCTTCAATTCTTATGTTTAGTTCTCTGGAATAAGGATCTTGAAAACCCAGTGCTTACTTCCTCTAAGTGACAAAAACTTGAAGGCGAAAATTTACGTCAACAGGCTCAGGGTGCTCACTCCCGTTTCCTCCCCCAGATCCCCAAATATGTGGCCTCCCCCTGCCCAGCAGTTGTGGGGTTGGCCGGCAGCCTGAAGGGTGCTTCTAGCAGCTGGTCGGCCTGGGGCAGCCCTTGGGAGGCCACTTCACCAGCCCTCGCTCCACCTTACTTAATCCTCTGCTTTATTTCCTCACCCTCTCCACTCCCTTGCCCCCTCGCCTCCTTCATCATCTTCACCTCCTGCACCCCCTTACTCTCTCACCCCTCACCTTCCTCATCGCTACCTCCACTCTCTGTCCTCCTCTCCCAAACTCCCACATCCCCCTAACATCCCTTAATCCTCTAACGTCTCCCACCTGTTACTCCTCAAACCCCTCCCCCTCTCAACCTCCTCACCCTCAGCTCCCTCATCCCTCACCCTTCCCCTCCTTCTTCCACTGCTCACACCCTGCTCCCTTGCTTCCCTGCACCTCGGACCCTCCATACAGCCACTTCTCCACTCCACCTGCAATCTTCTGGTAGAAGCAACAAACCCAGGCCAACTTCTTGGAGAGTCTAGGTGTGACCGTTTCTACTGCGATTAATAGACAACACAGCTCAAACATGACTTGAACATAAAGAAATAAGACAGTAGAAAGTGTCACTGAACATCCAGGAGTGGTTCAATTCTTCAGAAGTGGTTTGATCAGGACCATGTCTCCATTTCTCTGCTCTGCCCTTTTAGGAAATTAGGCTGCTTTGTAGCAGCCTAATTTCCCAAATGGTGGCAAAACAGCTGCAACAGTTCCAGGCCTCACATCTACACACCACACCATGGAGAGCAAGAGAGAGAGCCCTTCACCCGATCCCATCCCCAAATAGTCGACATGAGTCCTACACTTCTCTCTGTTGGGCCAGCCAGAGTCAATCGCTGTGGCCTGGAGAAGGTCAAGCACCCATTGGCTTAGGCCGGGTTCCTTCCAATCCCTGAACAAGTCACTGTGGCGAAGAGTATGAGACTGTGCTGATTGGCTCATGAGTCTGGGAAAAGGATTAATTCCCTCCAACAAGCATGGCTGCCCCACTGTGGAAGATGGCTGGAGAATGGCTATAAGGACATCACTTTGTCTGCCCCCCCCAGAGAGCTGGTCTTTGGTCTTAGATACAACCTGAGCCACAGGGCATCCTTGTAAGATCATGGGCTTTAGGTCCTGACAGACCCAATTTAGAGCCTAATTCATTGGTGCTCAAAAAATTTGGTCAGCGGCTTTCAGGTTAAGAAACCTTTAATTAGTTACTTAACTTCAACGATCCTTACTTTTACCAGCTGTAAAATGGGCATCATTCTCCCTGCCTTCCAGAGGAGTAATATAAGCAGAAGAGTCTGTGTGATGCTTAGGTACCATGGGCACCTGGTAGGTGGTAGCAATAATTACAATATGAGAGGTTTTAAACTCTTGAGTTCAGGAGCAGGCTCTCCCTATTCCCTGCCCACCCACCACTATCTCCTGCCAGGAGGAAGAAGCTCTTTGGGTTGTATCTGAGACAGAGGCCAATACGAAGACCTCAGGTGACCCCCTACGCCTCTTACCCATCCCTTTGCCAGGACGCATGGAGATGCAGTCGATTCCCTCATCTGCTACCCCAGGGCATCCTGGGAGAATTTGTTCTAGGTGACACACTCAGAATTGGTAGACACTGGCCTGAAAACCTTGTTTGCTTCAAAAGTACCAAGCAAGATTCTAGGAAGAAATAAAGGAACAGCGTTGAACCTGGACATTGGTGTCAGGCTCAGGGGATAAAGTGGGCTTTGGAGCCTGGTTCCGATTCTCGTGCTGCTACCTAGGAGCTGCATGGTCTTGCTCCCCCGAGGAATGATTTTCTCATTTGTAATAAGGAAATAATAATTGGGGTCACTTCATGGGTTCTAGTGCGGACTGAGTACAACAAAGCATGCAATCAACACAGGACTATATCTAGGACTAAAAGATTACAGATAAATGTTATTGTTGTTATGATCAAATGTCAACAGAACATGTGTAATTGAAGAATCTTTATTACATCTCTAATAGTCTAGGATATTTCGATTATTTCTAGGGTTCACTAAGATTTTTAGGATGCTCACATTATCTTCTCAGTTAAAGTGAATCAATGTATGTTCATTTAAGCAGTATTTACTGAACACTTATCAAATGTCAGGTACTCCAACAGGAGCTGAAAACACAGTGGGCTGCTGGGTATTGTTGTACAGGTTGTGCACTGCACAATTCCAGTCACATCCTAATCTATGTAAATGAGCCCCATGCCCCAGAACTGTGCATGTGCACAACCTGCATGGCCACACAAAGTGTTCTATTTCCTCTCTACTCAAATCACCCCACAATTACATAATTGAAAACTCAGATTTGCACAATGAAGAAAAAGGAAAGAATATGATGAGATTTTTGTCAAAGGAGGGCTTGGAGCAAGGGCACACCACGTAGGGCCTTCCTGGCTGGGTTAAAGATTTGGATTTTTATTCTTGAAGCAATGAGAAGTCATTGGAGGATTTTTTAAAGAGGAACAACACAATGAGATTTGCATTTAAAAAATATCTTCTGGCTACAGTATGGAGAATGGATTATAGGGGCAAGTGTGGAAGCAGAGAGTCCTCCATGAGGCTTTTAGGGGAGAGTAATGGTTATGGCTTGGACTATGGTTGCAGGAAAAACAGGAAGGAGAGACAATTTCAAATTAACAAATGCTGGGGTGGGCAGAAGAAGGTCTCGATGGAGAATGGTTAGTTTTTCTGAGAGGAAGAAACTGGGAGGAAGATCATGTTTGCTCCAGACATCCTAACAAAATCTGTGAAGGTCTTTATGGCGATCCTTATATTTCCATGCATTTCGACAGTTTTTCCAGCAACTGCAAGAGCTGAGCCCTAAAGGGCAAGCAGACAAGGCAAGGTGGAGAAAGAAGCTTAGGGACAGAATCCTAGCCCAACAGCTCTGCTCAGAATAATGCTATGATCTCAGTGAGGTCAGGGCCATGCCTCTGTCATGAGCTTTGCTGGGATCCTCAAAACACAGGAGTGATCCTTGCCCACGAGTGACAGTAAACCCAGCATATGAATTACCCAAAGGAAAGCACCTTTATGGAAACCCACTTGGGGTACTGGAAAGATGAGTAAATCCCAGACACCAGAAGTCTGGGCAGATTGAACCCGCCTTAGAAGTTTACCTGTTGGAAAGCCTATTATTAATTAGACTTCTAAACTGCCTTAATCCAACCCACAGGGGCACACCCTACCTGTATGCAAATCTCCTTTCCACCCTTCACATCCGAGCCATTAGTCACCCACATCTCCTGGCTTCCAAATGTCTGTTCCGCTTCAAGGAAGTTACCCAGGGTGGAGTCAGCCCCTCCAAGGGCAAAGGTCCCACACAGATCAATTATTCCACTTCTTCACCACAAAGTTTGACAATAGGCTATTGCCTCAGGCCCAGGCAGACAGGCCATTTTCTCCTGGAGGATGGCTGGACCCCTGAGTACCTCTCCAAAGCTAGGCCACAAAGACACAGACCCAAGCCTAAGAGCTGGGCTCTGCAGTGAGGGACCTGCTGGATGCTAAATAACCCAACGGATGATATTTCCAAAATAGCCTGCATTCTGGTACTTCTGGAAAAAAAAATCCAACAAATCAGAGCCATCCTTTACCACCAAATTCAATCTCTCAAGAAGAATGACAGTAAGATGCAGGCTTTTCATTGACATATTCCAAAGCATTTGTCTTTTATTGTGTTTGTTGGTTCGTTCATTCATTCATTCATTCATAAAACGCGAATTGAGCATCAGATTCATACCCAGGCGGCCCAGCTCCAGGGCCCTAACCACTGCACCACACTTTGTCTCTGGTGAGCACATCCTGAAGAGGTGCCTGATTCACTAGGGACAAGTATGTTGATACATTCATGTCGCCTTCCTCAACTGGGTCGCAGGGCAAGCACAGTAGAAAATGTGTTTCTGGACAAGATGGAGAACTCTGCCCACATGCAGATACAATTAAGCAGGAAAGTAAGTGGTTGAAAAACTGTATTCAAGGGTGGATGTTACTTTGGAGGGTACTTTCTAGAGGAGAATCACATCCCAGAATGTTGGAGCCAAACATTCAAACAAAGCTCTCCTCAGCTCTGTCCCACTGAGCATTTTTATCGATGCCTTGGATGAAAAGTGAAAGACAGAGCTCTCCATGACCCATGCTGGCTCTCTGTCCTGCCTCTGCAGGGATGGGAGAGCTCTGTCTTTCAAGTTGGTGGTCTCCCCAGAGGAGAAGATGCTCTTAGAGGCTTTGATGAGACAACTTCCAGGAAACAAAAGCAATGACCGCTTAACAGAAGGAGGCATTTACTGGCAGGTAGGCCCTGGCTGGATCCAGTGGGGATGCTGGTTTTGTGGTCTGTCCCAGTCCTAGGCGCCTTGGAGATTTGGCTTCAAATCCCATAAGACCCTGGCTGATTCAGTCCTAAAGTGCTTCTCATTGAGCCTGCAGGCAATTTCCTGTTCCTGGATCCCTTAGAAGTGACGTCAGTTGTGAAATTGGGAAAGGAGTCAGCTCTTTTGGCTTGGCTTACACCGTCACCCCTGACTCCTGTGAATACCTGGATATCTCCTGTTCAATCCACTCCAAAGCCTCAGCCGGGAGACATCCTTGTTACTGCCATTTGCAGACTAGCAGGAATTAGTTTCTTGGTTGCCAGGCCAAGGACCAAGAAGCATAGAATGAAGAGTAGGTAGTATTTTTTTTCCTAAGGGGAAAGAATAAGGAACCAGCCAGGACATAGGCTGCCATCCAGAGTCCTGCAAAGCCAGATGGGAAGATTTATTAGCTCTCACTGTTGCTGTAACAAATCACCACAAACTTTTACATTTATTATCTCCAGTTCTATAGGTTAGAAGTCTGGCATGGTATGGCTCAGCCTAGGGTCTCACGGGGCCAAATTCAAAGTGTCCACTGGTCTAGGTCTCTATATGGACACTCTTGGGGAGGTTCGCCTCCAAGATTATCCGTGGCATTGGCAGAATCCAGCTCCTTGCTGGATGTCAGCCTGGAGCCTCTCTCAGCCCCCTTAAGCTAACCACATTCCTCATCAGTGTGCCCCCTCCATCTTCAACAGCAAGAATAGGTAGAATTTTTTTTCATGATTTGAATCTCTTTGACTTTCATCTAAATAAAGCCCCACCTGCCTCATAGCTGTCCCCCAAGCCTGCCCTGCTGAGTGTCACAGTCCAGATTGGTGATATCGTGTGCCACAAACATGTGGTTCCTTTTAGTCAGTGTGATGTTGCTCAAATAAACTGGTATTTCCAACTCAAATAATATATGTGGCAGAAATATATTGACTCTCGAACACATAGGTTAACAAAATGACTTCACCACGGGAAAATAGAAAGTAACAGTGTGTTTTCATGAACTCAGTGGCAAGCATTTTTTTTTTTTTAGTTTTTAGTTTTCTTGATAGTATTTGTTAACCTACAACTGAAACTCCATGTATGGGCTAAAAAAATCTTAAAAGACAAAGATAGAGAAGAGGTGGTAACTGATTACAGCATCATTCCCTACCCTATATACACATGTACATGTACATATGTACACATGTACACACGAACATGCAAACACACACTTTTGCACACATATACACACATCACACACGCAAATATGTACACATATGCACTTACACATATGCAAACACTGGGAGTCTACATTGTACTATTTCTGGAATATAATGCAACCTGAATAGATGCCAAGGTTACCATCACAAGTCACACCAGTCTAGAGGTGTAATAGTCCCCCAATAATAGAGACAGAATAGTGTTCTTTCATTCATGCAGAAACTGCGAGCATGTCTCTGCTCCCGAGGGGCCAACTCACAATTTAGCAGTGGAGATGGACAAGTAAACCTCAGAACACAGTGTGAGAAGGGACACAACAGGAGTCAGAAGAGGGTGCACAGCCCCAACCACAGAGAACTAAGGGAACATCCCCAGTTCCCTCCGGACTGTTACAGGGCGTCTAGGCTCACACACTGTTCTTATGTCTGTCGGGGGTTCCAGTCACCTTTGGCTTTGTCCCACTGGAGCTTCACGGTCCCCTCCATCCCCATGTGCCAGGCCATGTCTCCACTTCCAAACTAGGGGCCAGATGCCATATCAACCCAGTAAGAGACAGGGGCTCACACACCAGGGGCCGATGCCAAGATCCCTGCTCCTCTTTTTCTCTTCTCTTTTGTCCATTCCTTGTTGGGCCAAGCACCCCTGGTCCTCACCCTACATGACTCACTTGTTTCAGAGAGAAAGGGAAAGACAGATGCCTGTAGCCTCCTCTGAGCCAGTGGAGCTGCCCTGTGCCCACTGCTTCTCCTCCTCTCATCCTCTACCCAGAGGTGAAGGCTCTATCCAACTCTAGTCCCAGCCTACCCAGAGAGGCCCAACAATGCAAACCAGGAATTATCAGAAGGCAAACCTAAGTAATAGAAGCATTTGATTCTACTTAATGGGATGTGTCACTTTCCTTCCAACTCTGCTTTCAGTGGCTTCACATCAGTGGCTTGAAATAAGCTGTAGTTGGGAGTATTTACACTGCAGAAATCTGCAACTACTATAAATCAGGGTGTCTTTCCCTGGAGAGCCAGGAACATTTGCCAGCATGTCTCTGGGCAAAAGGATGATGTCCGAACCTGTGCGAAGACCAGGTGTCCATAGTCATTTAAAATAATTTCTCCCCAAGATTCTTCAGGCTTGTGCAGATGAAGCGCAAATTCTCTCCTGTCAGATGCATCATTGAACACAGTTCTGAACCACTCCACTCTTAGGGCTGTGGGGCTGAGTCCATTGAGGTCTGATGAAAGAGCGAGCTGGCATTTAATGTTGATTGGCGCGTGACAATGGCATGAACCCGTCAGAGGTGGGTCTTTAACCGACCATCAGAGGGCGCTCTCCAGGTTTCCCCAAGACTCACAGTTCTCCAAATGCAACTGCGATCTCTCCAAGCCTGATTACTCTCTTCTGTAGACCATCTACTCGAAGTAAAGCAAAACGAATTTCTTCCCTACTCAACTCCTCCCCATTCCTCCGCTCCCCAGATCCTTCCTTCTTCTGTGACTAGTTCACAACTTCTGAGAATGCAGGCTTCTTACAGCTCCAATAATTGGGTATATTGTATTTTCTAAAAGTCCCTTTAAAGCCCACCTCCTCCAGGAAGCCTTTCCTGATTGCCCAACTCTACCCTGATGCTCTATCATTGGGTGTCCCTTAGCAAATGTGCTTTTTATTTTCCATCTGTGGGGTTGGTTGCTTTGTAACCAGCCTCAGGTTAATTCACAGGTGTGCAATCAGACTTGCCAACAGAGTAAAAGCTCCTTAAGTTTCGAGAGTACATCTCAATGTTACTATGATGATTATTATTTGTAACTCCTAAAAGAGGCTGAAATGAGGTTGGATGTTTGGGGACAAGTCCCCAGTGCTTAATCAATTATTGTAAAGATGTAACAGAGTGTTCTAGAAAGGAGGCACGAGGGCAGAAGGGGGGCTGAGTAAGCTTGTTGTTTACCTCCCTATCCATAATGAGACCGGAAGCTGGAGATCGACTCGTTAAACTAAGGTCAAGCACAGGCCTCCCGGCCCCTGCAGTGACTAGCTGTGTAACCTTGGGCGTATTATTCTAATCTCTCTTCCCCCAAACCTGTTATTTCTCATCCCCAAAATGAGGACAACAAACCCACCTCAGGGGTAGGGTAGGACAGTTAAATCAGAGAGTGCTCATGAGTGATACATGACAGGGCACAGAATGACAGAATGGCTGTGCGTTGGCCTTGACAGATGGGTTGGAAGGAGTCTGCTTCCTTTCGGGGCACAGAATGACAGAATGGCTGTGCGTTGGCCTTACAGATGGGTTGGAAGGAGTCTGCTTCCTTTCGCCCGCAGGACACCACGTTGCTTTTTCTTGGGACTTCATCTGTTTTGCTCATTATTGTTTCTCTAACATCTAGACCAGGTCGTGCATACAATAGGTGCTTCATATTTGTTGAATGGAAAGACTGAGTGTGGTGCATCCAGCTGTCAGAGACAGTTATTTATTTTCACAGGAACGGTGAGGTTTTCTGGTAGCTTCCCCCACCCCTCCCTCTGCCTGCAGTAGCATATTCAGCTGGGTCCCATTATTCACTCTCTGTCTTCCACCACCCAGGAGCTCCTGGCATCCTCAGCTGCGATTTACACCCCACCGCTTGTCCCAGACTGACTCCTCTCGTGCAGTCCCCTCTGTGACAGGCTGTTTTTTAAAGTCTATGCACATTCTCTGACCCAACTTGTCCCTGTGGTCTCTGGGTCAACCTGTGGTTTGCAGAAGGTCAACCCTGGATGATTTAAGTTTTCTTAAGCTGACTCCAAATGCTACCAGCTGAGGGGCTCAGTGAAGAGTGCCAGGTGTTAGGTCCCCCACAAACTCTGGCTCCTTCTCACAACTGGGCGCACCCTCACCCACCCACGTATCTAAGAGGCACCTCTCTTTTTCTTTTTTTTATGCTTCAGCTCAGCTAAGTATCAGCCAATATCTTGACTTGGGAGAGGCGATCTGAGCCAGCAGACCTGGACCCATTTCAGGTCCCTTTGCCTTTCCAGGAAGAGTCATATGAGGTCCTGACAACCCCCAGTTCCCCAGAAGGGAAAGGGGAGCCATCAACAAAGGTAGGCCCTTTGCTCACAAACTCTATGGCAACATTCTTGGGGGCGACTGCCAGCTCTGTCTGCCCTGGGGAGATGACCATCAGAAGCTCCTTGGCCGGATGTCAGAGACCCCTGACCCACAGCCTTAGGATTCCCTGTGGGCCTGAGCTTTTCCCTCCACAGGACAGCTGTCACCCCTCTAAACCTCTCAACAGCCAGCTCCAGGGATAGGAGCCAGGACACCAATCCCAGTCTCTGTGTGTCACTTCCTACCCCTCCTTTGCTTTCTTGTTGTTTCCTCCCTCCCGCTCTCTGGCTCACTAAGCGGAAGCCGAGGCTGTACTCCAGCCACAACTCAAAATTGTGACCAGATGACCATGTAACTGAGGTGTATTCCAGGCAGTTGTGACATCACCCTTGTTCTAAAAACTTCCACTTTGGCTCCTCTGACGAGTTCACATCCACTTTAAGGTTTGGCTCCAAAGCCGCTGGTCTTACTTTCTCCATATTACCTAAAAAGAGCTACTTATGCTCTGCAAACCTCTCCTGCCGCTGAGGTCAACTGTAGCTTGTGTAGCGACCATTCCAATGATCTGAGGGAAAGATCCGAGGCCCGTGATGCTTTTGGCTCCTTGGAGCCCTTTTGCGGAAATCTCTGCAACCACCAACTAAGTATTTCTCAAATCCCCTTTAAATATGTTCATGTTTTCAAAACATAGAAAGCAATAGTGAAGCTCAGCTGCTCACAGGCCACGTCAGGAGGGCAGAGGCAGAATTCACCCCTCACCACTTATACTCCTCCCACCTACAGGATCTAGTTTTCTGCCAGGAGCAGCTCATCGCTGTTCTTGTAATACGTTTCAGATGGTCGGGTTCTTGGATGGTAAGATTTGACTCATTTTTGGGGAGGGGGCTGGTAAGGCCACAGTAATTGTAATAAAACAGTATTTTTATAGCTCGGAACTGTGACGACCTTGCCCAGGTCCTTCCCCCAGCTCCTCGATCCCAGTCTTCCTGGCCCCTCTGTGACATCTTGTTGAGTCTTGGTCATGTAGGTCTCTGGCTCCAAGGCCACTGCTCTAGATGGAGACTGTGGTGACTCAGTGGCTCTTTCATTAAGGCCTCTTCTCCTCCTGACACTGGCCAGTAGTGCCCAGATTGCTGCAGCTTCCAACACTCTCTCAACCCTGTCTCTCTTCTGAGTACTGATGGCCTAAAATGAGCAAAACGTCCTTCACTCCCTGCATAGCCCCAAGGTGATAAGCCTTGGTTCCACGACACAATCCTTTTTCTCTCCCAACATTTTTTCTTTGGGACTCTGACACAGGTCCAGGTAACTTGTGTCGGAGGGCTCTGGGTAAAAGAATATGAAGTAGGAGAGAGTGATCTGAGTTACTCGCATTCAAATTATTTCAGAATTTCCCTGCCCCTGTGGAGAATACTCATTGTTGTATCGAGCATATACACTGGTACCGCTCGTCCCTTAGAGAAATGATTCTTAAAGGTAGCCTAGCAGCGGTAGCACCTGGGGGATTTCCAACCCTCTCTCTCACAGAGAGAGACAGAGTCTGATGTCTCTACTCTGCATGGGTGTAGTAATCACTTCTAGCTGCCTACTGTGCCAGATCGACCCTTGGTACTCACCACCATTCAGGCCCCCATCCCCTCTGTAATGCAGGGGCTGCAAGCATGGGAACTGCATTTCCTAGAATCTATTGCCAGCAGGCTTGTGGTTTAGACTCTCCAATGAGAGGCACTCATATGAGAATTACAAGGCAGAAGAAAAACACAGGCCATATTTTCCCTCCGGCGGTGGTGGGCAGACACATTGGTTTTGGTAGCCACCTCTGGTTTTTCCCCTGTAAATCGCCTGCCTCAGTGCTACAGGTAGTTCTATTAGGGAGTAGCTGTAGAATTAATAGTGGTTACTGTGGGTGTAACTTCCTGATGTCCTGAAATCTAGCAGTGAACCTTAGAGCTAGCACCTGCCTTCCCTTCACTTTCCTTCTTTAGCCCTTTCGATAGTCTTGTGAGCACTCAATTTCCTATAAGAACTCCCTTTCTGCTTGAACTGCACAAATGGGGTGCTGTTTTTCTGACAGATATACATATCCGATATCCTTCCTACCATCTTCCTTATTAATTGAATCCTGATTTTAACAGGGCAGCCATTTGGACTTAGTGGCTGGAAGTTCAGCAGCCATATTGTGACCATGAGGGAAAGGCCAAGGAAACACAGAGACCTCACCCTTGGAGTCCTTAAACCCCTGAACTAATTAATACTAGGTATTGCCTCTTCTGGATTTCTTGCTTTATGAGGGAAAAAAAATTCTCCTTAATTCAAGTTAACCACTGTTTAGTTATGATTTCTGTTACTTTTAGCTAAGAGCAGTCCTAACTAATTTGTAGGGGTGTCCACCTACCTCATCTCTGGGATCACTGTCATACTGAGCCACATTGCTTCAGGTGTGTTGAGACAGAACACTGGTTCCAAACATCGTGTCTAGAGAATTCCTTCCAGAATTCCTCCCTTGGCCTCTAATGCAAATACAGCACTCTCCAGCTGCTTCGATAGCTCTCAAGCATGTCCAGGCAGGTCTGCATCCGCGGGATAGAAACATCTTAGACAAACCTTCCAGCATTAAATCATGTATGAGATTTATCTAGACTCTCTTAATCAAACAAACTCAACTCTAAAATATAACTTGTTTCTTTTATCTTTATAAGAACTACCTAACAATCACAATAATCTGTTATAGGTAAACCAAGGTCACGAATTCACACGAATAGGCAAATAAAACAAAACGAAAAAACCTTCCAGATCTCATCATAGAACAGAACTGGCCTATTTTGGAAAAAGTTATAATTAACATGGGCGATTGAGACTACACCAGGAGTAACAGTGACAGAAAAGTACTTCTGTTTTTGCAAAGTAGTGGGTGGCGTTTTGCTAATTAAGGGGAAAAAGTAATTTTGTCCTAAAATAGAGTTTGATCGTTACAGAACGTGAAAGAGGATGGTGAGGGACAAAACCTCTATGAATATGGGTGCTGTGAAAAGAGAATTTTATTTGTCTTAAATTATAATACAAATAATGAGTCTCCAAAAAGGAAATGAAATGTAAAATGTAAAATCCTGCCAAAGCTGGCTAAGGGTTTATGGGTTTATTCATAAGATTATTTTAAAAAGAGAAACTTGTTAAGCATTTATGCAAAATATTATATTAATGAAAAAGTCATAATTTTGCTTTCTGTTTACTAAATGATAAATTACTCAGTCTGCCCTTAATGACTGGTAGTAAAAGATTTTTCTTTACTTAGATAATAAAGATTCCATACTTCACATTTATTTTCTGTGCTTCGTGCTAATTCTTTCATGCTTTTGGTTATTATTATTTTATTAAAGTACAGTTGACATACAAAATTATATTAGTTTCAGGTGTACAACATAGTGAATCGACATTTATATGCCTTACGATGTGATCACCACGATAAGTCTGGTAACCATCTGTCACCATACAAAGTTATTACAATATATTGACTATATTCCCTGTGCTGTACATTATATCCCCATGATTTATTGATTTTATAACTGGAAGTTAACATAGTGAACTACAAAACTTTCTTAGTTTTGGAAGAGCTCAGGTTCTTTAAAAAGAGTTTTCAGGGGTCTCACGACCATCTTCAGGTTTGCCGATTTGCTAGAACTCACAAAACCTAATAGCAGCTTATAATCACAGCTAAGTTTTATTACAGAAAAAGGATATAGAGCAAGCCAACAGGGAAAAGTCTACTTACTATTGATTTAGAATATTTTATAGATCCATAAAGATAGGTGTTAACTTGTAGAAAACTGAGAATGATATAAATGACTCCTTCTAATAGCAATGTAAATGAATTTTGTTCAAAGGAGTTACGACTATTTTTTTCCCAGTAGAAAAGATAACTCTAAAAGTTATAGTGTTAGTTATTGTTCCGTGGGATATAACCAGTTGTATATCTAAATTAGCAATGATATTCAAACCTTCTTACTTTTGGTCAGTGTGGTTTGCTCATTCCAATTTTCTTAGAATCAGTCTTAATCACTTTGCTGGTTCCACTAATAATAACCTGCTCACTTAAAAACAAACAAAACCCTGAACACTCAGAATGAGGAAACATCAAAGTTGAGATAAGTTTCTTAATGTTCCTTTAAAAATATCATAAATGTTAATCTTCTGACTCTGCAGGAAAACAAAGAAGATATGGTATTAATCATCAACTGCAGCCTGGAACATCTCCCAACATCATGTAACCAACCCAAACAACATATCTTGTGATACTGTAGAAATACTGGTACAAAATTAACCAAATAATTCACATTTCTGAAATGAAAACAATTCACAACTTTATTATTTCAACAAAAACAACATTATCTTATTTTGCTAGTGATGGAAATGTGGGATGAAATAGTGTTCAAAATTGTATCATTAAAAGTCGAAAGAGCTAAACACTTAAATATGTTAACAGAATGGTGATTCTGTTCCAGTAAAGCTCATGGTCCAAAGAAGTTGTAATCATCAATGAATAAAAGATTATCATGAGCTGGTTTTATATAAAACAGCGTTTGAAATCATCAAAATTTCTCGAAAAAGTTTATCAAGAAAGCACTACTAGACTTTGTAACGATAACTGTTTTCAGATATAAAATATTTAATAAACTTCAAAAATAATAATTTTAATATGGGCATATTATTATAGTCTAAATTGATGGTCCTGCTTGTTATAAAACATTTATCCACTAAAACATGAAAAAGACTTTTTGGAAAACTTTTATACATCAAGGTAGTAAAATGTCAACCATTATTGATAAAGCTTCAACTGTTTCACATGGAAATGTTATAAATCATTTACTTACATGTGAAATTTAAGAATTTGAAGATAGTTTAATAGACTTTATCTTATGGAACTAGAAATAGTAACATTTAAGATACATCTAAGTTTATCATCAATGCTTGAGAAAAATCATATCAGTTTTCACTGATAAATATTTGCATGGAAATCTCACTGGGTTTTGTAGAGTACCAGTATAATGCTAGGAAGAATGTCTGAGATTTCAAAAAAATTTTAGAAAGATTTCTAGATGTTTTAATTTGGTATAGTCTAAGGCACTGAGCTCAGTTATCTTTGAAAGATGCAATGGAAGATGTAAATCACTTTAAATTTCTCTTCCATAAATTTTATATTTGCCACCATTTTTCAAATAAAGCATTATTAGGGATTAAATAACACATTTGAAGAGCTTAGCATCTAACTAATAAAAACTAGAATATTGAGACCTCGAGTGGCAGCCTGTGGTGTAAGAGTTACGAAAGCAGGTTGGAACTTGTGTCAAGCTTTGGGTATTTGTTTTAATAGAAATTATGAATAGCTAGAGTTGAACATTTTGAAAATAATATTTGTCAGAGATTCAGCTTTAATGAAGGGTTTCCTAACAAAAAGATCAATTCTTTTTTTACCTTCATAAGAACAAAAAATGTTTGTGATGGCTAATTTGGGGACGGCATATAAAACTAAATATGGGAAGCTCTGAAAGAGAAGCAGAAGATGTTACAGAGACAAAGCAAAAGAATACATCTTCTGTTTGCCTCTGCAGACCCTCTCTCTTGCTTCTCTGCTCTGCCCTCTGTCCTGTCAAAGCTGACCTGTGTGGGCTCATCAAGCGGCTCCTGGTTTTGGCAAACTGGAGGATCAGCAGAGGTCTGAGACCTCTGACAGGAAGGAGTCTGAGGATAGGGTGCTTATAACCAGGCTCCCTCCCCGTGGAGAGGTACTGCCTAACTTCATTCTGACCAAGGGCCTTGGGCTGTCCTCCCCACGCAGTTTTCTCTCCAAAGTTGGTAACAGTGCGCTCCTTCTCATGCTTGAGTTGGGTGAAGTCTCCCTGCGGCAGCTAGCCCTTGGGTGCTGCACTGTCCCTGACCACCCTAGTGAGTTCCACTATCAAACTCTCCTCATATTACCCAATTTGACCATATCACCTGTTTCCTGATGAGACCCTGACTGATTTATATCTCATTTGAAATAACAAAAAAGAAAAAAAATTATTACATTTTTTTAAAGGAAAGATGTTTGTTTGACACGAAGAAATGAAAAGTGTAATAAATGTTTATGTTCTTTCAATTTTTTGACTCCTGAAGTATGACTAAATAATATTTGGGTTGAATGTAAACAAAATTAATAAAGTTAGGCCAATTAATTAAATATGACATTCCAATAAATGACTTGTATGACTCTTTCAATAATGAACATGTGAAATATATAAAAGTCAGTATTTTAATTTATAATGTATAATGAGCGGTTGTATGTTTTTAATAGCAGCCATCTACCATAACAGAGGGTGCTCCTAATATGAATAATGACCAATAGATGGTAGAAACCAATTAATAAGGGAGAACTTGAATTAAAATAATACAATCCAGACTTTATTTATTTATCTTTAACGAAGTAATATTCTGATTTGGTCATTGTCTGGGGTTGAATCATAACCACGGTTTTTCCATGAAACTTAGAAAATAGTCAAGGGAGCAGGATCCATGATTTCTTTCCAGCTATTACCTTCCCTGGGCACAGGTTGGAGGAGGTAGAAGTAGATCCCACATCTCGGCTGGGAGTAGAGACAGACCCATGGCTCAAGCTGAGTGCTGTGCACAGCTGTAGAAACAACAGGCATCATGGGATGGCAGAGAAGACCCAGGGAAAGCACTTTTAGCCTGCCCCAAGGCATCTGGGAAAGAAAACTGCTCCAAATCAGTGAAAATCTGCGTTACCACCCATTCCTCCCAAGAGACTACAAGTCTGGGAGGGTGTAGGCCCTTCCTCAGGAACTACATCTCCAGTGACATGAGGGTACGCACAGTTAGAGGAAGGGCGTCACCCAAATGGGGGGATGTGCCCTGCTCTCTTCAGACAGAAATCTCCCTCCAGCTTCAGAGCTCTTGTTGACAGTCCCGCCAGACTCACAGGGAGACCCCACAATCCTGCAGCGAGACCAGCATGGACACACATGGATTCCCACAAGCCTCCCTGGAGACAGTGCATAACCAGAGCTTGTTTGCAGTGACTGCACGAGGCTCAGCTAGACCTGTCATGTCTAATGAAGTTCCTGAGTGAGAGAGGGCTTTTGACACATGGAAGCTTCTGATGCACATCCAGTGTGAGAGGGGTGGGCTCGGGAGAGGGCACAAGGAAAGATGGGTGGCATTCTGGTGTGTGCAGGGACAGGAGGGGAGGTGAGGCCCATTGTTGCCAGCCTAGCCCAGCTGTGCTGGCCTCCAGGCCATGGTACGCCTGCAAGGCTGGTCTCCAGATGTACCTTTTCCTGTGGTCCCTCTTGGACCATGGATTCCTTTTATCCTGGGGCACTGGGGACAGGAGATTTTGAGAGAGAAAAAGTTTACTATGGCCAGGCCCAAGAAGTGGACAAGACCCTAAGGAGATTTCATGTGTTGCTTCAACCCTTTCTCCAACTTTCTGAAAACCCACCCTGGGAGGCAGGATGAGTATATCTGATATATTCGTGGCTCACACACACACACACACACACACACACACATTTCATACACGCATACACATCAGTTACGCTCCAGTTTTGAAAATGTCACAAAATTTTAATGTGGCTATGATGATGACATCCTTACACACTGGAAAGGCATTCTCCAAGGGCAGAGGCAGCTGGAGGGGGTAATGGATAGGGCAGACAGTTATAATCCTCCTGTGACTCTCTGGAGTGCACAGAAGAATCTGTCAGCCACTTAGGAACCACAGTGTCAGGCCGTGGCTGCCCCAAGAGGAGGCTCAGAGACAGTTCACACCACAGTGGCTGCTGAAGCCACAGTTTGGAGATGTGTCTTAGCTAAGCGGGCTGTTGGCGCACAGCCCTGAGCATCAAACTGCCTAGAAGGTGCACTAGGGCCACTTGGGTTCCTCTTCTCAGGTTGCTAATTCTTACATCAGCTCTGGAAAGAAAGAAAGGCATGCACAGGGGAAGCAGGGTGGTACAAGTAGGGGGTTCCTGGGCGTGACTCCGCTGGGCCAGCCGTGACATCTCTTTCTCAGGTAAGGAGAGGTTGAGGGCTGGACAAAGCAGGCAGCTGCCCCCACTCTTGGGTGATGACTATGTACATGAATATGGGCGCCTTGCTCAGTAGGCATAAAGGACAGGCCTGAAGCAGAGAAATACAACTGCTTTCCCTAGCCCTAACCTCCCTGGCCAGGAAGGATGGTCTTTCTCTTGGTGGCTGTGGTAAGTCATCTCTATGTCCTTTCTAGGACCACGGTATCTTTTTCCACAGTCTATGCCACCATCTTAATGATGACCACAATTTCCATCCACTGCACCATGAACCACCAGTTCACATTCTGCTCCCCTGCCTGGTCTAATTTCACTCTGTCCATTCATTTACTCAACACATTTATTGAGCATCTGCACATACCAGATCCAGTGCTAAGTCTAGAAAGTTCACGAACTCAGACAAACCTAAGTCCGAATTCTACTTTGGCTATCTGCTAGTTGTATGTCCTCATGTATCACTTAACCTCCTTGAGCCTCAGATATTGTAAAGGGCGGAAAATTTTGCATGCCTTAACGTGCAGTTGTAACAATTAAATGAGACATTGCTTGTAAGGTGCTTAGCACAGTGGGTAGAGAATCTAACTCTTTTTCTAGTTCTCTTTACGTTTTTAGATGGTTAGGGGCCTTCCTTTGTGCTTCCCAAGTGCCCAGCAGCACCCAGCAACCAGTGAGCACGCCACGAAGGTTAGACAAGAGACTCCATGCATTGCCTGGTGATGAGCTGGCACACAGGAATCATCCATGTACCTTGGGCTGGGGGATTTCACCGTGTCTTGCTACATTGGTTACTAGCTTTACAGTTGTAGATGCCTTAGAGATGGTGTCACTTTCATTTTGTTTTTATTTTTTTCTCTTGTTTTATTTTTTTTCCCTCTCTTTTGTTAGCAAAATAGCAAACCAAGACCCGAGGAGGTGGCACCTTGCCAGTAGGGAAGCTGAGCAGAAGAGTGGGGAGCATGCTGGATGGGCCAGGAGATCTGGTTCAAATCACAGATACGTCACGGACCACATGTGTGCTGGTGCTAAGACTTTTATGCTCTCAACGTCCAACCCTGCCTCCTCTGAGTTCATAAAGCTCATCCTTGCCCCATCTACTCTGTGAGGCTGTTGGCAAAGACAGGGGCCTCACATAGGCACAACTAAAATGATATAGAGGGTTAACAGAGCTTTTACGATAGGGGCTGTCATTGTTAGTTGTTATTGTTCATTAAACCACATGCACATTTGTGCTAAACAAGATCACTCTCATGTTAGAAAGAACAGGTGACAGGGGACAACAAGGTGTTGGAATCTCTGGTTTAAATTTGGACACAGCTAGTAACTCGCTGTGTGACCTTGGCCGTCTCTTTGTCCATTCTACAAAACCAGAGTCTCTGTCACATCTCTCTGGAATTTGAAGGTTAAAGACTGTGAAAAGACATTAATGACTGAAATGCAGCAAACTCATTCCAGCTCTAGATGCTTTGGAGAGTGATGATCTGTTGACAAAGATCTAGTTGGCCGCTTTAGGCCAGATGCTCTTGGCAGTCGCCCTGGGGGTGCCTGGAAGGAGTGGGGGGCTACCCAAGACATCACTACAGCCCACGTGCAAGGCAGCTGTGGGGTTGCAAGCACATATTTGAGAGAAAAATCATTTTCCTTCAACAGTAAATCTGGCAGCTGCAGGAGACGTGGATCCCTGGCCCTGAATTTTCCAAAAACTGTCAGACTCCTGACTCCTACCCAGTGTGCTTCTGTGCCAAAGATGCAGGAGGGAAACCATCTGATTCACCCACTCCCCCGCCCAATGGGTCTCAACTGGGACGCTCGACACACTGCCACACTGAGCCCACTTTTTGGACCTCTCTCTGTTGTTTCATGCTATTTTGCCTCTCAGTGGTCTCACATTGTAGCCCAACCCCACAAGGTGTAACAGAGAATCAGGGAGCCATAGAGCCTCTGCACTGGAAGAATCTGGAGAAATTTGACTACACTGGTCTTCCAATCTTTTCAGTAGTTTCGTTAAAAGAAAACAAAATCACCAAAAGTAGTACTTTTAAAAGTTCAATTTTATAACATTGGCTTATTATAGACCCCATAAATGAACACTACGACGCTGCTTAGATGAGCCTCAAAACTGAAAATTCAGGATTAGGGATGACAGTTATAATCACAGTAACATCAGCGTTCAATTTATTTCTGCCTGTGTTGTTGTTGCATGTCATTAAGAAGATAAGTAGCTGAAAATGATAATAGTTTTTAATTAGCGTGCAATCTCAGGGTACCCTTCAATTAAGTATAGATGGCTAAGAAGCATCATCTGAGGTCTGTTTAAAAACAAAGTCACCTGTCTCTCTTTGGGAGTTAAGGTGGATTGTCAGGTTTAGAAACCACGGGCAAAGTTACTTAGAGTCATGGAACATGCTTTTCACATCTGTATATCTCAGTGCCAGCACAGCACCTGGCTCATAATAGGAACCTGATGAATGTTTGTTGAATGAATAAATAAATGGTCAGTTTACCTGAGGTTTTAATTTTCAGTCTATCTCCCTGACAAACTTTTTACCATGTTCTCAGTGAGAATAGATGTACGCATGTATGTAGGTGTGGATGGGTGGAGGGATGGAAGCATAGACGGATGGATGGATAAATGGGTGGATGAATAGATAGGTGGTGGTGGGGGAATGGATGGATAGATAGATAGATAGATAGATAGATAGATAGATAGATGATAGAGAGACAGACAGACAGGGATCTAGGAGTGGCTCAGAGTCATCATTCAAAGGATGAATTCTCATTGTCTAGTGCTCTAAATGGAGAACCTACATTTCTATTTTTATACAAAAACCTTAACTCATGTGGTGGCAGACATTCTTCTTGCTAGAAATTGCATTGCTCAGCCTCCTAGTTAAGTGTGGCCAAGTAACTAAGTTCTCACTGGTGGAACATGAGTAGAACCAAGGTATATAACTTCTACATCACTTGCTTACATGAAAATA
>NW_006494614.1:39789841-39798845 GCF_000325575.1 Pteropus alecto | reverse complement strand
CTTGCTCCCTGTGAGCAGGGATACTGATATGGCGGTGACACAGCTCTGAACATGTGGTTGAGAACAACTCCCTCGAGGACAGCAGAGTAATAAGATGGAAGAAGCCTGAGTGCTGGGTGACCATGTAGAGCAGAGTTTCCCTTGCTGGCCTGGACCACTTACCTCTAGACTGTCGTACGACAGAAAACTAACTTCAGTCTAATTAGGGTCTCTGTTTCAGTAGCTTATACAGAGTTTGTCCTAACTACTACACCAGTCTTGGATTACTCCTCAATTACAATCACTTTTTGCAGAGGATGCATTTTGCTAAAACTGTAAAAGGTCAAGGTCAAGGTCAAGGTCAAGGTGTGGTCTGTGAAAACGAAAAGGGAAAATTAGAACCCTCTTCCACAGGAATCCAGCCTTTCAGAAACACATGTAGAAAGGACCAATGTGGTGGGACGACAGCAGAAGAGGGAGCGCTTCTCAGTGATGTTGAGGAAAGACACCCGGGGCGATCACAGGTCTTCCATAACCCATAGCTCTGTCCACTGCCCCTCAGTCTCAACCACGTTCTTACCTCAGAAGGGTGAGGGCAGCCTTTCAAAAGAGCAGGGTCTTTAAGTCCGTCCTTATTCCAAGACTTCCTTCTGACTCAGAACTTCTAAGTCTTCCCTCTTCATGAAGAGTGCATGTACGTGTGTGTGCGTGTATGCACGTGTGTATGCACATCTGTGCGTATGTGTGGTGCTGTGAGGGCTAGATTGAGAGAGTTAGATTGAGAATTTAAACAAGGCCCCATCTGGAAGGCATGCCTTAACTTCCATTTTGTATGTCGTACCAATCATCCAGCTGTGATGGATTGTGACACTGCCATCAGACTTGGCTTTTCCCTCAGAAATAGGGTGTGTTCATCACCAGGTTATATCCCCTGTAGGTCTCCTCTATCCAGCAAGAGCCCCTATTCAGCCTAGGCCTCCTGTCTCTGACTCCCATATGAAATGCCTCACGCACTCGCAGTTCCTTATTTCTGTTCACTTCCAAGTGCCCAGTCTTTCTCACTTTTGATCGTTCTGAAGCTGACACGAAATCCCAGAACTGCAATGGGACTTTGATCCACATAATAGAATCAGGCAGAGGGAGACAGTAACATATGCCGAAAACACTTTTCGGCTGGCTTTGGGCTTGGATGTTTAATGAGGCAAAATCTGGAAAACCCGGGAAATAAAAACTGAAAGATGTAAATAGGGAGAGATTATCGCTGAATTCTTGTAACTGTCTTACAAGCCCCTCTGGAGGGGCAGACAGTGACTAAGAAGGGACTCTGCCATGAGATGACGATTAAGGCTTGGCAGGCAGAGGTGCGGTTTGTATTTGCTCCTGAAGGAAGCTAAATGTTCCAATCCCGTTTTTTTCTATCACTGGCTCTGTCAGTTTTCCTCCTCCTGCCCCCGCTCTGCTAGCTTCTTAGGCATGAGTCAAGAAGATGCTGGTTCCCGAAGATCTACGGAAGTGGGCTGGTTACCTCCTGTTTAGTTGATTCCTACCTGAAAGGGCTGCATCGGTCCCAGCTCTGCCCTAACCAGTCACATGAAAGGACAATGCTTTCCTTCCTCTTCTGCAGGCCTCCATCTCTTCATGGGAAATGTGGTTCCATTCACCTTTCACCACCTCTGAGGGCTTGTCCATCCCTTTATGTGGGTGCCTGCCCCCTGTGCTGGACCCCGGCTATGGGACCCAGGGAAGGGGAGACCTCAGGAGGTCAGAGATCCCACCGAGGCAGTGAGGTTGAAAGTTGCAGGAGCCCACCTGGACCAAGACAAGTACTGCATGGTATCATTCCTATGTGGAACCAAAAAAGATAAAAAGTCAGACTCCTAGAAACAGAGATTATAAAAGTAGTCGCAGGGGCTGGGGTGGGGGAAACAGAGAGAAGTTGGTAAAAGGGTATGAACTTACAGCTGTAAGGTGAATAAGGTCTGAGGATCTAATGTATGACTTAGATGGTGACTGCAGTTGATAACACTGCATTGCATAACTGAAATTTGCTAAGAGAGAACTTAAATGTTCTAATCCAAATATATATGCTTATATATATCGGATCATCATTATATACATTTTAAATATTTTACAATTTTATTTGTTAATTATACCTCAATAAAACTGAAAATAAAAGGGAGTTGAGAGGATTCAATAAAATGTTCCACGTAAAATGCTTGGTAAACAACAGTGCTTGGTACAAGCGAACACTCAATTCATATTTACTACTACTATTCTTTTTCAAACTTCTTAGGACAAGACACACTGCTGCAAACTACACCTGGCCTTGGATTCTTCAGCATCTCCTTGTCCTCTGACTCTGAAACTCAAAGTGTTGACCTTGGTAAAGATGGCGTGATTCACCCTTGGTGAGGAAAGCACACTTTTAAAAGATTTTCTTCCAATCAAGAGCGACCAAGCACTGCAATAATCATTTTGCATACTTATTTCCAATTCTTTCAGCACTCTTACAGATAAGGCATTATTTTCTTCATTCTATAGAACAGGAGAGTAACTGAATTGACCAAGGCCACACACTTAGAAAGTGCTGGAGCCAAGATTTGTACCAGCTGGGTCTGGTGCCAAAGCCCACAGAATATCATGCCCCTGTGGGTACCAGATGGACCCTTCCCACTTTATCTTGCCCTCTGAGACCAAGTGTATGATGGCTGACTTGGGCCAAGTGCATAGGACGGGGTCTCTGGGCTTGAGCAGACACGGCAGCCTAAACACCTGATTCTGGCCACATGGGCATCACGCTCCAGGCAATGGAGTTGTTCTGGGAACACCTGGGGAAGAAATAAAGACCTGATTGGAAACATCTGGTCACAGACTCACGGGAAGATGATGGAACCTCACTAAGGTGGAATTTTAAATTCAGACAGGGGTTGGAAATTAATTGTCTTATTGCTATCTAGAAGGAACTTGCCGAGCAAATATTCCAGAAGAATCTTGAATCCATGTAATCCTTTTCAATTCAATAAACATTTCACGAGGGCACTGGAGATACAGAACTGAATGAATCAGTTCTTTTCAAAGGGAGCTCATGGGCTACCCTAAGAAGCAAACATCTTAGTGTTCATATACACACGCAAACAATAAATTAAAAAAATTAATTTAAAAATATCAAATTCTGCATGAGCACAGTGATGAGAGGGATGAATTGAGTTTGGCAAAGTCCAAGAAAGCTTAAGACTCAACCAGCTATTTTCAGAAACACCTTTCAGAAGCACCTTTAATTTGAAAGATTAACTTTATGATTAAAATTATTCTCATCTGGTTGTTAAAGCAGGATATCAAAGGGCTGATATCACCCTAACGTTGATAAGCCTAGTGGGAGCTATTATGGGAGCTTTAAAATACTAAGACTTTCCCTGCTTCTAGAGACGTTCTAGAATACAGATGTGCATTTAGTTCAAATGCACGCTCCTCTCAGTCCAAGTTAGTCCAGCTTCTCTGTGGGCCATGTGTAGAAAGGTTATGCATTTCATTTCTCAGGGGTTCCCAGGGCATTTTGCAATGAACATTTACCAGAAAAATGTGGATAATATGGTACAGAGGGATGCAGATCAAATGGAGAGCATACAGGATGGTACCAAAGGAAGGGAACCAGACCATTGACTTGGCATTTAACCAGATCCTGGAGAGACAGGAGAGGAGAAACTTGGGGTAAAGATGTTAATCAAAAAATGGCAACATTCAGAGGCAAAATTGACAAGAGGAGAAAAAGATGGAGCAAGAAGGGGACTATTTTGGAAGCTCTCTAGGAGGCCATGACCCCAGTGTGAGAGGACGTTGGGGCCACGGGAGGTCGGCAACAGCCAGTGGGTGCCCTCGGCGGTTACTTCCCCTGGCTGCTGAGCCTGAGTTGGCTCACTCCACACGCCCCCCTCTCAAAACCCAACAGCCCTCCTTGAAAGCTCACCCAATCCCAAGTACACTGAGTCAGCAGAGCTGGGAAGCACCGAGAAACCCTTTGGGGGAAATCCAAAGCCCAGATCTTCTTATTCTGAGAACCTCCCACCACCGGAAGGAAGAAAAGATCACGAAACTCAGCACTTTCCAGCTCACCATTTTCTCTATCGTGGTGGCACTGGTCAGCCAGGGGTTGGCGGCTCTGCAGCTATTTTTACCCTTAGATTTCCGGAATTGCCGACCAATCTTGGTTACAGGACACCACAGTCAACTCAAGTCCATCCACAGCAATCACAAGAAGTCTAAGCCACAATGTTGCCCATGGCCACAGTCACCCTTACCCTGGACACATGGGCCCCAACTAGAGTCAGCTCCCAAGGCCCACACTGGAGAACTCGAGGAGGCAGCTCCTTCGGGCTGTCCAAGGAGCAGAAGTGATATGATGTGCGTTGTAGCCAACAGCCTCTGCTTGTCGGAGGAGGACACCAAAGTTCAGGGTTCCTGTTTTAATCCTTCAAAGGGTCTCTAAGTTGAATGTTCCCGTGGTTTGTGGCAGACCCAGTCCAGAATAGTTCTTTACAGCCGCAAAGAGCTACTTTGTTGAAAGCTGCCTTGCTCTGACCCTGTTTTAATGGTCACCGACTCAAGAGTGGTTTCTTCCCCCCTCTTCTAAATCTCTCACCTGTGAACCTCCAGGCAGACCTACCTTTTGTTTTCCATCGAACACATGTCTTTCAGTCTATAGACTTCTTTCAGAGGTTCTAGTGCTGGTATATTTTGAGAAGGAAACACTTCCTCATAATGTAGATAAATCATGTTAATGCCAGAGAAAAATTTTAAACCAGGATAGGGTTTTTCTTTTGCCTAGAATACATGTGAAAGAATCCTGTGAACTGTGAAGTCCCACTCAAGGCTTTTTTAAGGCTGCTGTGAGGAGAAGGATAATGAAATGATTATTGAGTTCTCTTCTCCAATGACAGCCAAGGGCTTTGGGTTTCTAGGGGGTGATAGTTAGAAAATAAGAGAAGAATAATTTCTTATAATCGTTGTTAATAATGGCAATTATTATTGTAATAAAGTGAATCCTGCCCGAAGGCCAAAGGCTGGCCCAGCTGTGCTCTCAGACTTCTCCCAGGAGGAAGGCCTTGCATTGAAAATTTCTAACTCCTTCTGATCAAAATGTTGTCAACTGAAAGCAACTGATTATCCAAACTACCATTTTCTTCTTCTGTTATTGGCCCATATTTTTTAAGCCTCGAAATACCTTTAAATTATAAGGCCTTTCCCCATCAGATTTCCTTCAGAAAATTAACTTGAATCAAGTAGGATTCAGTGCGGGTCGGACTCTAAATCTACCCCGCTCGGGGAGCTCAAATGTTGGCCAACAGCCCCTCCCTCACAAGTCCAGCTTCCGGTGACCATTCATCAGGGGATTTGTGGCAGTAGCTATTTTCCATTTCAGTTACTGAGCTGTTACTCACCAACTGCAGAGTTACCAGGCCACCATCAAGGGCAGCACAGGGTTTAGAAGGCAGGGCTGAGGGTGGGAGAAGGGTGAACTGAGGTAGGAGGAAGACAGAAAAGAAAGTTATAAAAAAACAGACTCAATGGGCCCACTATTTCATCATGCAATATTCAAATATTAAACCCTGGCCCAAAATAGCTGCCCACTTACTCCCTTTTCCTTTGTGTTGGCACCAAGAACTGCGCAGCAAGAGGTAGCTGAACAAAATACCTTATTCATGAGAGTCTTTCAGATGCAGTGAGTTCGTGACTTGATAATCTCTGACAACCCTGGTTAAATCAGGGAGCCGCAGGTGTGAAGGCTGCTAGGAGTGGGGGCTGTAACCCTGGACAGAGGACTAGAGCTCTGTCAGCTGAGGGACCTCATCAGGATAGGGCAGGTTTCCAGGTTGATAAGGGAACAGGGCCAATTCAGCATGAATGCTTAAGGAAGTCTCTCTTCACGGCAAGAAGTCAGAGGCTGTTCTCTTAATTCGATGTGTGTGCAAATGCTTGGTTTCTTCAACAAAAATGAGCTCTAGATACTCCCAAACTGGCAAAAGGTAGAAAGTTCATACCTCTCCCAGTCTTGATTCCCGTCCCTCAAAACTCTTAAGGATCAATCTTAACTGCTGTTTCCTGCACACCAACTTCGGCAGACAGCTGTCCTCAGCAGCTGGAGCACATCCGAGATCCCCGCCCCCACCAGCGCCACTGTGTAAGCAGTTCCTGGTTTGGCCATGAAAAGTACATCTCTGCTTGGGGAAGGGAGGCTTCACCTGGAAAGCTCTCCCTCTTCATCCATCTCAGAGTTTTATTAGAAAAGTGAGTGCACCTCAGGGCATGTTTGTCTGACAAAGGAACAGGTTTATGTTCAGGGGCAGGATTAGCGGCCACATTGTAGTGTGATTTTAGGAGTGCTTTTAAGAAAGTTTGCGGTCCAAAAACTTTCTCTCATGCTGACTTTTTGTCACTGATCCCTGAAATCTCTCAGCTGAGGATTTTGTTGATTTTGGTAAACATCTTGTTGCAAGTCCTTATGCATAATGCTGTTCCTAATACTACAAGGTACCAAGAGGGGACATTATGGAGTGAAAGAACCCAGGTCCTGTCCCCAGTAACTCCACCAGCAAACTCTTGATTGGCAAAGCACAGTCACAAAGGAGAACTGACATATATGGCAGCTTTTGACAACCTCTTTGATCCTCAGCTTTCATTTGTATAATGGGGATGATGACAACAAAAACAGCACCTAACTCCTGAGCATCGTTAAGAAAATGTAATGAAGTCCAGAAATCTGTATGAGCACCACAAAATTACACTAGTCAAGTGGAAACTTCCTAAGGCATAATTTGCCAGAAGATGGGATCCAGGGAAGTGTTTTGGTTATTGACCTAGCAGGGGATGTGCTCTCCAGTGATGGAGGCTATCGTATGTGCCGCAAAGATTTAGTTTTGTGAGGTCTCCAAGTCGATTGCTGCAGAGAAGAAATATTGGCCACTGAGTCTCTTAGTACAAATTGTAACTATGGGAACATCACGTTTTCAACTTCAATATACATATTTAAACCTATATTTAGTGAAAATAACTATTATTAATTAACTCATTCACCGGATCTCCTAGATAGCAACCAATATTTGAGGAATCGGGAACAAAAACACGGAAGTCATTCAAAACAATCTAAACCATTGAAATTCAACCGTCATGTCAACACACTTTGCAAGCAGACAAGAAAATGTAAAACTGAAGCTATTTCTAATGACTTTAGTTAAACAAAATAAACCTAGAGGAGAAGATAAAATTATTCCTTTCAGCTGGAGTTTTTACAAGGGGAGAAAAGTCAAACGCTTTCCTTAAACGCTACGAAACAAACAAAACCTTTCAAAAGTCTGTAAGAAATGGGATTAAGTTTGAGTGGACATGTAAGAAATGTTTCTGGAAGACTGTGAAGCAACTGGCTGGGACAGTGCTTGTCAGAATTGTCAGAATTTGACAGTATGAGAAATAAATGCAAGCCTGGAGCTACAAACTTGAAACCCAGGACATAGAAACTAAATCTATTTTGGACTCCCTCCTACCTTCACCAACAGAATAAAACCCTAATGTCTTCAGAAAACTAGAGTTGTTGAGAAATAATAGGCAAAATATTTGAAATCATTAACATTTACTGGGCCTTCCTTCTCTGTTTTTCTAATTGGCCTTTCTCTGTAGTTTGCGAGGGCTGCCATAACAAAATACCACAGACTGTGTTGCTTAAATAGCAGAGACTTATTTTCTCAGAATTCTGGAGGATGGAAGTCCACAATCAAGGTGTTGGCAGGTCTGGTTTCTCCTGAGGCCTCCCCCCTTGGCTTGCAGACAGCCACCGTCTCATTGTGTCTGCACATGGTCATGTTTTTGTGTGTGTGCATCCCTGGTATTTCTTTGTGTGTCCAAATGTCCTCTTCTTATAATGACACCACTCAACTTGAATTAGGACCCACCTAACTCATTTTAACTTAATTATTTCTTCATAGGCCCTATCTTTAAATATGGTCACATTCTGAGGTCCTGGGTGTTAGGATGTCAACATGTGAATTTCAGGGGGGGGACATAATTCAGCCCATAGCGCTCTGTTCTTAATCTCTCTACCCCTTTCCACTAAGAAGACTCTGCTATCAGCTCTTTTGTTTCTGTATCTAGTCTACATGTCTTTGCTTCTATCTCTATATCTCTTTGTAGCCTCTTTTTCTGTATCCTCATTCCTCTGTGTGTGTCCTTCTCTGGGTATCTGTCTCCCACCCTTGCTCCAAGCCCTCTCACTTACTGCAGTCTTTTCATTTTTCTTCAGATATCTAATAAATAATTTCTATGTGCCTGTTATGAGTGATGACAACAGAAAAATGCTGTCCCTGCCCTCAAGGAATTTTTTATTCTAGAAGTTGAGAGGAAATTTGACCCCAAATAACCATAATATAAAGGCAGCCAATAATACCATAAAGGACTAGAGCAGAGGTTGGCAAACTAGAGTCTGCAGGCCAAATCTGGCCTGACACCTGTTTTTATAAAGTTTTATTAAAACATAGCCATGCCCCTTTATTTATGTATTATTTATGGCTGCTTTTGAAGAGTTATGTAACTGTGACAAAGACCATATGGCCCACAAAGTCAAAGAGATTACTATCTGGCCTTTTATAAAAAAAAATTTTCTGACCCCTGGACCGAAATCAAATTATATAGGAGATGACAGCCAAGAAGAAGTCCATCTGACTATTGTCTTCTGGGATATGTCACTGAGAACATGTGATTTAAGGTGGGCTTTGAGGGATGAATAAGAGTTCAAGAGGTAGAGGAGGGAAAGCAGCTCTAAGCAACATCAACAACATGAGCAAATGTGTGAGGAAGTAGGAATTCAAGGCACAGTTGGGGCTCTAAGTGAAGACCCTCAGACATCAACATAGGAGCCTGGACCTCAATCAGAAGTCTCTGGAGCATCTTGGAGGCTTAGAGGAGCAGAGATTGACACATAATTAGAAGATTCTGTGTGTGAGAGGCACGACATGGAATGGACAGATGAATTGGACTTGAT
>NW_006494614.1:39763579-39789678 GCF_000325575.1 Pteropus alecto | reverse complement strand
TGCTGTCAAGGAGCTTCTGAATCTAGTAAAGAGAATAAGAGAAATACCCAAACAATTATAGTAGGGAGCAAAATCATGCCTCTGGGGGTGAGGCGAAGGACTTAAACCAGGAAAGTGATCAAAGAGGGGTTCAAGCAGTCAAAGTTGATGCTGAGGTGAAAGACGGATTATTGATGATAATAATGGTAATTCAGATTCACTTAGCTTTAAGTATGAGTCAGATCTTCTGCTAAGTGGACGCATTTAATCTCCTAACAATCCTGTGAGCAGATACTCATTCTCAATTAACTGGCGAGGAAATAGAGGCTCAGACTGAGTAGGGATTCAAACCCAAGTTAGATCCTCCCTTATTCCATACATTCAAGTGAGATTCTTCTATCCATGTTGTTTACCACTATGGTGAGAGGGGAAGCAAGGAGGCCTATAAGAAGACTTGCAAAAGTCTATCACTGGGAGAGGAGCAAACAGGAGGATTTAGGATTTGTAGTTTATAGTTGGTATTTCAGTAGCTTCCAATTTCTGAAAAAAATTTCGAAGCGTAGTGGCAATTTAATTAAACGATGCCTGATAGGCCTCACTATGTGTACTTGGCTCTGATGCGTGGCTTGCCTTCGAAGGAACGGATTCCCTGCTGCTCCTATAGGTGCAATGTGTGCCTCTAGTGCAAGGCCAACAGCCCCCAGTGCTTCTCTGAGAGAAGGGCCAAGAGGAAAAGCTTGTCTTTCCAGGAGGGAACTCTTGGGAGGTGGTGTTCTGTTCTCAACACCAGGCTAATAGTACATGCTCATACCACAATACTTTCTGCTTACATTTAAATGCATCATAAAAATACTCAAAGAAAAAAGGTCCCCCGACCCCTCACCAGCCTCTCATGGGGCCAGGCTGGATACTGCAATAGCACTGACAATGCTCCTAGAGAGGCCTGGGGAGGCCTGTGCTACTTAGAACTACAGCCGGAACCATGGCAGAGCAGGGGGGCCCGTGCACCAACAAAGAGATATCCTTTGGACAGAGAATCCAGCTCATGGTAAAACAGATGCTGTGCAGTCCTGACAACCAGCAGGAAGACAGTAGACTTTTTGGCCACACCGGGGTCCCGATAGGAAATATCAGGAGCTACCCCCAGGTCCGACGGAACAGTGGATTCAACGCGGGAACTCAGTAGCTCTTGGGTCCCCTCCCTCCCTGCCTCCTGGATTCCCCACATACCACTAGATCCTAAATGACAAGCTGCAATTACAGTAAAGTGCTAAAGTACAAGTTGTTCTAAACACTCTTCGACAAAGAATATTCAGTGAAAAGGAACCCCAGGCGGTTATAAACCTTTTTGCCGTGTAGAAAACATAAGGTTTGCATCCAAGAATATGTTGTCTGTTTGAGGCTGGCCTTTATTCTTTCTGTCGGGTGCCAATGGCATGCATTTCAAATGAGCAGTTGTCTGTGGCCCCAGAGTCTGTGGCTGAGGCATATCTAATCAGGTTAAGCAGCCGTTCATCCCGGCTGTCAGCTTGCTGGAAATCACAACATTATCTGCAACCGCACGCAACTCAAATAGAAGGTTGGCGCTTGGAGCCCTGAGTCTCCAACTCCTCCTTGACCTTACTGTGGTGGCCCCTGGTTTTTTCTTTTCCTACGTGACTGTACATAACAGTAGCAAAGCTATTTTAAGGATTAAAACAACTAATTGCAGATTTCCATCACGGCCAGCCACTCAGAACACAGGTTTAGAGAGCACGTTGTTGGTGGTCTTTGCCTGTGGGGATGGTTTTGGCTTGTTTGCCCCATGTAGTTGCTCGTCCACACCCTGGACCCACAAAACTGTTAATTGGAGGCTCTTCCATGGGCCACTTGGTACTGGGCATGAAGAATTTGGTGGAATTTAGTGTGAAATAGCGTGTCATGTTTCCTTCGCCCTAAATGTATGACTAGAAGGGCCTTTAAAAGTCATCTACCAGGCCCACTTACGGGATAGATGAAGAAACCGTGGTTCGGAAAGTCTCATAGCCAGTCGGAGGCAGAAGTGGGATGAGACTCTGGGTTTCCAGACATCCTTTCTGGTGCTCCCTTTTCTGAGATGTCTGCAAAACTCTATCATGTTGCTTAAGAGCTTAAGGGAGGCAGTAAAACAGGTTGAAGGGCAGGTTCAAATCCAGGCTCCACCACGCACAGAGGTATGGCCTTGGGTGAGTTATTTAACTCTGCTGAGCTACATAAAATAAAGATCATAAGGCCTGCCTATCAGGCTGGCAATTTAATTAAACGAAATCATGACTTAACATGCTCAGCACAGCACCTGACACTTAGTAAGTGGCCTCTTAACAGTGCTTGGTAGACCTGTTACTAGTGTAACGATATGTGGCTCCTTTCATTGAGGGAGATTCTGCAGCTTCTCCACCTAGGACAAGATGCACTGGAAGGTGATTTTCATGCAATGACCCCCTCAGCTTCCTAAGCACCTCCTGTTATTTCTGAGAGGTGATCTCTGCAGGATCAGTGAGACCTAGTCCTGGGAAAACCGGGGACATGGGGAGATGCGAGAAATTAAGGAGAAAAATATCTATTATTTTTCTTTAAGAGATTATAAAGGGTCTTATTCATATTCCAAAGAAAATAAGATCTTGGAATTATGGCTCTCCCTTTTCTTTTGAATACAGCAGACGTGCAAGATAATGCACTCACTGCAGTTCAACGTCATTGGCCTCTTAGAGGAAGCAGTTTGTGTCTCTCCATCACTAGCCCTGAGGACATGCTGCAATGGCCAGGGAGGGCTTCCTTCTCCAGGGATCACAAGAGAGGAAAAGACCAGCTCCTGCTTTGCTGGCTCCATCCTCTTGCATTGACCTGGGACCAGAGAGGATTCAACAGGTCTGAGGAGCCTCGAAGGCCAGGGCAGGTGCTAGATGTGGTGGAGACTGCCCACGTTCCTGGAGATGTTAGAAATGAAGAGTTTATCCCTCTGTCTAGCTAGAAACCTGTCTGTGGAATGTGGAATTTCTTGGCAATCTTGTCAGATCTTCGAGGAAGATGAGAAAAAAGGAAGCACTAAATGGAAAGAAATGAAGATTTGATAGAAAATCATGAGACTCAATATTTAGAGCTGTAGTTGGAAAAAAGAAATTTTGGTGACTTCAGAGATTAGCAGGGAAGAAATAGCTGTCTTTGCCTGCATGTAAGAAAATAAAAACCCAGTAAGTTCACAAAACTGATAAGGTTAAGAACTGATAACGATGTTTAGCAAGGTTGCTAGACGCAAGTTTAACCTACAAAAAAAAAATCAACTAATAGCATATTTTTATAGACTGTAGACAACTAAAATATAATAGAAAATAGAACATTATTGTTAGCAACAGAAAAACCAAAGTGTTCAGGATTTAATTTGAAGACTACGCCATGGAAGATAGTTAAAGTTCCTCTAAAGGATACCAAAGAAAATCCAAATAACCGGGAAAGATACTCCATACTCTTAGATGGGATGGCATAACATAAGGTTGAAATATCTCCCTTAAATGATCTACAAAATCAATATGATCTTAATATAAATACCTGCTGCATTTTTTGAGAAACTCAATATATTTATTTTAAAATTTTTAGAGAAAACAAGAATCCGTAAATAATTATGTCAACGAAAGATGAACAAAAGCGAGAGGTTTTCCTTAACGAATATTAATATGTTACAAAGGAAACCCAAATAGAAAGAAATGGGGCAAAGGATATAAATGGGAAATTATCTGAAAAGGGAGATGAAAATGACTAAAGAAGCATGAGGAGAGAGGCTCAAACTCATCAGAAGTCAGAAAAATTCAAAGAGTCAACAATAATTTGTCACTTGGCATACACTGGATGTCAAAATGAAAAGTTGGATAATGCCAAGGTTGCATGTGTGCTGCTGGTAGAAGTGTGGATAGGTGCACTCAAGCAGAAAAGCAACCTAGCCATACTCAGTTAATAAAATGTGTTTATGCCCCTTGTCTCAGCAGTGCCACTCCTACACATGGAGCTCAGTGAATTCACCCTCCTGATCTACAAAGGAATATGTATGAGCGTGTTCACCGCAGATGGTTTGTGGAAGTGTGAGGTGGAGGAAACCTCAGTGAGGACAAGTAAAATGAAGTGAATTCATGTTATGGGGCACCGTGAAGCAGAGAAGCGTGGTGCGACATGGATATATCTTAAGAACATGGTGTGTAGTGGGACGAAAACTAAGAAACAGATGAGGTTATAGGATCATATCATTTATACAAAGTAAATATTCACACACTTAATTACCATACTAAGTATTTAGAAGCATGTGTACAAATTCAAGGACACATATGGAACACATTAGAGTGGTAACCAATGGGGAGAGAGGAATTGGTGCAGGAAATGGGGAATCAATGAAACAAGGGCTAGACCTTGCAGACTGACAGATGCTGTGAACTGAGTGTGATGTTCTGCACCTGTGGTCCACACCAAGGTAAGAGAGGAAGAGAAATTATTGTGTAGAAAAGAAAGTTCCATGCTTGCCAGTTATTTTGAGATTACATGGAAGAAAATTTGGAGTGATTTATTCTCCTAAGGAGATTTTGATGAGTCTCTTGGAATTGGCACATTAGATCTAAGGGATCTGTGATTAACTATATCTTTAGCATCTTGCCTGTTTCTATTATGTCTTAGGAAACTTGTGCCTAAGGTAATTTAAGAGTTGGTAATTGGAAAGTGATATTGCTAAGCATAAATATTTTAGCAAAGGTTGGTCATTTGGAGAGGTTTTAACACCTAACAGGTAAATAAAAAAAAAAAAAACAAACCCTAAGTCTTTACTTTAAAGATTGCTAAAAAGGTAAAGAGATAAAAGAATAAAAAAAGAGAGAAACATCAGGTTAGGATTGGTGCAAATTTCTATTTTTATAGTTTTATTCTTCTTAAAAATTTGCCCTGGAGAAATATTATCTCAACATTCTTTCTGAATCGTATTAAGCGCCTTTTCTGTGCAAAGAATGACCCACATACTCATTCATTTCATTCTCCAACAACCCTGTGAATGAGATATTGTAACCCCACTTACTGAAGAAAAAAAGTGAAGCTCAGAAAGGATGAGTTATTTTCCCCAGGCCAAGAAAGCAGAAAGTGGAGAAGGATTCAACTCAGATATGCCTGGCTAGCAGCAAAGCACCTGCTCTTTCTATTGCTATATACTAAAAGGTATTTGAGCTTAACTCTGCTTGTAAAGAGACCTATTTATTTGATATTATTATATGGTATGCAGGGTTCAGTGCAGAAAAATAGAAACCACTCTGTATTTTAAGCGAAATGGGATTTAATACCATGAAGTAGTTGCTTATGAAGTCATTGAAAGGGTTGGAGGGGCAGGCTCTCAGCTGGACCACCAAAAAAGACTCTGAGAACACTGCAGAAATGGCCTGCCGGTCAAGAAGGTGGGGAAGGTAGGCGATCAGGTAAAGATCAGGAG
Organism: Pteropus alecto; assembly: GCF_000325575.1. Classification (NCBI taxonomy): domain Eukaryota; kingdom Metazoa; phylum Chordata; class Mammalia; order Chiroptera; family Pteropodidae; genus Pteropus; species Pteropus alecto. The sequence goes on along the minus strand of NW_006494614.1, from coordinate 39,784,229 downwards.
ATCAGGAACCACCCCAGTCACTGAAACAGGAACAAGGAAACCAGACCAGGAAAGTGTCATCATCATCACTGTTGTCACTAAACACCCAAGAAGCTGATAATCAAACACTAAAAAGCTGTGTTCAGCTGGCATCATGCTGTAACTACCCTTCCAAAACCATGTAAATGGAATGGACCCTGTATCTTCATGACCTTTCTTACCAGAAGAAAAGCAAGTGGAAGGAGGCTTCTGTCTTGTTTCTGCACCCATGTGGCAAAACTTAACTGTCATCTAAGACTCTGGCTGAAAGGTAGTCTTGGAAGTGTAGTTTTTATTCTCTCAGACTCTGTAGTATGGGAAGGCACACTAGAAAGGTGTGGTTACGGGCAGTGAGTCCACGAGCATAATTTTATTTGAAACTCTAAGATCACACTTAAAAGTGAGAAAGTCAACAAACTAACCTCTTAAACTCAAGAATATCATACTGCCTACCTGAATCCTGCATAATTATCATCATCTATTATTACCTGCTAGCAACATATCAAAATATGACAGTTATGAAGAAAAAATTACCTCAGTGTTGATCCACTTTATTCTAGAAATAAAATAGTCATTAAAAAGCAAAACAAAGAAACAAAAGTCCCCAAATGTCAATGAGCATGTGAAACAGCAGGTCAGATATAGTTGAAGAGAGAATAAGTGAACTGGGAAATAGGGTTGAGGAAATTACTCAGATTGAAGCACAGAGATACAAGGAGATGGAAAATATTAAAAAAGTGAAGAGTTATGGAAGATAGATTACATGTGTATTTATATTTAAGGAGCTGCAGAGAAAGTCAACTCAGAGAATATAAGAAAATATTTGGAGATAACTGCTAAAATATTTCTAGAATCTATTAATAACATTCATGTGTAGAGTTCCAAGCAGGCTAGATACAAATAATCCACTCCCCAGAATGCAAAAGAAAATCTAACGAAAGTAAAAGAAAAGAAAGGTAGATTACCTTAAGGAATAAGAGGCTGATTGTAGACTTCTCATCAGCAACAATGGAGGCCAGAAAATACACAATGACATCCTAAATGTGCTGAAGGAAAAAAACTCCACCTAAAATTCTACACATAAACTATCAGTCAAGGAAGTAAAATATAGATTTTTCCAGTAATACAGAAACTAAGAGAATTTATAACTCACAGACCCTCACTCAAAGATCTAAAGGACAAACTCCAGGAAATGGGAAATTGAATCTATAAGGAAAGAAGTTTATGTCAATCAACAACAACGACAACAACAACAACAACAACAACAACAAAAACAAAAAGCAAAAACAAAAGAGAAATGTGAGCAAAGAAATGTAAATACTAGCTAATTCTAAATAATTATTGATTAAAAAATAGTAATTATAACGACTGATTTGAAGCAGGGGAGATTAAAAACAAAAACATACTAGAAAATAATAACACAGAAGATGAAGGTGGTAACCAGAGTTAAAACCTTTCAAGGACCTTGTTTTGCTAGGAAGGAGGGAAGAGTTACTAATTAACTTCAGATGTGTTAGGTCTCAGGATGTGCTCTTTGCATGTTTAGCGTGGCTATTTAAAGGATAGAAATAAAGCGTATAACAGGAAACTAAGGACTTTTCACCACTTGTCTCCAAGAGAAGAGGAGAAGAGGAAAGAGGAAGAGTTCCAGCTGCAGTCTACATTTCAGTGTGGAGGAAAAGTAGTACATTCTAAAAATAAGTACTTTCCTCTTTTAGTCCTAAATAAATAGGAGAAATAAGGAGGAAATGGGCATATTTCCTTACTGGAGAAATCTGCTAACTCAGCCTTTGTTTGGTGTCACCCAGCAATTGGAAAGTCATACGGCAGTGGTGCTCTGAACCCTGCCCTCAGCCTGGCCTGCTCCCACCTCTGTGGCTGTCCTCCCCCGGGCCCTGACTGCCAGCTCAGCTCTAACCTTTGTCTGTCCCCTGGACTGGGGCTGTGTTTCCCACAGCCCCTGCCCATCTGCATCCCAGCTCTGGCCTTGCCTTGCTCTTTCCAGGCCCTTCTCCAGTCTCGGAACTCTGAGCTTGTCCCTGCCTCCTGCTCAGCTCTGGGAACAAGGCCTGCCCCTGCCGTGCCACGTGCTACTTGCCATGTCCTGTCGTGTCCCGACAACATCATTACATGGCAAGAACTATCATTCACTGAGCATTTGTGAGCCTTCCTCATACTAGGCATTTTCAGACAAGTTACTGAACCTCTCAAACCTCAGTGTTCTCAGCTGTAAATGGGAATAACAATAACATCTACCTCATAGTGTTGCTATGAGGCTAAATGAGTTACTGTATATAGAGCATATAGAATGGTGCCTCACACAAAGCAAGCACGATGTACATGTTGGTTAAACAATAGGTAGATCTTCTTAGCTCCATGTTACAGGTGAGAAAACCAAGGTCTAGAGGGGCTCGATAACTTGCTTGAGGCCACACCTGGGATACCTGTGCCCAAATGTTATCATGCTCGCTGAAGCCAAAGCCTACTCTAGTGGCCACTAACCGAGCAGAGACCCCTACAGTTCAATAATGTCTCAGTCCAGGAGGGGATCTTGTTCCAGGTCTCAGGTTTTCCTGGAGTGTCTGTACAATATCCCTGTAACTGACAAATCATGCATGGCCTTAGGAACAAATGTGAGCTGAGCCACCACAATGAAATGGCTAGAAAAACTGGAAGAAGTGCTCAGACTGACTTGAATGTTCTCTCTGTTTGAGTGACAGGAGGAGGAGGCTGTTCAAATGAGGCTTAACATTCAGAGGAAAGGTGATGGACCGTGTGACCAGCAGCAGCCAGCCAGTCTAAGAGACCATGGGTTTGGCTGGAGGCCTGGAGCAGCCTGCCTTCCCAGAGAAGGAGCTATGCCCACCACCCTGAGCAGCTCCCAGGGCCCAGAAACAACTCTTTGAATCTCCCTCAGTCTATGAGAGCCCATGGCTCCTTTCCACAGGAGCTCAACTATTGCCAAAGAGGAAGCTTGACAACATGCACAAAGACGCTGCTTAGACTTGCTCTGCGGAGTGGGTGCCAAGGACGGAGCTTCCGTGAGAGAGTTGAGCATGGGGTCATGTGAATCTTGTTTAAATCATTCTCTGCAGAAGAGCCTTTGATAAGACCTTTTGGTGCCTCCAGAACCCCTGGGCCTCTTGGGTTCTGCTCAGGCTTGATCATCCTTGCTTGTCAAATAATCTGAAACATTTTTCATCCATACCTCACCGCTCAGCTCATTGGTTGGTGTGTCCACTCTGGGCTCATGGCCCACATTCAAGTCCAGGTCCCACCCCTTCCTGGTAGTCTGTCTCACATGGCTTTGTGAGGACTAAAGGACTTAAGCCACATAAGACACGGAACAGTGTGCGAGTTCAAGAACTCTTCTCTCTTATTATTGAGAGGTGGGCAGGGTAAAACAGTGGTAGCCGTGAGCACTTGCTTTAGACTCGGGCACTCTGGGTTTGAATCCCAAGCTTTAATTCTCAAAAACCATCTAGTCTCCCAGAGCCTCAGTTTCTTCATCTGTAAAATAGGGATAAAAACATCTACACCTTGGGGTCGTTATAAGGTTGAATAAGGCAAGGTGGGCACAGAGCTTAGCACAGAGTTGGCACAAGACGGCCTCCACGCCTGGAAGGTACAATCATAGCAATGATAACGATGATGTTCCTTAAGGAAACTGAAGCTTTGGGGGGGTAAAGTGACTTGTCCAAGGTCACCCAGCTGGTAAAAGCAGAACTGGGTCTGGAGCCAGGTATTCTGAATCTCCCTTGGAGATCTTATGCCAGCTCCTGGCACCTGCCTTGGAGTCCATGTTGTCCTTCAATGACCAATGTTCTAGAGTTCTATTTTTGTGATGAAGTAAGATACAGGACCTGTTGATTTTCAAAGAGTGACTTTCCAGTTCAGGGACAATGGTAGACAACTTGCAGGAGAAGTGTGTCTTTGATGGGAGGATATTCTTTTGGGAAAGTAATTTGACAAAAAATAGAAAGAGAAGGGCTCTGTGAGGAGGGAAGAAAACAAAGCAAGGCTTTGGGCAAGTGGCTTGGCTAAGGGAAACTGAGGGATGAGCGGGAGGAGAGGCTCCGGGCACGGGGCAAAAGCCAGGCGAGGGGCTCTGTCCAAGGCCGCCCCTCACGGAGGTTGTCTCCTCACTCTGGGAAGCCAGCGGAAAGCTCTACCTGGTTTGCTCTCCTCAAATTTTTTCCAGTTGCCATGTGAAACTGCCAACATTTTCCACATTAAGGACAAATCAAAAGAGATTTTTCACTAAGCATGAGTTAGTGGAAGGGAATGAGAGCAAATCAAATTCATGCAAAAATAGAGGAAATTAATTTTTAAAAAATCCAACCAAACACCCTGTAATTTTCAGTGATTTCCTTTCAGGGAAACTGACCACTGTCACTATAAACAAAGAAGAGAATAAATAAATAAAAAGGGAAAGAAGGTTGTGTTTTTTTTCTCCTTGCCTCCCTGATGGATGGTTTATAGAGGCCTCGGGATAAAAGTCAGCCTCTAATGGCTCCCAGATGGCGCCCGCCTCTGCCCCTGCTTTGGTGTTTCCCCATGCCTCAGCCCTGGCCTGCCAGACAGGCTGCTGGTGACGGGAGCTGGACCCTCATCCCCTTGGCTCTAGCCGCAGCCAGATGCAGAGGGGCAGCAGAAGGTCAAGGCCATTGGCCATTGGCTACGAAAACCCCATTACCACCATGGACATGACGACCCACTTGAGCCAGTACCCACACCCTCCTCCTTCAGAGTGGCTGGGGTCCTGCATCTGCTCCACCAAGGGGCTTGTGAACCTCCTTTTTCCCAGGGCCTCCTTCCTCAACTTGCTCACAGCCAGGTTCTTGGGGCCCACCGAGGTCCCACCACCAAAGAGATCCTTAAGGAGTTAGGAGATCTCCTAACTCAGGAGGACTTTGTCTTTCCAGAGCACCACCAGTATTGTGTCTGGGCTGGTTATTTATTATAAGTAGTCTCAAACCCTTTGTGAAATGAGATGTTCATCATAATTAGAGGAACCGCGTCATATCATCTTCATTCCTAGGGGGTCGGGGTTGGAGGTCTCTATGGATTGCTCGCTCTCAGCTGGCATCACTGTCCTACCTGCTAGGAATTTCCTCACCTCATGTTTCTATCCCCAGCACCTCTGCTGTGTGTCTGCTTCTTTTAGTGTGTGACTCCAGAGTGATCACTTGCGAAGCATCTTCTGTCTCTTTCTCCCCTCCCCCATGCTGCATCCTGGAAATGAAGCCTGAAATGCCGCATGAAAGGGTCCTCTCCCGATTCCTCCATAACTGAGATTTAGCAAAAATGGGGATTGGACATGTAACCAGAATCTGAACCTCTATTTTCACCATCTTGGCTTCTCTGTTGACTATCTTTTAGAGATTCCACTACTTTTACAAGATCAGACATTCTCTTTGTACATGAGAAGACATAAGCCTTTCTCTATGAAGAACTTGAAAAGAACTTTTAGTTGTTGAATATCTCTTGCAAAACAAATATCATGATGAGTTGGGGTAAATGAATCAGAAACAGATGGATAAAATTTATCTGAAACACAGAATTTCAACCCAGAGGGAGGGGTCGGGGGAGCATTTGGGGTTTCCATGAGCCCAAAAAACAAAGAAAAGGGCTTGAGCCGCTTGACTGATCTAACCAGCTAATCCGGGAGCATCCAGTCCAGCATCAACAGAGATGTGTGCGCAGCCCTCCAAGGAGCCCGGTTATCAAGTTTCTAAAACGTGGCTTCTGAAAGTAAGCTGTTCTAATTTACAATATACCTTCTAACTACTCCCCTGGAGCAAATGGCTCTATAGAAGATGGAAATTATTTTAGAGATAACCAGTTGCTGGGTTTGGCAACTATTCTGCAACAGTTACATGTGTGGAAAGAGGCCCTGTTTGGTGGGGTGGGAGTGTGCGGGGGAGGGGGCGGGGGCGGGGGCAGACACATCAGTGGTTTCAACAAGAATGCGAAAATACTGTATTTTGTGACAAAGTTGCTCCAGGGTAGGCAGATTACTCACAAATCGGTTACAGATTTCCTTAAAATATGTAGGGACTTCCATGCAGAAGAAAGAGAGTTTGGGGCCCAAATGCATTTGGAGTTTTGCTGAGCTCAAAAATGGGAACGGAGTTGGAGGTGATGGCCTGTCCCAGCAGTGGTCCCTGGGACACACCTCACCCTTCCTACACACAAGGTTGTGCTAGTCACACCTCTTCAGGGTGGCTTTGCAGAATTTTCAAGAGAAGTTCCTGCCCCCTTTGTTCTCCAGTCTGCCTGCAGTGTTCGTCTCTCCAAAACTGACTGAGTCTGGGATTACCACCACCCCACAGCTATCTTCATTGTTCAAAGGAGTAGCCTGCTTTCAGTTTGGGACATGATATTTGACACAAAATGAAAAGTATTTGGGGATCACTCAGAGTCTGTCCCGAATTTAAAAGTTCTAGTGAAAATTTTAGACATTCTGTCATGGTCTCATCTACGATCTTTCCTAGAAAATCCAAAGCATTAATTAATGTATTAGTTCACACTTCTGTCTAAAATCAGACTCTTTCTGTTACCATCTTGATATTCTTATTTCAGCCAGGGGCAAGGGCATCTGTACAAGCTCAGCTACCTCCTTGATTGTTTCTTCTTGCTCATCCTCAGATCCAGTCCATCGGCAAGTCCTGGAAGTGTAACTCCCAAGTCCCAAATATTCTTGAATCCACACAATGTCACTGTCCGCCTCCAGGCCACCAGCATCTTCTGCCTGAACAACCTCAATCACCTCCAAGATGGCCGTCGCGATTTCTGCTCACTGTTCTTCCTGCATTTCTGCCAATCCATCCTCCGCATGGTTGTCCCAGGGACTTCTCAAAACATGATGCATTTTATGCATTTCTCTGCATAAAACTTCTTAGTGGTTTCCCATTGTAGTTAGAATTAGATCCAAACTTCTCACAGTGACCTTTAAGGCCTTGCATGATCCAACCCTTGCTTCCCTCTTATTTTGCCCTCTGCACCCCACCCTGTCTTCCCTAGGATCCAGTTTACACCCCCTCTTCTCAGACACCCGCACCCATCTCAAGCCCTTCATAGACACACGTCGCTGGTTTTCCCCAGCTCTGAGTCTCAGTTTAAATGCCTTCTCCTATTCATTCATAGGTAATAATAATGATCCAAAGCTCCAAGACCTTAATGTAAGTCAGCCACTGATAACAGTAGAAAATAGAAAAGATTTCTGGCTGCAGATCTTACTCATAAAGGAGAAAAAGATAGTATGAGAGGTCTGATTTAAGACAAACAGTTTGAGCGGGGGTGAGGTGCGGGGGGCTCTTAGGGTATTTGATTCCCTCTTTTATAACCTATCCCAACTACAAAACAATGTATGTTCTCCCAAAAACTTTTAAACATTACAATATTAAGATTCAGGGGGAACAAATCTCCCGGAGTTCCCTTATCCAAAGACAACTATTGCTATTATTTTGATGCGGCCATTTCTGCCTTTTCTCTGTGCAGGTTTTTGGTGTTTTATTTTATTTTATTTTAGCGCTACAAAGCAGCCAACATCTTGTGTATACAACTTTCTGTCCTTCTTTTTCTGTTTAACTTAAGTATTTTTTAAGTTATTACCTAGAATATCACCAAGAATATCATTATCAAAGGAATGGATGTACCTACTATTCAGTTTATCTTTCCGTATGAATGGGAATTCACTTTATCTTCAATAGTTAATTATGACATACAAAGCAGTGATTCATAATTTTTGCCTGAAATGTTTAGGATGACTTTCTCAGGATAGATTAGGTGGATTATTTAAGTTGGGCTAGTCATTTTAACCTGTAACTTCATATTTGTTTAGTTCATTGTGGTCAGTAATCATTTTAAAATCTCTTTCTCTCTTGATCTCCCCTTGTTTTCCCTTAGATAGAAGGAGCCTGGGTCCCTGAATAACAGAAGAGAATCACCCCCCTTTCTGAATGGCTGTCCAGAACTACTTCTGAGAACAAGAAATAAACTTGTGTTGAGACAGTACGGTTTGGGTCTATTTCTTACAACAGTTTAACCTACACTCATGAATACAGGGTGCAAATAAAGCCCCACCAACATTAATATACAACTTTCGATGGCTTTGAGTCCCTACTAGTATGAGTGCAGGACATCATTCTCCTCATTCAGGTATTTCTGGAGGTCCTCATCTTCTGGGTGCACAGGAACGGTTCTGCTCATCCTCATCCACCTCTCTCACCAAGGAATCCTCTCTCCTTCTTCAAGATTAATAAAGCGCCGCTGTTACCAATCACCAGGGTTGTGGGAGGGGATGGTAGTTGACAGAGTCAGGAACATGCTTTGAGTTCCCCAGAGATAGGTACTATCCGAGGCTCCACTTGGCCAGAAGGTTTCGGCCCATCCCCTGAGATGTCCCCTGGGAGGGGTTCCCTGGGCCTGGGTAGGACCCATAGGCTGCTGGATGGAGTGGGCGAAGTTCTGAACAGCATTGCCCAAGGCAAAGGCAAGGATAACCAAACCACAGTCCTCCTTATGCCTCCTTACTGAGAAGCAGGGTTAGGAGAGGCAATGGGCAGCCAGAGGCAGCAGGCAGAGGGAGCAGGACGGAGCAGAGGTGGAGCAGCACATCCTGGAGGTTCCCAGGAGCTCCAGAGTAGGGTGTGTGGCCTTGCTCATGGGAGCTTAGGGGTCTTCCAAGGTGCCAAATCTGTTTAAACATGTGCCACAAAATTATAAGGTGCTATTTCCTGAACTACCTAATTAAAAAACCCACATCAATGACTGAGTAATAAAAATATCATTCCATATTCCACATATGATGAAAGCTTCCTCAGTGCCAGTGTTTCCCCTAAGGAGCCTCTTGCTCTGTGATGGTCCCACTTTTACAGTTTCACAGTCTGCCCCATCATTGCGGAGGTACAGAGTAGTCATCAGATCCCAAACCTAGCGGCTCAGCGAGTCCTGGGCAAGTTCCTCATCTCCCTGTGCCTGAGTTTCCTCCCCTAAGATGGGGATAAAGTAGAACCTGTCTCACCAGTATCGGGAGGATTAAATGAACAAAAGCACGAAAAGTCATATAACTGCCTGACAGCTATTATTACAAGAAACAGGCTTTCTCTGGCTGAATTCTACAGCTTAACACAGAGTATGACCTTATATTTACCAGACACCTGAACTGAGTAAAATCACTTTCCAATTTGGAAAGCAATTTCATGCTTTGTTTTCATTCCAGTTCAAGTTTTTTATTTTCATTAAAAAAAAAATTTATACAGGTCTAATTACTTTTTTAAACTAGGTTTTCTGGGCTTTTGGAAAATCTTTGGCTTGCTTAGTGGCAAACTTTGAAAACTAGCATTTGGGCTTGGTTTGGCTTGGGGTGCTGTGGGGTGCACAATTTGGCTCAGCTCCAAGTCTGACCAGGGGATTTTGATTCTCTTTCTCTGTTGCTTTCCGGGATGTGCACAAGAAGGGAGGACAGCGATGCCTTAAGAGCAGTGGTCCACAACCTTTTTGGCACCAGGGACCAGTTTCATGGAAGACAATTTTTCCATCGACTGGCAGGGAGGAAGGGATGGTTTGGGGATGATTCAAGCTTATTACATTTATTGTGCACTTTATTTCTATTATTATTACATTGTAATATATAATCAAATAGTTATACAACTCACTAGAATGCAGAATCAGTGGGAGCCCTGAGCTTGTTTTCTGGCAACTAGACAGTCCCATCTGAGGATGATGGGAGACAGTGACACCCAAAGAGTGTTTCTTATGCCCAGTCTACTCTGTAATCTCGTTTTGGCTGCTGTCACCACAGAAAACCCTGCTTCACAAAGATAGGATGTTGAAAATGGAAGCAAGCATTTCAGTGCTTTTGTGGCAATCTCAGGATATTCAGCCTTGACTATAATCCAGAACATAGCTAGATTTGAAGTTGTCTCAAACATACTTTTAAGGACACCGTCAAGCAGTTGATCCTCTTCTAGCACGGAGAAAGTCGATTTATCTGGCTTATTCACAAATGGGTCCCAGATCCATTCCTTCCCAGTTTGGGGATCTTTTGTGATTGGGAAGTAATGCTCAAACTCTTTTGAAAGCTGAGATAGGAGATCATGCACCAGTTGGGAGAAAGAGACCCTGGCTCAGTCTCTTTCGAAATCTCTGCTAATGTTTGAAACACGTCAAAAATCCCAGTGTTCACTCATCGCCCCCATAATTCCAGTTTGGCTTTACATACAGCCATTTTATCTGCTGACTTGAACACAGTTGTTGTTCTCCCCTGATGTGACAGATTGAGTTGGTTAAGCAGGTTAAATATGTCACACAAGTAAGTTTTGTGACACATTCTGTGTCACTGAAATGTGCTGCCAGTGGTGACTGTTTTTCTAAAAGAAATCTCTGGAGCGGCTCTCCTAACTCAAAAATTCTGGCCACTGATCTACCTGTAGAAAGCCATCTCACTTCTGTGTATAAAAAAAGACATATGTGCTCTGCGTCCACCTCTTCGCAGAGATGCATGAACAGGCGTGAGTTAACGGCATGTGCTTTAATGTGATTGATAATTTTGATCACATCTTGCAAAACGTCCTTAAGTTCGGGTGACATTTTTTGGCTAGCCAGCATTTCTCTATGGATGACACAGTGCATAGACTCACATTCAGAAGTGACCTCTTTGACCTGAGTAGTGAAACCAGAAAGCTGTCCAGTCATGGCAGCCACTCTGTCCATGCATATACTGACATAAAATGACTAATTCAGTTTTCCTGATATGTAGTCATTCAAAGACTTGAATAGTTCTGCAGCTGTGGTATTGGTTGGCAACAAAAGTGCACATAACATATCATCATGCACGTCTTGAAAAATATATCACACAAAAACAAGCATTGTTGCCTTGTTGTCAACATCGGTAGACTCATCAACCTGGATTGCATATCACAGTGACTCATTAATCTTCTCTGACAATTGTGCCTCGGTATCTTCTGCTATTTTATCAATTTGTCTAGTTACGGTGCTAGCCGAAAGAGGAACAAGGGCCACCTTTTGAACTGCAGCCTCTCCTAAAAGTTCACAATAAATGTCCTTAACAGCAGGCAGGATCAACTTCTCACCGTAGTAAAGGGCTTTAAGCTTTAGCAATGCTGTGAGCCACTAAGAATGATGCTCTCAGTGCAGACACATCTGATGAAATGGTGGCCTTCAATAATTGCTTCTGTTCTTCATGTCTTTTAATGCAGGGTGCTCGGTCTCCATGTGGCGAAGCAGTTTTGAAGGTTTCATGGCTTTGTTGGATAGCCAGTTGCCACATATTATACAAAGAAGGTTTGGGGAATATGAATCACCTGTTGCAATGAACCCGTTAATTTAAGTAGGACTCTTGCTATTGTCTTTTAAATGCAGCTTTCTTTTTGTTGGCAGCCTTAGAGTCTTCTGCTGTCTTGTCATTGGGCCTTTCCCCCTTTTCAAAGTGACATTTGTTTTTTTACTGATTTTGGCTAGGGTTAGCTTGGGGGCTTGCCAAAATTGTGACTGAGACAAGTGCCTAGTGTGGGAAAGAGACGCGGATAGAAGTGGTAAATAAAATAATAGGTGGGTCAAGCATGGATTAAAATAAGTGTTGGATTCTGACTTAAAGCCTGCCACCAGATGCAGCTGTACAATTGAAGTACATCAACTCACTTTCCACTATAAAGCCTGCCACCAGATACAGCTTAATCGTCACTTGTCACTCACTGATAGGGTTTTGATATAAGTCTGCAAGCAACTGATTTATTATGGTGTTTGTGTAGTCAAACCTCTCTGCTAATGTTAATCTGTATTTGTATCCGCTCCTCAGAGCTAGCATCACCACCTCAGCTCCACTTCAGGTCATCAGCCATCAGATTCTCAAAAGGAGCCCGCAACCTAGATCCTCACATGCGCAGTTCACAATAGGGTTTGCGCTCCTGTGAGAATCTAATGCTTGATTCTCTGTGGTGGAGCTGAGGCGGTGATGCTAGCGCTGGTGAGCAGCTACAAATACAGATGAAGCTTCACTTGCTCTCCTGCCGCTCACCTCCTAACAGGCCACGAACCACTAAGGGTCCATGTCCCTGGGGGTTGGGGACCCCTGCCCTAGAGGTCAGCGCATTCGCACATCCTGCAAGGTGCTGGGTCGTAGGTGCTGCATCAAAAAGTTACTTCAAAAGAGTGGCTCACAAGCATCTTGAAGCACAACCGTGTTAGAGGTCTCAGAACCACACACCTCATGTTACAGGACTATGGCGGAGATAGTTTTTTTGTTTTTGTTTTTAAAGAAACAGACTTACCCAAAACCCCAAAGGCACTTGGAAAGGATCATGGCAAAACCAGATCTTACCCAAAACCCCAAAGGCACTTGGAAAGGACCATGGCAAAACCAGATCTTAACCTGAAAGTTCAGCAGATATTTGCACTAAGTTCACATTCATTGATGAATTTTAACTTCTGGCCTCACACTATTTGAGAACCACTAAATTTGTAGGAAATGCTAGAGTTGTCACACAAAAAATTGCTTTGGGATACATTTCCTCATTTAGATACATTTTCTCTTTGAATCAGAGAGGTTAAGTGAATTTCTAAGTCACCTGACAGCACATGAGGGCATGAGAAATACCAGTGGGACTCCTGATGTCTGGCTTCCCAGTCTAGCCTCTAGAATTTCCTTGTCTCAAGGAAGGCAGATACATGTCTTAATGGGATTCCTTAGTTCACTGGTAAGTCCATGGTGATCCATCACTCAAGTGAAGAGTGTTTTCTCACTTTCCTTTTGGTTATTTTGAAACCTGAGCAGAGACTTAGGTCCATAACACAGAAAAATAAATAATAAATGAATGTGCTGTGATTTTATTTATATAGCTTTTCCAGGGCTAATTATTCTCCCTTGGGATTCCAGTTTCCTCAGGCTCTAAGCCCATTAACAGTAAGAACCCACATCTCACTGGCTCTCCCCCTCTCAAGTATTTCTGGGAGTCGTCCCCATAGACATAGCCCATGGTCTGTAGGAAAGCGACCCCTCCTGTTTAGGACTGTCAAAGGCTGCCACTTCTGTGCTGCTTCCAGATTTTGTTTAGTGAAACATCCTCTGTCTGCTCTTGGCCTTCTATCTTCTTCGGTCTCAGAAATGAATCCACGTGTGTTCCAGAGGTGACAAATCAAGAGTCACAGATTCTAAGCTCAAGCTCTCCTCGGAACCGTGGCTCCCCTCTGACTCCGATGGGTGTTTTCCTAACTGGGTCAAGTCGGTCCGATGTGGCTGTCTCATCTCATGGGCTGTGTTCTTCTAGGTGTTCCTTGTTCCTTTGGTCACATGTGCTTCTGGTGACCCTGCCCATGAGCTTCCCAGACACACCCAGACAAGTCCAATTTCCAGTAGAGGCCTCCTCTATTTTTCTTAAGATAAATAGTGGCTGTGGGTGAATAAAAATATCATGAACTTTGAATATGAGCTATCAGTTTATGAGACGGATTTAAACCGGCCACATTAAATAAGTAATGTGAAAGTACATTGTAAACTATAAGTGCTCTGCAGATAACAGACTGGTTTGCCACATAATCTGCTTGCCGGTATTTTCTATTTCACTTCCATCCTTTTTGGAAGCGATCGGGGGATCTATGGCCCACTCCTGCCTTTGATCAGGCTGAATTACCTACTAACCAAAATCGTGTTTCTATTAACTACTTATAATGTTTTCAGTTCTAGTTTTAGTGAGGCTTTCTAAAGCCATTCCCTGAGCTGGCTTGTGGGAGAGGAGCCTGAGCACCTCCTGGAGAGATGTTCCAGAGATCCTGCCTTTCAGAGCAACATGGCTGTCTTCCCCTGCCCCTCGCCTTGCTCCACTATTGCCCCTATGTCCTGCCCTTATAAATACCTGGGGGTAAGCCCTCGATGCCTCCTCTCACACCATCATGGAAACTGCCAGTTTGGAGTGCAGCTGTAATTTCTGGAAAACTGTCCAGGGGGAAGACTTATTCTAACTAGGGTGGACTGTTGTCAAATATAACCAATAACAATTCTTCCTATCCCTTATGGGTATTGAAAGGCAGGGTGTATTCTTCCTCCCCTTGAACCTGAGCTGACCTTGTAGAAGTGACATTCTGCAACTTCCCAGCCCAGCCAGGCTTTAAGAGGCCTGGCAGCTTCTGCTTTCCTGAAACTCTGAGCTACTCCATGTAAGTCTGACTTTCCTCCATGGAGAAAGATTTCGTCAGCTCTGGGCTGTTCCAGCTACATCAGCTGAAGGACCAGGCATGTGAGTGAGGCTTTTTTGATTTATTTAGCCTCAGTGCAGCCTCCAGACTATAGAATTATGAGCAAATAAATAGTTCTTGTTTTAAGCCACTAATTTATGCGGTAGCTTGTTACCTAGCGAAGGATAACTGATACACTATCTGTAGCAAGCTGATTACTCTGGCAGCTTGCATATGATTGACTTGAAACTTATTGGAAAGTCGTGAGCAAATTTGCATAAGGGACTAGGAAGGGTCTTCTAGGAGAAACTAGAATGAAACTTCGATCTCTCTTCTCAGAGATTTCAAGTTATAGGCATTAGTTAGGATGAATCTATTAGTCAGGAAGTATAATCCGGGGACACGCAATAACCTCCTGAAATAAAACTGGTGGAGTGGAAGTGATCTGAGCTCAGGCCCCTCATTAACAGCCACAGTACTTCCTGTACTAAGGCAGTAGGCACAGGCAGAGGGGCTTTCCAATTCCATATGTAGCTAGATTCCATTGAGAACAGCCAGAGGGACATATTGAGAAGGGGAGGTCAAGGGAAGGAGGTGTTTGAGTGAGCGAGCAAGCAAGCTAGTAAGAGAAAGAGAGAGACTCCACACACTGAAGTCTCAAGCATTGCCCTTTGAGATAATAATGGGGGGTTATATTTTCGCTCCCAAACTGTGAAGTCAGATATCCTATGTGTATTACTATTAAAGTTTTCAGTTTAATTTTCCATTTTGAAGAAGAAAAAAATTGTTGAAAAAAAGCCAATAACAGAAGTTGTAAAAAAATATCCTCCTGTTCACAGCAGCATCATTCTTTCTTTTTATACATATTGTGTTTAGCAGTACACAAAGAAATAATTTTTAGCACACGAGTAAAATTGTTCATAACGTTCCCATAACCTAATGTTTGAAAATAAGCCCTCACTGAATACATGAATGGTTAAAATATTGATTTTTTAAAAAATAAAGTCTCCAAAAGATGATTGATTTGGGTTTCTTCCATTCTTTCCTTTTTCCTTTCCCAAAATCAACAAATCAGAATACACCTCCACCTCGCTGAACTTGAACTCCAAACGTGTGCTTAAGAGAGACAGGGCTGACAGCCCAGGGACTTGGGGGTCCCATTAGCAGTCATCCACACCCATTACCCTGTCTCTCTGGATTTCCTTTCATGCCGTGGTTCTAACACTCTTTGCAAAGAGAATCAGCAGACAGATTGTGAAATTTGCATGCAGATCCTTCTTGATAGTAAAAATGCTTCAAGATGTGGCTGGGAGGGCTGGGTGGTTGACTTTTGGGGCTTAGAGAGGCCCTTCCTGATCTCAGTCTCATTTCTCTGGACAGAGCAACCCCTCATCTCCACTGCAACAAGTGGTTCCCAGAAGAGACCACGTTACCCGGAGGGTGACGTTCTCTGGAGCACTTGCGTGAAGGCTCAGGGTGGTGGGGATGGGCAGCAAGGGATGTAGAAGGCAGAGTGCGTGAACATGGTGGGTTTGCAAATCCTGTTCAGTGACGGACATCATGGCTTGAGTTCATCCAATGACCATGGGTAAAGGGGAAGATGTTTACCCATGAGATCACTCTGCCACATCACCAGGATGATTGGAATGTGGGCCCTCAAATCTGTCAGACCTTTTCTTTTAGCTTCAACCCATCAGGTTTCTAGAATTCTCCCCCAGGGATGTCTCTCTGGCACAAGTTTTCTTAACCTGAGGTTAAGATTTGAAGGGGTCCATGAATTTGGATGAGAAGAAAAGTACATTTTTATTTTCACTCAGCTCAAATTAAAATTTAGCATTCCCTGTTTAAAATTTGAGATAGAATTGACATTTAACATTATATTAGTTTCAGGTGTACGACAAAATGATTCGCTATTCGTACATATTTCAAAGTGATCACCACAATAAGTCTAGTTAACACCCATCACCATAGTTAAAATTTTCTTCTTGCCATGAGAACTTTCAAGATCTACTCTTCTAGCAACTTTCAAATATACAATACAGTGTTATAACTGTAGTCATCCTGCCGTACATTACATCACCAGAACTTACTTATTTTATAACTGGAAGTTTGACCTTTGACCACCTTTGCCCATTTTGCCACCCCTACTCTCTAACGTTCCCTTTAAACGTGTCAGAAGAAATCACTGGTACTTTTATATTACAGTAGGCATATCAGGAAGTACTACTTAACACCCAACAGTACTGCAGCTTTGTGGTTGTCATTAGATCTACTACTGAAGCTTGCTATTTAAGGTCTTAATAAGGAAGAGCACATAAAACTACATCAAATACCTCATACCCAATAGGATGGCTACTAACGAAAAAAACTGCCTGAGGACATAGCACTTATTCCTGGATAAATGAGCATGGCCCCTGAAAAATCAATTTTACTCAAGTGTTACCCCTCTCAAATATTTTTATATGAAAGGAAATATGGATGTATTATGGGGTAGAAAGTACACTTTACAGGAATTTTTGGGATAAAACATGAAATGTTAAATGCATTTTATGTGTGGCTGGTCGTTTGGATATTTCCAGAACTTTAAAGGTTCACAGTCTTCTCTCTTGTGTTAGAGATGGATGTGTCACTTGAAATCTTGATGTTCTGGCCCAAAGTGGCCATGCCCCACCCTGAACATGCCAGCCAAGTATTGCTGTGGAGAAAGACCTCAGACCCTCTTTTAGCTCATGAGTGTTACACTGAGTGGTTAAAACAGCAAATTTTTCACAGGAGATAAACTTGAATTCAAATCTGAGCTCTGCTAGTTATTAGCAGTGTGACTTTGGGCATGTTACTTAACCCACCCAGGATTTCCCCATCTCTAAATAGAGCAGTATCTGTCTCACCAAGATATAAAACACCTGGTCCCTGGACAGGGCTCAATACAATTGAGTTTCCAAAAAGCAAAACCAAGTTCCTTTCTTTCTGTGGGCCCGCTCTCCCAGGGATTTCATGGTCGGAGTACCAATTTTCACCTCCTCTCCTGTATCCCATCCCAGGTCCAGGGCTGGATCCAGGAAAGAGACTTGGGTGAACCAGCCAGAATTGCACTTTCCGGTTCAGTCTGCACTTGGGGTTCCTCAGTCTTTCCTGGTTGCCTCCTCTCGAGTGCTTCCAATTCGACCACAAATCTGAGGGATGAGAACAGCCACCATGGAGCTGGTAGGAAGGTCGCGGAGCTGAGGCCAGGATACCCCATCGGCACCCTGGAGAGTCCCACAAGCCTGTGGCTTTTATCAGGACACAAGATCAGCACCAGAAACCTGTCAGCCCTGTTAAAGAGGCCACCACACCCCACAATGAGGCCAGAGAAGCGCCCCCCAGAGAAGCCTAAAGCAGCGTGCAGGCATGGAGTGCGTTCTTGTTTTTGCCTGGTGCACAAGCACGAGGCCTGCAGGTGGCACGCAGGCGGGCACGCGCATGGCATGCACTGCTGTGCACTTGCGGTTCCCTTGTCCAATTGCCTGATGCTGTTTGCAGGTGGCATCCCAAGAGTGGTCTGGGTCCCAGGAGAGGCCAGAGGGCTCGGGACCTTTGGCCAGGCCACAGGAGGGAGGTCAGGATCGGGTAGCCGGAAGGATGAGTGTAAGGAAAACCAGCAGCCTGAGCGGATCTTGAGCCCTGGGAGATGAGCCGGGTAGGAGCCCTGGAGGACAATGGAGCAAATTAAACAGCAGAGTCTCCTCCCCTTTTCTCTTTCAGACCCTCAAGCCATGCATTAGCTAGTCCCAGCTTGCCTCTCCAGTCTGGTTTCTCACTGTATCCTTGTCACAGTCTCAACTCTAGACATTTCCCTTGGATTAGGGCAGACTCGTCTGCTAACTATACCCTGGAATGAATGTCCCGAGCCTGGCCCTGCCCTCTGGAAAGAGCTAAGCCATCTTGAGCAACTGAGAATAGCTTCCTGGTCACCCGGCAGCATCCACTGGGATTCCTACTTTGCTGTCAGCTGCATCCCTCAGTCATGGTAATAGTCTAGAATTCTCCAGGGGAAACTCTGTGCTTCAGGGAGGAGAGCACTAGACAGGGAGTCAGGCCTGGATTCACTTCTGGCTTTGCCCCTTCCTGTGGTGTCATAAATCATTTAACTCCTCCGTTTCTTACACAGTAAAATGGTCTGATTTTATATCTGTCTGCTTCCCTTCAAGGATTACAGTGAGAATTGAAACAGGAAATAGCATCAAAGTCTTTGTATCCTGCAAAACTGTATAAAAAGCCATTGTCATTGTTTGGTGTTCTGTTGCCATTGTCACCATGCCACCGTTGGGGAGCTACTCGTGTTCCAGAACAGCCAATTCCCCCACAGTGGCTTCAGTTGGCAGTCCACCCAAGTTCCCACAGGTGGGGAGTGTCCCCTGGGCAGGAGCAGAGCATGCAGCAGGCCAGTCCAGTCCGTGGGACTCTCGGCTCTTTAGGCCTCCTTTTCCTCTGGGGCTGTTGTCAGCACATGCTGGATGTTTCTCGAACGTGTTCAGTGAATTAGTGTTATTAATACTGAAAAAGTAAAAGAGTAGTAACGCCCTACATTTGTGCTTTCAAGTTGGAAAAGCCCTTTCATCAACATTACATGATTTAATTCTTACACCAACTTTATGAGGTTAATATTATCTGTATAATATTATTCCTAGTTACTGATGAGGAAAATGAGGCACAGAAAGGTTAAGAGCTTCCCAGGTGAAAAAATCTTTTTTTTTTTTTTTTCTTTTCTGTTTAGTTTCCTAATTATAAGAGCCTCAGTGGTTGGATTGGGGTTGGGAGTAAAAGAACAACCACCGCAATATCACACATAGACAGTGTCTGGTCCAAAAGTGAGAGTGTCCAGGCTCTTCTGAAAGCATCCCATATAAGAGAGGGCCACTCCTGGGCCCTCAGGGCTGCTACCGGCCTGATTTAGAAACTGGTTTAAAGTTAAATGAGACCTGAGATGTTGGGGCTAGACTAGAGGCTGAGGACCACACGAGAGACAGAGCTGGGGTTGGGGGCATGGTCAGGGAAGTCCCTAATGGCCCAACACGGGTACCTCCATGTCTGTTTCTGCAAATCAGAGTGACATCCTGGCAAATCCTGTAGGTCTTTAACCTTCTGTGCCCAGTATCCCCACCTCCTGCCTCCCAAAGTCCCAAGCAGAGAGGAGGCTCCAATTCGGTTGACATTTAGTAGGTGGGCCAAAGGATGGTTGAAACTCTGCCATTCCTGAGACTGTCCTGTAAAACGAATTGTGCAGCCTGCACAAGTGTCAAATGTCCAACTTGGACAGTTATTCCTGTAGGTAAAAAGCCTGCTTTTATCATCTGATACCAGAACCCAATAAAATGATTTTTGCATGGTTTTAGAGTCACTGAATTTTCCCAGGAATGGAACCTGCACATAAATTAAGATAAGATTGTACTTCAACAATGTCCACGATTTAGTTAAAATTTGTCCCCAATAGATATAACTGCTGGTAGTTTTTGAATCCCAGTACGACCCACCTTCATCTCTGGGCATGAGTGGGGTGGCCAGGATGGGGAGTTGGGGGGTCCATTTATGGGTGCAGCTGTGCTTCATCGGGGCTTCCAGAGTAGTCAGTCGTAGCCAGGCATTTGCATATGTCATAAATCACTTTCTATTAGAGTTAAGATGATGCCCTTTTAAAATTTTGTGTTTAGATACATATTACCTTTCCCTTTCATGTCAGGTTAGTAAAGGAGCATTATGAAATATTTGTAATAGAGAAGAGGCATTGCATTTGAAAAGGCTGAGAATCCCGACTCTGAGCAAATGGAAATTTCTTTCTTTTGCTACGAATCATAGGATTTCAGGGTTGAAAAGGACCTTTAAAGTCACCCAGCCCTGCCCCTGCCTCCGTCCAGTGCTCAAATCTATACCATTGAAGTGAGGACCAAGGGCCTGCACACACCTCCTCCTGCTTTCTTCCTTCTGTGATGTGACCCCTGTGAGTTCCCAGGATGGGGCCTGGAGGATTAAGGACCCAGACTCAGCGAATCTCATGGGTCTTGGCAGGAGGCGTTGTAGATGCTGGGATCGGAGAGCCCCTTAAGACGCCCACTTAAAGCTCTGGGCACCCGTTCAGTGGGAAAACCTGGACCTGCATTCCAGTAGGAATACTCTCTTCTTAAAGGCTCAGTCCATATCACAGATCCCAGAAATGCCAAGCTGGTGGGTAAACAGATCGTGTCTCAGAACATGCCCTGGTGCCTGAGTTCTGAATGACACTGTGGGCATCCGATTCTCATCAAGCGTTGAGCTCCTTGAAAATGAGCAAATAGACGTCTGCGGTGAGTATGAAACTAGAGAGCAACTAAGCAAAGGTGTCCGCTCTCGGTAGTTTATTCCAGAGCCAAGCATCTGCGACCCCATACACTAGGATAATGGGATGGTGTCAGAAGTGTGT
>NW_006494614.1:39760113-39763562 GCF_000325575.1 Pteropus alecto | reverse complement strand
GACTCAGTGTCCTCAGAGCTGCTTCAACAGGAAAGAGACCTGAAGAGCAGAACACTGGAATAAACCACACCTTCTGCATCATGACCCTGTTGCTTTGCTGCATGCTGCTACCACACTTGATCCCGCTCCCCATCCTTCCTTCCCACCATGCCCTCTACCCCATGGATCTGCAACTCCCTTGTCCTGCCCCATGCCCCGTGTCCCTTCCACTGGGGGATGGACAGCCTTACTCCATCTACTGCCTCCCCCCACCCTATCCAGGCTGACACAGAACCCTCTGTCTTCCTGTGGAATGCAGTAGCAATCCTGAGTGTGGTGTTGGACAAGGAGTCCAGCTCCCCCTATAAACTTTTTATAGCTTAGGAAAATAAACATGTGGTTTAAAGTCTTTGCATAGGCAGTGCTTGCCGAGTTTAAGCTTGCTTTACAGATCTACAAAAGAAAATATTGGGAGAGCTAATAAATTTCTGAGCCAGCCAAGGGACAGTAGTCCAGAAATCTCAGGGAAGGTTTGATGGTTTAGGAGATAAAAAGAGGAATTATCACTGCAGCTGCCATCTTGTTCCTCTCCCGCTCAGAATCTGCCTGCTTGAGTGACATGCTCGGGCTCTTGAGCAGGAAATCAGGAAAGGGATGGGGGAACCGCATTTCCCTGCTGTGTGAGGATCTATACAGATGAAGAAACAGGATCCAGAGAGAGAAAGTGGAGAAAGTGTCTTGCCGGGTCACGCAGCTCACTGGAGTACTTTCCACTCAAACATCTCTCCAGGCACGTGCTGTGTGCAGGGAATGCAGGGAGCACACTCGATGTGTGTGTGCATGGAGCAGAGCAGCAGGAGAGCTGCAGGGGCCACTTCTGAGGTTTACCCCCTGGCGAGCAGAGAGCCTGGGAGAAAGGAGAATGGCTAGGAGGTTTCCAATTGGAGCACTGGTGTGGGCCCCGGGCCCGGCTGGTCTCAGGTCTGGTGGTGATCCAGGCTCACGGCTAGGAATAGGACCCCAGATTTAGAATGTTACCTTAGTGTAGTAGGGTGCCTGCACCTAAAATATGTAAACATAATTCAGCTTATTGTATCGCGCATGTGTGGCTGAATGCCACTATTGTACTCTGATATGTGTGGAGCCATGTGGTCCCCTGGAGAGCAGAAGAAGAGCAGGAGCAGAAACGTGTTCCCCGTAGTAGAACTCCACTCCCTGCAACAGAAGTATGCTCACCGCAATGAAGTTGGTGCCTGCTGTTTCATTCTCATGTCGGCCCCTCGGCCCCTCGTGCGTTTTTCCAACTGGGTGTTTCACCACCAAAACCTTCCCTTCTTGATCAGCTTGACACTGACAACTGGGTAGTAACAATAAAAAAATAAATAAATGTTGTTCTTGTTACCATTTATTGAGCATTTACTCTGCGGCAAGACTCAAAGTCACCCCACGGAATTCTCACAGCCTTGAGAGGCCGGACTTACAATCCCCGTTCTGCAACTGAGAAAAACTGGAAGCGACTTGCTCAAAGTCACCTGGTTGGAATTTGGGAGAGCCAGGAGTCAAACCTAGGCTGCCTAAGCCCCAAAGCCTGTGCACCTGCTCAAACATCTTGTACGAGCAGGTTATTGGAAAGGCAAGGTGGTTTGTTTAGCCTGGGTAAGTTCGAAGACACTGTAGGACAAGCAGACATACAGGTCCAGGCTGGAGACGGGCATCAGAGCAGGGACTCTGGATTTGGGGTCACCTTTGGAGAGGAGATATCGAAGCCAGGGAAATCTTGTGGAGATATCGAAGCCAGGGTTGGTGGAGACCTGTGGCACATTAGCGGTTACAGGTAGGCAGAAGGCTCCTGAGACTCTGAAGGTGGCTCTGGCCTTGCTTGCTGCCAAGGGGAGGCCATGCCAAAGCAGGATGTCCCTGCTCAGAGTATCATGGCTCTTGAGGCTGATATTATTGCAGTCCAGTGAGAAAAAGGCAAATCCCATGGGCAACAAGGACATGGGAGGGTATGCACGTCTTCCTCTGTTGCTGTGTCTTTGAGGGACACTCGTTACTTCCAGGCCAGTCCAGCAGTGTCTGAATCAAACGACTCTAAGTGGGACATGCCCTTTGAACCCAGTATTTCCACTTCCAGGAATTTATTCTGAGAACATAATCAAGGAATGTATGAGGATATGCATCACAGCATGATTTATATTTAAATGTCTCACAATAAGGGATAGGACGAACAATGAAATGCATGTAGCCAGTAAGATCAAATTGTAGAATATTATTTGTGGCCAATATTTTTGACACATTGTTAAGTTTTAATTGACAGGCTATAAACAGTATGAGTAGCTTGAGATAATTTTTTTGTAAAGAAAAGAATGGACATGTGTACATATTTCAGTGCACATGCCATGAGGTTGGTAGGCCTCTCTTTGGAGGTGGGATTGTGTGAGTGAGTTTTCTCTTTTTCACTTTTTCAGATATTGCAAGATTCATTTGTTTCTTTTTACATTAAGTATATGTCATTTATATAAGTTGAGAAAAAGTTCTTCTGTAAGGATTCAACATGACTATTAGCTAATGCTTGCCTGGTGCTTATTTCATGCCAGGCACTATTCTGAGGGCTTTACAGAAATTAAGGAACTTAATCCCAAGAGCATTCAGATGAGGAAACCGTGGCTCGGGAAGTTCGGGCAGGTTGCCCAAGTTCACAGAGTCTCTGTGTGGCAGAGCTGGAACCTGAAGCCAAGCCATCTGCCAGTAGGATCCATGCTCTAAAACTCTGAACAAGGCTATTGCTCCCCAGTGAGAAAAAGGCAGTCTCTAAGCCCTCAAGGATGTAGGAGGACATGCTACTATTGGTGGCAGGGGTTGCCCTGATACAGCTTGATCCCCTCAGTGCCCCAAAGAGGCAGTGCTCAGGCACTATGTTCTGAAGGAAGGAAGGAAGGAAGGAAGGAAGGAAGGAAGGAAGGAAGGAAGGAAGGAAGGAACTCACTGAGTGTCAGCTCTTTTAATTGAGAGAAGGATTAGCTCCAAGGAAGGAAGGAAGGAAGGAAGGAAGAAATGCAAGTGACAGGCCCTGCTTATCCTCCAAGATCTGAAAAAGAAATCCTAGCATTCTTTTTGCTAGATTCAAGCAAAACCGTGATGGGGCTTGATAAACTTTCCCCCAATCTCCAGAGTAGGTGACTTGTCTTTTATACCTTCCCTAGGAAATGTCTCTATCTGCCAAGAAACCTGCCTTATCATCAGCCCCCTAGAAGAATGAAGAATAGTTCAGGGTATCATGACCCTGTCTCCGCCATGGGGATTCATTCACCAGCTATAGTAGATTATTGCATTGGTGGCCTCCAATGGACTACATCTACCAGAATTTTCACTTTTATGTGGTATCGACTCTGGGGTTGGCCATGTAGCTTGCTTTGGCCAATGAGACAAGTGTGATGCAAACAAAGCCTTGATAAGTGCTTGCCCAATGG
>NW_006494614.1:39744168-39760058 GCF_000325575.1 Pteropus alecto | reverse complement strand
CACTGAATAATGAGAGGCCATGGGAGAGAGGATCTAAAGGGTAAGAGGCCATCTTGGACATTCTAGTCCCAACCAAGCTCCCAGGTGAATGCAGCTGCTGAGTGAACCCAGCTAAACCGCCCAGCTGAGCCCAGCCAACTCACCAAGTCATGAGAGACAATAAATCGTCGTTGTTTTAAGCCACTAAATTATACATGGTTTGCTTTGTAGCCTTAGGTAACTGAAATACTGGTCTTCTTTTCCTGGACAGCTCCTGGAAACAAATCCACACACATGTATTAAGCACCTACAGTGTGCCCAGCCCTATGGGTTAATAATGAAAGGATTCTGATTAAGAAGTATGAATCTGGGAAGATGAGACTGCTGCATACGGTAAGACCAAAGAAGAGAAGCATTACAGTGAGGAAAGACAGCTGATCATCCTAATATTTTACCACACAGCAAAGCTGTTGTAGCTTATATATTTGGTAAACAACTATGGAGTGGTTGCATGCACTGACTTTTAACTTTATTATAACAATAGGGTTTTTTTGGACACCTCTGGATTTTTACTTTGCTAAAGGATAGCAAGACAGCAGGACAACATTTGATTACTTCTACACTTAAAGAAAAACTATTTGCATGGTCTCTGGGAAAAAAGAGGAGAGATGAGATGGAGAATTGAGTGGTCCGCTCAGCCAGTGTGTGTACCAGACAACATCACTGCTCCTTGGCGGGCGAGAGGGGGACTTGCTCCTGCTTCTTCTTGGCTTTGGCTGGGACTGGCCTGCCCAGAGCTTCATGAATATACAGCTGCTCCACGAAGACCCACATAAGGGCTGGGGTGACTCACCTGGTCTGAGGTCTGCACTATAGAGAGTAGGAAACTGAGGCCCAGAAATGAAAAGGTCACACAAGGTTTCTCTCCATCACTGGCCTTCCTGCTAGCCAGAGCTCAGCTATAGTCCACAGGCTTCTCTGCTACAGCTCCCATGGTCTCTCTCTTCCTGTCCCATCCTCTCCTGCTCAGGGCTTGCTTTGGTTTCCAAGCCGAGCTGGGCTGAAGAGGGACAGTTTCAAAGAGAGACAGAGAAGGTCCACCCAGTAAGTAAAGCTATACACATTAACCTCTATTTCACTCAATACACATGATATTGCATAAGAGTGGAAATACAATCCCACTTAAAACAAACCAGGTAAAGGCATCCTGAGGGGAGTCCTTTTAGAAAGCAGGCAGGTAGTCCATCATTTTGCTCTCTTCCTTAGTTCCGGGTGTGGCTTCCAGGGAGTCATATTTTGCATTGCACTTTTGAGGGCATTTCAATTGTGTTTGGAATCCTACATTCCCAGGCATCCCTGTTTCCCACCTGGCCCAGCCTAGAATGGCAGGGGTGGCAGGACACCTGACCTCGGGAACCTCACTGCAGACATCGCCTTCACGTATTCTGCCATAGGGCTTCACTGAGCCAGTCACTTCTGTTTTGCAATTTCTTCCTTAGGTCTAAGTGAGAGCCAAGACTGCAGGGAAATTCTGTGAATCAAAGCTACATCTGGAACGTGCTGGAGAGCCTGGGAGGCTAGTCAAGCCAAGGTGTCGTCATTTCACAAACTGGAAAAGTGCAGCCGAGGAGGAGCAAGGGGTTTCTCAAGACCTGGGGCTGGAGGGCAAAACGCCAGGAGGAGTCTCGGAACTGATGCTCCCGGCCGGAGGACAGGATGAGTCAGGTCCTGAGGTGTTTTCCGCACAAGGTTTCAGTTCTCAGGTCAGGATTTTGGCACCCAAGAGGAAAGCCTGCTCCAGCCCTTGAGGAAATCCTGAGTGGCTGTAGCATCATGCTCCCATCAGGCGTGGCTGGAAGGTGAGCAGGCTGCCAATAAGTGATTTACAGCATGTTTCCTCATGTTTTACATTTTCATCATTTTATGTTGCAGCCCAATCTCTAGTAATGGGATCTGCAGAGGTGTCCGGCTCCCAGACTGAGGCCTGCAGGAGGAGCGGAGTGGGGAAGCCTGGCCAGTCTTGGGCACTTGGCCCTGATTTTCAGTGTGGCTCTGTCATGTCTCAAAACTCTGTGTCCCACAACCTTTATCATGACCACCTTCCTAGTTCCCCCTCCCTCCTTCCCCTCTTTCCTCACACCTCAGACTCTGAGGGCTTTCTCTGAGCCCAGGCCGTCCTGGATGCTGGGGGTTGGGGAACTTAGGTGCTCTGGGAGCACCAGTTAGGAGGCTCATCTCAGTCTCCCCAACGTCACACAAAATCTCCAGATGAATCCTCTATCACTTGCTGTCTAAGGATTCTCAGGACCTTTCCATGAGCGGGGACAGAAATGATGCAGCACCTGTGAAAAACAGTTCAGCGGTCCCTCAAAAAGTTAAACGTAAGATTATTATATGACCCAGTAATTCCACTCCTGGGTATAAAAGAATTGAATGCAGGGACTCAAACAAATACTGGTACATGCATGTTTATAGAAGCATTATTTCTAGTAGCCAAAGGTGAAAAAAATATCTATTGACAGATGAATAGATAAACAAAATGTGGTGCGTACACACAATGGAATATTATTCAGTCATAAAAAGGGATGAAGTACTGATATGTGCTACAACATGGGTGAGCCTTGAAAACATTATGCTAAGTGAAGAAGTCAGACACTAAAAGTCACATATGGTATAACTCTGAAAATGAATAAAGGAAATCTTATTGAAAATGGAGTTTGGAACCCCAGAACGGGGAGCTCTCACATACTACCTACCACCACTGCACCTTGCGGACTCCCAAGGAAAAAGCCTACTTTGCGTTCAGCAGCAGGAAGGAAGATTTTTCTCTTTGCCTAGCAACAGACCTAGCCAATGAGAAATCGCCATGACTCAGCCAATGAGAAGCCACTATACTTTGAACTCCAGTTTCCTCCAATGGACATTTAGTTTACAACAGCCTCCCCCAACTCCCCTTTTTCTCTATAAAGTAATGATTTCTCTTCTTTGTTCTCCTACTTGCCTATGGTTTGCCATAATATGCAGGTCCTAAATTGCAGTTCTTTTGCCATTCCTGAATAAAGCCATTTTGCTGATAAAAGTAACTGGCTATTTTATTTTTAAGGTCAACAGCTCTGTTTATATGAACTGTCCAGAACAGGTAAATCCATAGAGACAGAAAGCGGATAAGTGGTTGCCAGGGGCTGGGGGAGGGTGAGTAGGAAGTGACTGCTTAATGGGCACAGGGTTTCATTTGGGGGTAATGAAAATATTTTAGAATTAGATAGAAGTACTAGATGCACAACATTGTGAATGTACTCAACACCACTGAATTATATACTTTAAAATGATTAATTTTGTATTATATGAATTTCTCTATTAAAAAAATTTTTTTTAACTTTTTTTTTTTTTTTAAATAAAAACTTTTCCACTTTCTACAAATCTCACAGCACCCTGGCATGCACATGTATCTTTTATACCTTTAACTGCTCATCCAGCTCTCCATTTTCATGACATGAGGTGGTTGATGAGGTTATCAAGGCAGGAATTCGCTATTGGCCTGTAATGGGGCCAGGTGTGGGTGCCATAGGGGTCACTCTTAGCCAGTGAGTGTACTAGAGATCAGCCCAGAGCAGGCATCGTCCCTGCCAGCTTCTCTTCTTCTCCTTGTTCCCAGGCACACTATAACTGCATTTTCAGGGAGGAGTTAACAAGAGTAGTGGCTGAAAATTGAGGGAAAAGAGAAGGCCTTCAGGCATATGCTTTGTGGCTGACTAGGGACTACTGTGAGGCCCAGACCTTTGACTTGGACTTCTATGCTCAATTGTTGGGCCACATAACTCCCTGACCTCACTCTTGCTCCTCCTGGAGGACACGCTGCTCCTCTGATTTTCACTCTCTTGAACCCTCCAAGATCGTGACTACCTCCACACCCAGGCCCCGATGGACCCCACAAAAGGCCCTTTCCACTGCTCTCCATTTACTGAGCATCACATCTTCCACAAAGACCTCCACCTCCCCCACTCCAACCTCCAGTGACCCCTCCCTCACCTGAATTCCTGAAGCAACTCTCTGGGCCTCTTCTTTGGTATTCACTCTACCTGGGTGTGAATTTAGGTTGGTTATATGAAACTGAACCCCTCCCTCACCTGAATTCCTGAAGCAACTCTCTTTGGTATTCACTCTACCTGGGTGTGGATGTAGGTTGGTTATATGAAACTGGTGTTTTGGTAGTCAAGAAATCCAGTATCAGCCATACTTTACATTTGATCTTTGAGAAAATGAGCCTCATCCTATGTATTTATTTTATGCTTGGTCAGCATCAAACACATAGTAGTTGCTGTTTAAACTCAGACCTGCTGCATGTGGCTCCTTCAAATTTGACACCAAGGTTTTACCTTGGGCTTGTCAAACTGATGAATTGACCCTAGCCTGTCCCTGGACTGATGAGGGCAGCATCTTTAGAAGGAAAGCGTTTGCCTTCAGGGCTGTGATGGCAAAGAAGGTGAAGCAGGAGCTTCCGTGGGTTTGGGATGTGGACAGCAGTGGATGTCAGAGGCACCCCAATCTTACACCAGGGTAAGCACTTCTCGGCAGGGCTCCCAGTCTTCTCAGGCCAGATCAACTCTCAAAAGAATCCCCAAAAGAAAAATACTGTTTTCCAGGAGAACTGAGAGTTGAGGGCCTTGTCTGGCTCCTCCTGAGCCTCTGTAGATGGTCCCTGTATTTTCCTCTTTTGGTTTTTACTTACACTTTCTATGACTTTAGGCTTCGGATTTGGAGAAATAAGGCCTCAGTGTGAAAATGGACAGGGAGGCAGATGGGGCCTTGCAGAAGGTGGCACATCCAGAGTGTGAGAATGAGCCAACTCCCTGCGTATTTTCTCTTTTGCAGTGGTTTTGAAATTGCTTTTCCATTTCAAAGGAAAGTACTTTGGCTCCATTTGAAAGTAAGGCTGAGGATTCATATTCTCAGGAGAAGGGTTAACACGGGCAACTCTGCCCCTCTTTGGGGCGAAGGGGTTTGGAGCTGGGGAGGGGAGAACAGGCAGGCAGAAGGGACAAAAATGTCAACCCAAGCCTGACAGATGTTACTGGAACAAGGGGGAGAAGATCATGCAGGGTGCAGAGCCCAAGGAAATGAGTGGGCTCAAGGCGAGAAAGACAGAACAAAAAAAGTGAAAACCCAGAGAGCAGAAGGAGAATGAGGGGAGGGGATGAGGACGCAGAAAGAGGCCTTTCCTTCCCCCTCCTCTGCCACTCCAGACACTGAAGTTCTCCGGGCTTCCCTCACATATGGGCTTAATTCAGGTAGAGTGAAATCTCGCATTGCTCTGGTTAAAAATTATTGCTTCGGATAATGAAATCTTTGTCATTGGAAACTCCAAAAGAAAAAAAAAAAAAAGGCCCTTCAAGCTATGACTTATGGGCAGTGTGGTGATGGAAATGAATTCATCATCCCATTTTCCCGCATCATAACAGGAGGACAAGCTTGATTCATAACTAGGCCATGTGTGGCTGGTCCCCATGGGCAGGGTGGTGGCCGGGCCTGCCCAGGAGCCAGAGAGGGAAGCTCCTGGGAAAACCAAGGGGGGTGTGGGGAGTGAGAGATAAGCATCACATTGGCACGCTCTGGTCTCAGGTTTTCCTGAGGATTTGCCCGAGCTGTCAAAACATTTCAGGGCTGTGCAGAGACTGTCTGCTTCTATAGAGAAAATCCCATAATAGCTCTGTGAAATGAGCTGTGTTTTTTCTTCGAACCTTAAACTTCACATCCACATAAAAATCTCCCAGACAAAGCAATTTATGGCCATGAATCTCTCTCCGATTGTGGCACTTTTCATCTGAGAAGCATAATGTGCTTCCGATTTCATATTTCATTGATCCCCTGTCCTCCCTGCAGGGCAGTTAAAGGGAACGAGTGGCTGGATCTGTTTGATAGAAGAGGTATTTCACCGTGGCCCAGTGATGGTGAGCGTGTTGCACCTGGGACCAAGAGCCTCAGGGTCCAGATTTGGGTCTGGGCCTCAAATCCAGGCTTCCAAGTGGTGGCTTCAACACTGGGCCCAGCATTCCTTCCATTTCATGACCAGGGTTTGGCCACCTGAAACCAGGTTCTTGACGTTGTTATGGGCAGGGCTATTTTTGTTTTCCTGAAACCTCAAGATGGGTGAGCAGAAGAGGAGGTGGCAGGGCTGGGGGGAATTTTGGGGCAGAGTTGGTAGAAAGGGCTTCATAGGGTGGGGTTATATTCTGGTCAGCCAGGGTGGAGGCCACTAGGTAAGTCTTGGATTCCTGTTGAGTGACATCTGGTTGAGATGT
The DNA here is from genome assembly GCF_000325575.1 of Pteropus alecto. Lineage (NCBI taxonomy): Eukaryota > Metazoa > Chordata > Mammalia > Chiroptera > Pteropodidae > Pteropus > Pteropus alecto. Next base: position 39,753,780 of record NW_006494614.1, on the reverse strand, counting down.
GATTTCTACTGCAGCATTTTTTTCACAGGGAAGTGGGGCAGAAAAGTGGCCACTGAGGTGGTTGTCCCCTCAGAGAGAGGGACTTGGGATGGACAAAGATGGCCTATGCTGTTATCAGAGTCTGCCCCCTTCATTCAGTCCTTCATCAAATGTGTGGTGAGTGCACGCTGTGTGCGAGCAATGATCCAGCACCAGGGGTTCCAGGAGAACTGGACAGACACGGCCCACTCTCTCATGCTGGGGAAGGGAGCAGACAATAAATAGTAAATGAATAAACAAAGGGAGGAAAACTTACTAGATTTCGTTAAGCAATGTCACCATAAAAAAAATAAATAAACGAATGGAGGAATTGCAGGTAAGTGCCTTGAAAAAGAAATATATAGTAGGGTGAAGACTGCAGAGGGTCTAGGGGCTTCTTTGGAACGAGAGGTCAGGGAAGCCTCTCTGAGGAAGAGGACCCACCTGAAGTGGGTCTCAAAGATGAGATGGGACCTGCCGTGTTGAAATCTGGGTGTTCCAGAGCAGGGCAGGGCCCCTGAGGTTGGAATGGACAGACCCAACTTACCAATCGCTCCAGTAGCTGAATATTTTCCCAGAGTCAACATGGCAGACACTGGACACTGGTCAGTGGCAGATGCCCACCCCAGGCTGGAAGTCGGCAGCAAAAACATGGCCTGGGCTCTACTTGCCCCAGAACCAAGGGCCCAGGACCGAATGTAGGGCCCTCACCTCAACTTGGCTCAGGCTATGTGGAGAAGGGGGCGGTCGTAGAACCTGGAGGCAAACACATCTGATGTGAGTCACGGCTAGCTGTTCACAAGCCTGGGGCTCTGAGCAAGTCCTTAAAGACTGTGAATCTCAGTCTCCTTATCTGTTAATTGGGAGAATAACTACCTCTCAGGCTTGCTGTGTGGATTAGCAAAGATGGCTGTAACGGCCTTAAGCACAGCTCCAGGCACCTGGGCATTGGTAGCTCTGTTTTAGAGCTAAGGCCTCCACTCCCACACCCCGAAACCAAACCTTCCTAGGCCTGCCTCCTTTTCTCCTTCCTGTCTCCCTCCATCCCGAATCCTGCTGCTTGCCATCCCTGGCCTGGTCGTGGCCCAGCCGCCTCCCATAGGCTCTCTGGATCTCGGGATTGACAGTTCTCTCAGGACTCCAGGCACCGCTGCTTCTGGAGCTGTGAGTAGGCAGTGGCACCTCTACTTCCCGCATGGATCATGCAGACCCTCTCTCAGAACCACCTGTTCCTCCTGCTGCAAACCCCTTCTCCAGGCCAAGACCTCAGCCAAGACTGGGGTCAGCCCAGGAGTAAATGCAACTTTGTGTGAAGACTGATCCGAGCGCCATCCCAGCTCTGCTTCTTGCCCACTGTGTGACCTTGACAAAGTTACTTAGCCTGCCTGACCCCAAAGGTCCACATTCCTAAGGAATGGTACTTTCAGAGGAAGAAAAATACCATTTCACTACAACCTGCATCAGTTTCACTTACGAAAGAAACTATCTTATTTTAGAAAAATGCACATATAGGACACTTGAGGGTGAGAGGGAGGCCCTCAGGGGTGGCTGGAGGAAAAGGAGGAATAGAGAACCATCCCAGTCTGCATAAGAAGGGGCCAGGGGTTGGTGGTGGGGGTACGACAGGGGGTTAGGGGGGAGAGGGCTAGAGCACCGTGGACCTGAAGTTGAGGGGGAGGAAATAGCTCAGGGACTTCTTAAGAACATCAACGTCCAGTTTTATTTTCTCTGCAGCTTGGAGTAAGATGCATGCTTCTTGCTGTTACTCATGAATCTTTAGAGTAATCTCTACATTCAGCCTCCATGCCTGATTGTATGCAGAGGGAAAAGGGTCATTCCACTTCTGGGTCAGTGCTGGAGAGGCATAATAAGAAGAGCAACAAAATATGGAGAGGATACTTCAGCAAAAGCCCGGAATCAGAGCCAGGTAAGGCCCGAATAAACACGAATCTCTGAGAATTTCCAGAAGTCTTATGAAGGGAGCCTGACATGCCATGGGAGGGGTTCAAGCCTACAGGTTTGCATCTTAAGAAGCAGGTGGCTTTAAGTGACACTGGAGTTATACCACCTTGCAAGTCTTGGGGAGAGTCAATGGCATCTGTGAAGATTTGTATTTAGAGGGCTCCCTTGCAGAACACAGTCACAGTCATTGTCCCAGCTGGCATTCTGGGGGCTAAGCCTCGTGGTAGTCTCCCTCTCCTTGCCTGGCCAAGACGTGGAGTTCTGTGGAGGAGAGATGGGTGAGTGACTTCTTCAAAGTGTGGGGTTGCCTGGCCGGTGCCTTAATGCTTTCTGACAGCTCAGTGCCCCCGCTGCTGCCTGTGAGTGTCAGATCAAGCCTCAGAAAACAAACAGCGCACACTGAAGGGATTTCTGCTCTGAATGTTGGCACATTCTGCAGACCAGCAGCTTATCTGAGTGAGCAAGAGCTGCCAAGGAATTCCCTCCTGTTGGAGTGTTTGTGAGGCAGGGACCCTGGGGATAGGGTGGTGGTGGAGGAGATGCAGCCAGCTTCTGAGAGCTGAGTCCCCCTTGGCCCCCAACTGCCCTGTGGGGTTTCCTCTCGCCTTCAGTGATGGGGAGGGGAGGTTGGAGGGCAGCATCTCTTTGACACGAAAGTCCAGGTTTTAAGCTTGGGGCTAAGAGGCAAGCCAGGTGCTCAGGCCTAACCTTGTGGCAATTGAGCCTCCAGGAGGTTTTTCTTGGTCTAATGTGGAGGCAGAAGAGAGGGGAAGAGAGCTTGATATTGAGACAAAAAGAGACAGGCAGACTGCTCTTGGCAGAGAAAAACCATCAAGCCCCATTATTTGCTTTAAATCAAATGAAGTCTGACTCTGAGCCCCCATGGTCACTTGGGGGCCCCCTCTCCTGAAATGGCACAAGAATCAGGAAGTTAGTGGGGAAGAGAACTGGGGCAGGTTCATTTTCAGCTCATTTTGGTCACAGCTCAGAACAGGCGCTCTCACACTGGGGTCGGTGGGGCCCTCTGTCCCATCTAGGGTGACCAGCTTGTCCTGGTTTGCCCAAGACTTTCCCAGTTTTGGCAATGAAAGCACTTTGTCCTGGGAACTCCTTTAGTTCTGGGTGACTGGGACGATAGGTCACCTTCTTCCCAGCTTGCATCACTCAGTTGCACCGGGTGGCCATTCTCTGGGAGGTCCCACCACCTCCAGTGGTAGTAGGGGTAGGGGCTGCAGGTCCTACTGACTAGGGGAACTTCACAGGCTCCCCTGTACGAGGTCCTCCTCTCCCCCTCTCTCCTTGCCTTCTCTCCCATTGCATGATCCCTTTAAGCTTCTCCAGCTTCTGAAGGCAAAGGCCAGGAAGATGGATTGTCCCCAAGCAGCCTTTATCCCCATCCTGCACCACGAGCCTGCCCGGAGGTGCAGGAGCACAGAGGCTTCTTACTTGTAACAGAGGGGGACAAACACAGCCTGCATTAATACCTCAGTGACCTCTCCTGCAATAGTTTCCACGTAAATCACTTCAAATGGCTCAGACTAGGGGTCTGCTGCAAGTCTGTGCTGCCTCAAGAAGGCTTTTCCTATGATCTTTGCAAACATAGCTTTTTGAACCCAGGGCTTAGAGGAGGATCTTGGGTGGCAAAAATGTTACCCCAGGGGACCCCAGCCTCCTTCCTCAGCACCTTCACCTGCAAGTGCAGCTTGCTCACTCCAGAAAGGCTTCCACTCCCTGCCAGCTTTCCCGACAAGAAGGGTCTCCTCCACATGGACACGAGGCTTTACATTTTTTGACCAGGAGCCTCAGACATATCTATGTTTGCTTCTGATTACAGAAATAGTCTACGATTTAAGACAGTTCTGGGCAAGGTACCAAAGCCAGCCTAGAGAAAATGATGTTTATTAGCAGAGTAACACCACTGATGGTGAGAACCCACAGGCAAGGAAGCGGTGATAACAGGCCAGGGGTCCTGCCAGAGCTTGTCTCTTTCATTGGCTGCAGAAAAGATGTAAGAAAGTAATTAAAAAAAAAAAAAAAAAGGAGAGGCTGGAGATGGAGGTGGGATGTTTAACCCACTTAAGTGAACAAATAGCTCTTAGGCACTTTAGACCTGTCATTTACATGTAACCAATTTATATGCTAAATCCACTTCATTCTTCCTTGTTACACCTGAGGAAGCTCTAAAGACTCTCCTTGCCAATAGCCTGAGTCAGGTTACTTTCTGACTTCAGAAGGAATAAACCATATTCCTTTGACCGTGTTTGATTTCTTTCAGAGCAGTCTGTATTTGAGAATTTTAATACATTCTGTTAATTTCCAGTTCACATAGCAACAGGCTCGTAAGAATTGTCATCCAGGTTTCCCCAGGTACCCGTCTGATTTAGTGCCATGGGCAGGGTAAGGGAGAACATGGCTGGGAGATGTGGTGACATCACCCTCAAGAGGTTAGGGACATTTCTGAATGGGTAGCTTCCCGATTCACAGGCCTCCTTTATGTCACCTAAGAAATGCTGTGGGTTCTCCACGAGTTCCTCAGCGGGGAGAACACCGTCCATGCTTCTCCACAGAGAAGATGGCCTTCCTTTTACTTTCCAGAGCTTGACTCCGCAGCCTCGCACAGCAGAACCTTTCACGTGAGATTCAAGGGTGGAGGGAGCGTGCGGTGGGGACGCAGGTCTTTGTCCACTCTCCCTGCATCTCAGCCTTCTCAGCTTCATGTCTTGTGGCCTGAGGGGATGGGCCCCATGTTCAGGCTGCTTTTTTCTATTCTCCCACTTCCTCTTGGTCAAAGCTGCCCTTCTCTACACTTTCTCTAAATTAACCAAATGCCATTTTGGTGAGGACTGGCTTGACTTTCAGAGCCAGATGAAACCTACTCAACACAAATGTCACTCAGCCGGGATTTCCAATTCTCCATTTACGCACATGGGACCATTATATTTCTTTGCCCCTTGGGGCCAGGCTTGGCCGTGTGACATGCTCTGGCCAAAACGATGTGAACCGGAGAGGCATATGTCACTTCTGGGGAGAAGCGTTAAGAGCCTGCGTATGATATTCCATTTCCTGACCTTTCCTTTTCCCTTGGTGACTGACACCTTACCAGATAGAGAAGGCTCTGAGAAAGCTACTCAGCCCCCAAGGGAGACATAATCCGCAAAGCTCACTTCTGATTTGGTCAAACAAGATAATGAAAAACAAAGAATACTCCAGAGGGCTGATCCGGAGGTCACAGAGAGCAAAGGACAATGGGAGCTTCTCCCAGAGAAGAAAATCAGGGCCTGAACAGGAAGCAATTCCATTTGAGGCTAGGTGCCCTCAAGGTGGGACCTCTTATCTGCTCCAGTCCCCTTTGTTCCCTGTTCAGGATTGGAGTGCTGTTCTGCTCCTGTGCCCCCTTTGGGGTGTGGGGCAGGCAACTGTCATGGGCATCTAGATCAGGAAAAGCCACAAACAGACCTAGTGAAGAGACTGTCGTGCATCACCCAGAGTTGCTGGACCTCTGCGAAGAGCTCTGTAGGAGACTTTCCATTTGGCTCCCTCGGGGAGGAAGGGACTTGATTTTTCATGGGACGAAGAGAGCGAATCAAGCATTTTGTGAGCAGAAGGGCGGACTGTGGTAGATATTAGCACCATCCAACAAGTGTTTCCTGTCTCCTGAGCACTTGGTGGAGATTGTTCTCTTTCTCTTTGGAATGCAACCTGGTGACTTGCTTTGGGCAATAGAACGTGAACAAAGGTGATGTAGGTATTTCTGGGCAGAGTACAGTTTGCCATTCTCCATCTTTCCCTCTGCCCTGATGACAGGTACTTTTCCAGATGATGGCTGCCCCGCCAACCTGAGTCCAGCATGATGACAATTTAGAGCTCTCGGCCAAATGAAGGACATATTTCATGAGCAAAAATCAACCTTTTGTTTTTGTTCTCTGCCACCAAGATTTTGGTTTTATGGGTTACCACAGCATAATCCAATTCATTTTGATACTCTCTAACATGCACACTTATTATTTTATTGAACGAATGTTGACTTATTATATGCCATCCTAAGCCCTGAGGATACAGAAGTTAATAAAGCTCAGTTCACGGCTTTTAAGGAGCTCATCATTTGATGATGGAGACAGACGAGGCAATAGAAAACAACATTTTCCACTACCATTCCACCTCACATGTATTTGTGTTAGGTATTAGCACTTTGGCATTTTTCTGACTGTATTCTAGTCATATCTCCCCTCCATCTAGACTTAAAGTTCCTAGAGGATATGGAGAGGTTAGAGGATAGAAAGATAGATGATGTATGTATGTATGTATGGATGGATGGATGGATGGATGGATGAATGGATGGATGGATGGATGTATACATGGATGAATGGATGTGTGGATAAATGGAATCAGGTAGAACTGATCTGATTGAAGAAGCACCTTCTCAGGGCCCATCCTGTACCCTTTCTTCATACCATATCAAGCTCCACAGAAATAAGAACAATGGTGTGGTTCTCCTCTGGCTCTTAGGTATTGGCAAGTCTGATATTATTGATTCCAGAAATTTACCTGAGTGATAGCAATACTTACTTCTCTCACTTATTCACTTGACAAACCTTCATTAAACACATTCTATAGCTACCTTTCCTTTGAAAGTCCAGATATGATTCTTGAACAGGTGAACCTTAATTTTGACCTCTGAATATCTTGGTTCAAGAGCTCCCACAACCCAAATTCTTATATCCCACATTTCTCTTTTTTATTTCATGCTACCACTGACTTATTAAGACTTTGGGGCAATTTCAGGAAGCCTTGAATCTGGCTTCTCTCCGTAGTTACTTATAATAGAATTGATAAGTTTTTTAGGTTGGACTAGCATATCAGCATGCATTTTTTAAATGTTTTGTTTGCTTCTGAACATAATTTGAGGTAGTTTACTATAATAGTATGTTCTGCGGTAGATGTTACAGTAAGAACTAAAAGGTTGAGAGCTCCTTGGGAGCGTGGTGGGATAATTTCAGGTAGGGTGTGTTCTAGGCTAAATTGTGAAGTCAAAATCATGGGCTTCCTCTCTATTTTCAACATCTTTATCTCTCTTGTATCTCGTGGTCTCCCCTGATCCAACCTGAGTACTGGGAAGAACACTAGACAAGAGGTCAGGAAGTCTGGGTTCATTGAGGATCCACCAGTAGCTAGATAAGTATGTATGGGCTTGGTTTCCTTTTCTGTAAGAGTCCAGGGTCGTAACTAATGCTCCCTAATGCCCTTGCCAGGTCCACAACTCTGAAGATTTGTGACTCACATGCAAAAGCAACATTTTGTTTCAAATTAAATGTATAAATAATATCATAAATAGACTGTGGTTCAAAACATAATAATATGAAAAAATAAATAATAAGACGTTTCATTCTACTCCAGCCCCATATATCTCATTTCCTTCCTCCCCATCAAGAACTGTGAAGGGGCGGTTTTACCCTACTTGCAAGCTAACAAGTGAGCCTGCCGCTTTTTCATGGACACCGGCAGAAGACATGCGACAATTAGGTAAGAAACAAAGGACTATGTTACTCATGACTCAGCAGGCAGCATGAGCTTGATATTCACATGGGTTCTCTATGTCCCCCAAAGTTCCATGGGAGCCGTGTGGAGTGGCCCATGTGGATGCTGCACACACAGTCGGTTTGCCTCATAGCTGAGGAATCCTGAGTTTAGGAGCCCTCAAGGTTTTATAATGGGCTGAGGACAAACCTGCTCAAGCTTTACCCTGAAAAGAGACATTACCTTAATTTTACCGGAGGGCAAATAAACTCATTTTCTGCTCTGGAGGAAGACACTATCTTCTAAAGCTGTTTCTACACAAACTTCTGCAACAAATGCTATCAAGCCTCTGCTCAGAAGGCATGCAGAAATTGTGTCCCAATGCCCTTCTCTAACCATCTAGGTACCTACTCTTACTAGTTTTGTGTATCCTTCCAGGGTTTCTATCTGCAACTATAAGCAAACAGATTTTCTAATCCTGTCTTGTTTGTTGCATGAAAGCAGAACACTACATTCATCAGTATACACTTTGCTTTTTTTTTTGCTTATTTTTTTTCACTTAATGTTTTTCTCATTCATTTTTGCTGTAGGGAATAACCACTGTGCGGATATATGAGTTTATTTAGCCAGTCCCCTATAAATGGACACTTTTTTGCTATTTCAAACAATGCTGCAATAGATGGTCTTGAACATGTGCTATTTAGAAAGTAGAGGGATCGATTACTTGGCCAAATGGGAATTGAATTTTAATTTAGTTAGATATTATTAAGTTGCTCTACATAAGGGTGGTACCATTTCGTGTTTTACCAACTTTACTAATTTTATCAGTAGGCCACGGCAATCCTCTCAAAAGAAGTAAATATGGAGGAAGTAGACAGGAAGCTAAATAGGAAGGAACAAGTTCTTTCTCCTTTCTCCAACGTGCAGTCTCCTTCTAGTGCCCCCTATTGGCAGAGCCTCCAGAATTGCCGCTGGCAAAGCAGAGTCAGCCCCAGGGTCACAAAGCAAAAGAGAGAAGGGTGAGTTTGGAGCTGAGAGTCAATAACTGGAATACCTCAAAGCGTTGTCAAACATTTGCATTTTTGCCAAACTGATATGTGAGAAATGGTATCTCTATGGAGTTAACATGCATTTCTCTTATTATGAGTGTGACTGACCATTTCTTTATAAGATTCGGGACCATTTACATTTTCTTTCTCTGAAGTTGTTGTTCATACCCTTTGGCTATTTTTCAGTTGAGTTGTTGGTCTTTTTTCAGCAACATTTTAGAGCAAGTGAGCACAGTTAGTTGGGTGATTCCCTAGCCGGGGTATGTATGTTCATATTTAGAGAGGGAGAGGAGTTTAGGGGAAGGAATATCTTCCGGAGGAATTTGGATGTAGTGAAACCCCACTTGGGCAATCAGTAGGCTTCCAAGTGACCCTCACAGCACACTCTCTTAGCTCAAACCTACATTCCTTGTGTCACTCAGGCCTTGACCTTGGAAGTCACCTGTGACTGTCTCCCCTGCAGCTTAGATGGTTGTTTGCATGTCTGTGGTCTTCTTGGTGAGGCCTTCGGAAGACGCATGCTGGATCTTTACTCATGCTTGAAATACAGGTGGTCTCTGCCAATGCCACTTCCTCAACTGACTCATCCAAGGTGGGAAATTCTGTCATAGAGCAGTTTTTTCAAAACCTGGAAAGTACTGGAGAGTTTTACTCAAATTCGGGTATATGACATTGGATGTGAAACACACTTTCCAAAGGGGAAGAGAAACCCGCATAAAATGGTTAAATCATGCAATAAGTTGGGAAGCCCCTCAACTGGTCTCAGCTGAGAACCTGGAAGAAGAAAATCCTCGAACCTCACAGAGGTCATAAGCCAAACTGCATGCATTTTGCTCACACGGTTGAGCTCCATTCACAGCCTGTTCACTCTTCCTTAGACAGGGAGAATGAATTACACAAGAAAAGATGTTTGGCTTTGACTCGCAATAGCTACATTTATTGAGTGACTGCTATCAAGTGGTACCTTCTTTGAAGGTTCTATTTCTAATGCCTACAACAACTGGTGAGGCAGTGCAATAGTCCCATTTTACTGAAGGCTGCAGAGTTGAGTGTCCTAAGGTAGGGGTGG
>NW_006494614.1:39664809-39744144 GCF_000325575.1 Pteropus alecto | reverse complement strand
ACCGGAAGTGAAGGAAGGGACTGGAGTCTAAAGCAATCCGAGGAGACTTCTTGAAGGCGGTGAGGTCTAAGCCAGGCCGGGAAAACTGAGGAGGATCAGAGCAGTGCGAAGGCAAGCCCACTGGGGTGAAGGAATGTGGAGGTCTTGGCATGGTGGGGACCTTCTGGCTCAGGTGGGCACTTATCATCTCCACCTCTGCAGAGACAGGCACGTCGCCTGCCTGTGGTGCTCCAGTGAGAAGAGTTCCTGTACTGCCTGAATTAATGCTGCTTGGTAGGGACTGGGCCCGGGTATTGTGAAATCAGAATAGGAACCAAGGGGACATGGCCTCCTGACCCAGTGCTGATCGAAGCTATAACCAGGGGCAGGGTGGGCCTGAAGCTTTCTGGGGGGCTGTCCTTCTGACCACTGGGCATGAAAAGGGCCTTTTATTCCCATTTCATAGGTAGAGAAGCTGAGGCTTTGGGAGAGTAAGTTAGGTGGTCTAGTTTATATGAATATTGACTTTGAGCTCTTAGTCATTTTGCTAGGCTGTTGTCTGTTTTATCTGTGTATATATTTCTTATATAGCCTCCTTTATCATATCTTGCTTTCTTATTTGACAATACACGTTACCTATTTTCCTATATAAGTAAATATTCTTCTATAACATATGTTTTAATGTCAGTATTTGGGTGCATGATTTATTAACCAATTTTCTATCATTCTTTCCAATTTTTTTCTCCAATAAGCAAAGCTTTTGCAAACATTGTTTTAGTCAAAGCTCTGTGGGCATCCAGGATTATTTCTTTGTGGTACAACTGTAGTTTAGGAATTGTGAGTTCAATGGGTGTGCATGCTTTTTTTTTTTAATTACAGTTGACATTCAATATTATTTTATATTAGTTTCAGGTGTACAGCATAGTCGTTAGACTTTATATAATTTGCAAAGTGATTCCCCCAATAAGTCTCGTACCCACCTGGCACCATACATAGTTATTACATTATTGACTATATTGCCTATGCTGTACTTTTCATCCTCGTGACTATTTTGTAACTAACAATTTGTACTTGTTAATCCCTTCACCTTTTCATCCAGTCCCCCAACCCCCCACCCATATGGCAACCATTAGTTTGTCCTCTGTATCTGAGTCTGTTTCTGTTTTGTTTATTCGTTTATTTTGTTCTTTGATTCCACATATAAGTGAAATCATATGGTATTTGCCTTTCTCTGTCTGATTTATTTCACTTAGCATAATACCCTCTAGGTCCATCCATGTTGTTACAAATGTAAGATTTCATTCTTTTTATGGCTGAGTAATATTCCATTGTATATATGTACCACATCTTCTTTATACAATTGTCTATTGATGAACACTTCCGTTGTTTCTATATCTTGGCTATTATAAATAACGCCGCAATGAACATAGGCGTGTATACATCTTTATGAATTAATATTTTGGATTTCTCCAAATAATTACCCAGAAATGGAATTGCTGGATCGTAAGGTAGTTCTATTTTTAAGTTTTTGAGGCACCTCTATACCATTTTTCATAGTGGCTGCACTAATTTGCAATGGGTGGGTGTGTTTTAAAGGCTTTTTGTTACAAACTCCCTACCAAGAGTTTATGGCAATATAACTTCCCACCTGCCATGGCAACAGTTGTCTTACTATATCCTCATTGATGTGATGCTGGATTTATCATTTCAAAACATCTTGACTTTTGTAATAGGTGAAAATGGTGACTCGTTTTAACTTGCATTTCTTCCATTCCCAGTGAGGCTGAACAGGGACCCTCAGGCTCTTTGTGTCTCAGTGACCCATAGACCAGTGGCTTTGGGGTGTCTGCATTTTTTATTTGAAATGAAAGTGTGGTGACACCCAGACCCCTTCCAGGTCAGCAAGAATTTCTGAGACCCTGCCTCCACCCCAAATACCCCCAAGGAAACTCTCCCTAATTAGGCTCCTAGTGAAACCACTGAAATGTTCTTTGCTTCTCCCTTTAGAGGGATTTTTTTTTTCTTTAATACAAGATGAAATAAATTCACTGTTTCTTTTGGGGCTTATCTACACCAGGTATACAAAACATCCATTACATACTTTTCCATAGAGAAGGAGAAAGAAAAGAGAGAAAAAGGAAAACATTTTCAGTCCCCAAAAGGAATTCTCAAGCAAGAACAAAGTGAATAGGACCAGTTGGACATAGGATTCATTCCTTCCCAGGGCAACCACTTGCAATTTTCTTCTACCTCCTCAGGAGCTGGAATGTAGCTTAGGAGGTGATGGTGGAAATTGTGTTAGAGAAGAAAGAGAAAAGCCAAGTTGTCTCTAAAGGAATCTAGGCTATAGAACATGCTGAACTCCGCTTCCCCCTGGCAGTCCAGATGTGGACAGCTGCAGAAATGACTGGCCCAGAGGCCCTGGCCGAATGTTTCAGCTCCTGCCCTTGGCATTTTCTAGAGCAAAGCCAGTAGTGGGTTTGCACTACGGAACTGGCCCTGGTGGTGAATTCCTAAAGTGGTGCTAACATCTTGCAACTGGAAAGCAGGCAGCCTGAGGGTACATGGGAGATAGTTTTCCTGACCTTTGCCCTCTCTCTGGGATGTTCTGTGCAGTTTTGGAAGCTTCCACATCGGTATGACTCACATCCAGCACAAGATCCTGGCTTGGGACACGGGCAGTGAGCACCGTGGCCCCATGCATGTTAATGTAGGGGTGAATCTCCCTGACTGCTCCTGCCTGACTGCTGAGCCAGCCATCTGGAAGCACCACAGGCATCTGCCAGCTACTTTTAGTGAAGAATGTTGACAAATGATTCCATCTAGTAATATTCCTGGCTCAGTGGACAATAGTGTACAGTAACTAAGATCCAACTACATCACTTACTACCTGGGAAATCTTCAGCAAGTTACTTAAATGCTCAAAATCTCACTTTGCTCACTTGTAAAATATGGGTGATAAAGAATCTTGAATTATACAGAGGGCGGCCATCTCAGTTAGTGGTGATTTCCTTCCTCCAGTTTGCTTAGATCAAAACCTAGGTGTTCATAGATAGAAGAATGGAGAAAAAAAGATGTGCTACAGATATACAATGAAATATTATGCAGCAATAAAAACGAATGAAATCTTGCCATTGCAACAACGTGGATGGATTTAGAGGGCATTATGCTAAGTGAAATAAGTCAGGCATAGAAAGAAAAATATTGTATGGTTTTGCTTATCATATGTGGAATCTAAAAAATAAAACAAACAAATAAAATAAAATAAAATAACTCATAGAAACAGAGACCAAAGGGATGGTTACCAGAAGGGAGTCGGTGGGGGGATGGGTGAAAAGGGTAAGGGGAATATAGTCAATAATATTGTGATAAGTTTACATGGTGACAGATGATTACTGGAATTAGTGGCTTGATCACAATTGTAAGGTATAAAAACGTCGAGTCACTATGTTGTACACCTGAAACTAATAGAATCGATATAAGATTGTATATCAACTATACTTAAATTAAAAAATATAAATAAACTTATTGATCTTCTTGACCCTTCTCTCAGACTCCTTATCTAATCTATCAGCAAATCTTATCAGCCTTGTTCGCAAAATATCAAAACATATCCAAGATCTGAGCATTCCTCACCATCTCCATTGCTTCTTTTCTAGTCCAAGCCACCATCATCTCTTGCTTGAATAATTTTATTAGCTTCTTAGTAAGTTCCCTATTTCTAATTGGCATCTTGCAGTTTATTCCCCACACAGCAACCGGAATGATTCTTGTTAAAACGGAAAGTTAGGATCTCCCTTGAATCACTTGCTCTGGGGAAAGCCAGCTGCCATGTCACCATGACATTTAAGCAGCCTATGAGAAAGGCCATGTGATGAGGAATGGAGGCCTCCCATCAATAACCATGTGAGAAAGTCATCTTGGAAACAGGTCCTCCAGTCCCAAGCAAGCCTTTCAATGACTTCAATTTCTGCCTATATTCTGACATTAACTACATGATAGGTCCTAAGCCAGAACCTCTCAGCCAAACTGTTCCTGAATTCCTGAACTCCAGAAACTGTGCGAGAGTAAATGTTTGAGGGTAATCTGTTTCACAGCAGTCACTAAATAATACATATTTTTGGTACCTGGAAGGATAGGGGGGCTGCCATAACAAATGTCTACAAATCCGGAGTGGCTTTGGAACTAGGAAGTAAGTGAAAGCTAGAAGGACATTGATGAGAATATCAATGAAAGCCTAAAGTGTCTTGAACAGTCTAGATATTGAGGAGGCTGCTGGTGTGGGCTTAAAGGTAAATAAGGAGCATGTTATTAAAAACCGAATAAAGGAAATACCTGATATGTAATGTCAGAAAGTTTAGCAACAGTGTTACCTGTAATTATGTGGAAATAGAAAAGGTGCCCAACAAACTGGGTGATCTAGATATTTCCAGTCCAAGTGTTAAAAGTGTCCCTAGTTCTTGCTACTTGTCTTAAAATTCAACAGGAGGGAGATAAGCCAAAGGAAACACTACTAAACAAAAAGAAAACAAGACTTGCTGATTTAGAAGCTTCTCCAGAAATTCCACTGGCCAAATGATGATAAAATTAAGTATCTTTCAACTAAAAATAAAATCTAGAGCACTGCCAGGAGAGCATGGTCCCCAAATAAAGCTGTGGATGTGGCTATAAAATCCTTTGTTAAGACCTCAGAAAGATCAGAGCGGGTACCTTAGAGTAGCATTTAGCTAGACCAAAGGTGCTTTACAGTGTTTAAGGATTTGTCTCACAGATCTTCTCCGTCAAACAGTTGGGTTTCTAAAGGGCTTAGCCATTGCAGTAGAAGTCCAAAGTAGAGAAGGGCTTATCGCAAAGAGATTTGTGTGTGTGGCTTTTGTCTAATGGAGAAAACCCCAAGAACATTCATAGGAAAACCACGAATTTTAAAATAGTTAAACTTACAAAAATATCTCCAGATTGGACTGAAATGGACAGACACAGTATAAAATAAATAGAGGTTTGGATCTCTGAAATTCTACTGCTAGGAAGCAGACGAAAGGGAAAAAAGTAAGAGATGACTCAGAGAATAGACCTAGGAGTTCAGAAGGTCGTGGCAAGAGTCATGGAGAATTATTTTCTGGCAGAAACAGGACTGAGTCCTTATCAAGGAACTTATAACATTTTCTCTACTGGATTTCAGAATTGCTATGGGCCAGTGACTCCTTTGTACTTCTCACTTTTCCTGTTTTTTAAGAGGAGCACTTAGAGCAGTTATCCTATCCAGGTTCCAACATTGTAGTTTGCGGGGAGGGAGTAACTTGTCTGTGTCATTTTGAGGCCTTAAAACAGAAAGATACTTTATACAGGAGCTTACCTAAGGAACCATACTTGAGCCTCATTTGCACCTAGACCTGATTTAGTGTTGATTCTGGAGTTTGAGCTGGCGCTGTAATGGGATAAGACTTTTGGTGACCGCAGGAGTGGGTGAGTGGTGTTGGCATGTGGAGGGATGTGAACCTGGTGGGGGGAGCAGAGGGAAAACTGTGATAGCCAGCCTCAAAGATGCCCCTCTCCTAGGACTCGCCTTGCTAGGAAATACCTGGGAGATTATACCTGCCCCTTGGTGTGACCTACAGTACCTCTGATGGACACTGAGATACATAAGGATAGTCTTTTTGCCTGTAAGATGCGTGACTTTTTGGTATCACTCATATTCCAGAGCTCCCCAGGAGACCAGACTGAGGCCAGACTTCAGTGGAGCCTATGTCTTTTCCCAGCATCTTCCCCTCTCTACTGTGCCTTCGACTCTCCCTCAATAAAGAGTAGATTACAAATAGAATCCTTGTCTCAGGTTCTGCTTCCAGGAAACTCAACCTAAAACACCTGGAAATTATAAAGTGATGTTCATTCAAGATATGTTCACTTTGTAATGGGATTTGGGGACATTTTGTAAAATCATCATAGATACCAGAAATAAGAAGAGTGAAAAAACCTTGAATATCAAGTTCTAGCTAAGGTAATATCGGCAAACTTTGTTTGATTTTGTTTTCCCTACTAGATTTCAGAAGCAAAATAGAGATAATCATATGTCCTAGTTCATTGTGCTCTATCTTCACCAGCCTAAGCAAAGACCCTTCTCTCATCCTATTTTATTCCATTCCCCCCTTCTGCCATTCTCGTTTATTTCCGATAGGTATTTACTCTAATGTGTTGGAAGAATATCCTTAAATTTGTTTATATCCATGTTAATTATGTCTTGTTTTATGCATTTTTGTTTTTAATTTACATAGAACTATGCTATAATTTTTTTGTCCCCATTTTTCCATTCGACACTAGGCTTTGAGAAATATCCATGCATGTACAATTAGTTCATTGCTTCTTACTGTTGTGTAATATCAACTCTTTATGGCACCTTACTTTTAATGTAGTCAAGTTTATCAGTATTGTCCCTTATAGTCTGCACCGACGTGACTTGTTAAAGAATTCCTTCCCTACTCTGATATCGTAGAGATATTCTTCCCCGCTGTGTTCTAAAAGATGCAAACTTTTGCTCTTCACAGGTTTTTAATCCACCTAAAATTTATTTTTATGTAGGGTGTGAGGTAAGGATCCATGTTTACTTTTGTCCCACATTGATAACAAATTGTTTCGGTTTTATTGATGAATCCATCCTGCAATGCTTGTTTAGTCCTGGGTTCATTACTCCCTTCCATTTGTCTCTTTCTCCTTATGCCAACACCACACTATCTTAATTTTTATAGCTTTACTCTAAGTTTTAATATTTGGAAGGACAAGTCCCCCCAACTTCAGATTATTTTTGACCCTTTGTTCTTCCATATAAATTTTAGAATTAGCTTGCTTAGTTATTCCCACAACTTTCTGCTCCCAAACCAGTACCATGTACACACAATTAATGAGATTTTTGCCTGGAATCGCACTGACTCTATGAATCAACTTAGTAACAAATTAACATCTTTAGGATATTGAATCTTCTTATCCAAGTATATAAACCCTTAATTTAATTAGTTCTTTGTATTTCCTAATATATATTTATAACTTTATCAATAGAGTAAATCTTTGGTAGATGTATTTCTGCATATTGGATATTTTTGTTGCTATGGTAAATGGTATTTTTAATACACTGTTGCTAGTGTATAGAAAAGAACTTGACTTTATATCACTTTAAAATCTAGTTGATTAATTATAATAATTTATCTCTAGATTAATTTTTTTAATGGAAAACCAGACCACTTGCAAATAATGATAATTTCATTTTTTTCCAACCCTAATATTTCATTTTTTCTTCTTTTTTCATGGAGATGGCTATGACAGAGTAGACAACACCGTGTTTTTCTGACCTTAAAGGGAGGGCTTCTGGCATTTCAAAGAGCATCTGGGATTTCTGTAGGTTCGTTGTAGATGCTCTTTATCATATTTAAGAAGAGTCCTATTTCTAGTTTGCAAAGAGCTGTTGTTTTCCACCTGTGAATTTTTAAATTTTACCTAATGCTTTATAAAAAGTTCATTGCTTTAAAAATCATTAGGGTGACCATAAAGGTTTTTTTCCTTTACTTTGTCAATCTAATTATTTAATTAATAGCTTCTGACTTGGTCAGGATGTACTATGTTTTTAAACATGTTTCTTTAACTTGATTACTAATCTTTTATTTGGGATCTATGCATCTATGTTCAGGAGTAAGATTGTCCTATAATTTTTCTTCCTTATACTATCCTATCTGACTTTGGTGTCCTCTTAGCCTCCTCAATAAATTGGAGACGAGGGAATAAATCCTTCTTATTCAGTTCCTCGGTTTATACTGAAATTATTGATTCTTTAAATAACTTATTCAGCTCACTGTAAAGCCTTCAGGACTGATGCTTTCTTTTTAAAATGATTTTAAACTAGCGAGTCCATTTCTTTAAATAGTTACAGGATTACCCAGATTCTTTATTTCTGCTTAAGTCACTTTCATCAAGTTGTATTTTTTCTAAGAATTTATCTATTTCATTCATCTAAATTTTTCAATTTACTGACATAAGGTTGTTCATAATATCCTCTTATCTGTTTAATCTCTACAAGACAGTACAGGTAGGTATACTCTGTTTTTCTTTTCTAAACAAGACCAGGTGAGCCTTGAGGTGGCATCGAATGCCTCACACTTTCTACCATGCCAATTGGACTGGCATCTTGGAGGAGACAGTCTAATCCTGAGACTTGCCACACACTGACTGACTGCTAGCCCATGTCAAAGGCCGTGACGGGGAAAGGGAAGAACCGTTCGAGCAGAGCCAGTTTCAAAATCTTGAATCCCTGGAAGTAGCCTCACGTGAGTCTGCGAAGGGCCTTGCGGGTGGGTGGAAAAGGTTCTCAGAGACGCGGGCGCTCAGGCACCAGACTGCTTTTCTCTGGTCTGGTGCCACCCAGGATTTTGTGAAGGTCTGCATCTCCCCTTCTCACATCAGCGACCCAAAACTATCGCCTATCTCACTGCATTCAGGCCCTTCCAGCTTCTCAGTGTTGCTGATGGCTGCGCAGGTCCTGATGCTCACTGTAGGGCCACCGGAGGCCCAGTGAAAGCAGAGAGACAAGCGAGATGACAGGGCTGCCCCAGGGGCAGCTTCCTGGAAGATGTTTTAAAGATAGACTCCCAAGCCCAGTCTCTCGTGATCCTAATTTGTGGCTTTGTCTGATGGGATTTGCTTCCCTCTGCATCGTCCTCTGGCTGTTTATTTGGGTAAAGAATGTTCTTCCTTTCATGTCTGAGCGGCTTCCTCCTTCATTTGTTCACTGTGAGGTCTTCTGTGTCCTGGCCCACGGGGAGGGGAGGGTGGTGCTTCTCCTGAGAAGGAGAGCCCTGGAAGGGGCCAGGCCAGACAGACCCTCCCTCGGGGCTGCCTCCTGGGGGTCCACCTCTGCCCTGTGGGCCATCTCTGCAGATCCCTTCGACTGCAGCTCTCTGCAGATTTCCTTGGATTTGGGCTAATAGGATTTTTCCTTTAAAAGGAACTTTCCATTGTTTGTTTTAAAAGTGAAATGAGCATTTTTTCCAACCACTGAGGCGATGCTGAAGGAGCCTGTAATTTCTAGGATCCAAGACTAGAACTTAAAAACAAGAAGAAAAGGAAAATTAAAAAAAAAAAAAAAAAGCTTTCCAATTAAAATGGGTCTCTCTCTTCCTCCCCTCAGGCATTCTCTTGTCTTCAGTCTCCACTCCTGACATCAGTAGGGCTCTTATTTTTTCCTTCTACCCCAAACTCTAATGAGCTCATTCTTCTATTAGCTAAAAAGATACCTGTAGCTAATTAGACATGAAGAACTGGGCAGAATCTGAAACTGAAATTTCAGTGCTTCTCAGTCGGATGCTATTCAGTCCCCACTGAACACTTGCCCACAGCATGGCCCCTGCTCTCAGGGGACGCATAGCCTAGTAGGGAAACTCGACTACCTTTATTTATTTATTTGTTACAAAAACTGTAGCAAATAATCACAATATGGAGTTATGAGGACCACAGGTAATAATGGAAAGGAATAGAGGGAGCATGGGGGAGAGCCTGATTAACTGTTGTTTGGTGTTTTTGTTTGTCTTTCTTTTTTTTTTCCCCCCTCCTGGATCAAACCCATGGGTGCACAGGGCCAGGGTACCAGGGAGAGGAAGACATATCCCTGCTTTCAGGGGACCACAGGCTTTGGGGGACAATAGATCCACTTACAAGTCCAGATCAAAGCAGGCCAACTAAGTACTAAGTACTGTGACATAGTGTTGAGCGCAGTGACATGGAGGCTGAGGAGAGGGAGAGATGAATCTCGACTGGGGAGGAGAAGGGTTCAGAGGGGACTAGAAGACCTCAGGGATCTCGCAGGCCTTTGGGGGCAGTGTGTTTCTCTTAAATAAAGCCCCAGGGGAAGAGGGTGCCTGGCCTGGAGCAGGTTGGTGCAGGTTATCACGGGGACACTTTGGGGGAGAAGTGAGGGCCTTCTTCAGAGGTGAGGGGGCCTGCCAGTCCCTGGTCAAAAGAGCTGACCTGGCCTGAGCGCTCAAGTTCATTACCAGTCTGGATTCTACCTTCCAAAGTTTGCAGAGTTTGGCTGGAAAGTTTATGAGAACTGGCTTATTCTCTGGTGTCTTGGCACTTTCCCTTCATGTCCTGATTGGAACCAGGGAGGCTGTAAGTGCAAACGTTTCTGTACCTTAGAGTAAATTCTATCTGCGTTCCTGGAGAAGGCCGTGGTGAAAGTGTCTCTTGTTTCCAGTGGCCCCACTCTCCCCCCTCAGGAGACCTGAATTCCGAGCCGGCGCTACTATAAAGTTGATGAATGCGTGCCAGGCCCTAATCCAATATGCAATTGCCCCTCTTTTCTCCTCTCCTTTCTGCAGGGAAAGGAAGCTGGATTTTTTAATAAGGTAATAGCACCTCTTTTATATTTTCCTTTCATAAATTATAAGGAATTGAAAGCAGAATAAGGCAGCAGCTTGGCATAATGGAAAGATTACTGAACTGGGTGGGAGTGTAAATTGGCACAACCCCTTTTAGAGAGCAAATTGGCACTATCCAGTAAAGCCGAAGCCGCGCACGTCCCACGGCCCAGCCGTTCCTCTCAGGCGAAGTCCCTAGAGAAGCTCTGGGCCACGTGTCTAAAGATATTGCAGCATTGATGGAGATAGCAACGCATCGAAGAAAAAAAGAATCCATCAAAAAAAAAAAAAAAAAAAAAAAAAAAAAAAAAAAAAAAAAAAAAAAAAAAAAAAAAAAAGGAAAGGAAAGAGCTTGAATATCCATCAATGAAAAGATAAACAAATTATGGTATCCGAGTAGCAAAAATGAATGAACTGACCCTCCATTTATTATCACACTTAAATCTCAAGAACATTATAGCAAGTTGCAGAAGGATTTGTACAGTATAATGTATCAAGTTTAAAATCACAAAATGGTTCTATGTACTGTTTATAGATATATACGTATGTTGTAGAAGTATCAGAACATGTGGAGATGCTCAACAGCAAATTCGGGATGGTGATAACCTCTGGGAAGGAGGAGAGAGAAATGGAATTGGGGGAGGGTACTCAGGGACCTTCAACTCTGTCATAATATTTTATTTAAAAACAAAAAAATGTAGCTAAATTTTGAAAAATGCAAAAGTTTGACAGAGCTGGGACACGGATATATTATGCACTGTATTTTTCTGTATGCAGGGTGCCTTGTTGTACCCTAGTTCTGTCATTAGTTCCCCATGTCTCTTAGGGTCTCAGTTGCCTCATTTGTAGAATGAAAGGTTTGGACTAGATCATTTAATGTCCTATTTGTGGCTCAAAAATCTGCTAGGCAGCTTGAGGCAATTATGCAATGAGATCCTGAGCAGGTGTCCAATGAGACTGAGGAAAAGAAAGTCGGTATAGAAAGCCTCCTGTAGCACAGAGGCCGGCCACCTGGCAGCTTCCTAAGCCTGCCTGCGTGCTCACACCGGGAAGCCACCCAGAGTGGAGGACACAACTCGCACCGCTCAGGTGGTTTACTGCTCAGATTTCCCAGAGGCCCAAGAGTAGGACGGCATGTACCACCTGTCATGGAAGGGCACTGCGCTGGGAGTCTGGCGATGGAGATTCCAGACCCACATCCTATTAACTGGCTGTGTGACCTTGGGAAATCACTTTACCCCTCGTGATCCCCTTGTCAGTAAAAAAAAAAAAAAAAAGAGGAAAATGAGGGATTACCCTTGTTCTCCCATAAGAGGTTTGTGACAGCCAAATGAGATAATATCTGGAAAAATGCTATCGAATGGAAGGCGCTGTTATTTTGTCAACTCTCCCAGATCCCCAAATCCAATGTTTCTTCCCAAAACACTCAGCCTGGACTAAGGATTCTCTCTGTGCTCCACCCATTCTTGTTTTCTACTTGTAAACCACACTTTGTTTGAAACGGAAAACCTGACCCCAGGTACCTACGAGTTTGTGGATTCATTTGTTCAATAAATGTTTATTGAATACCTCATACTCTGTGAAGTTTTGGGGATACATGGTCCCTGCTTTCACAGAATTTATATTCTGGTGAGAGGAATCAAAATAATCAAGTAAATTAACAAGATAACGATGACTGATGTAATGAAAGTAAAGTAGTGTGGTGTGGCGGGGCTCAGTGGAGGGGGCAGCTTCTTGAAGTCAGGGAAGGGCTCTCTGAGGAGGTGACATTGAGCTGAGATATAAATGACAGGAGGGAGCCAGTCGTGCTCTCTCTAGGGAGGTGAGTGTGGCAGCGGGAAGTTAGAGGATTCCAGGAGCTCGGTACAGAAGTAACGGGGTCTTCGGTTGCTTCCATGTCCTGGCAATTGAAGTGTCCTACGATAGATGATTGGCTATACATATATACAATGGAATATTACTCAGCCACAAGAAGAGATGAAATACTGCCATTTGCGACAACGTGGATGGACCTCAAGATGATCATGCTAAGCGAAATAAGCCAGACAGAAAAAGTTGAAAATCACACGATATCACTTATATGTGGGATATAAACATAAAAACAACAAATGAACAAGACAAACAGAGACTCATGGACATGGACAATAGACCAGTGGTTACCAGAGGGTAAGGGGTGGGGGAGGACGGGGGAGGTAGATAGGATAAAGGGGGTCAAATATGTGGCGACAGAAAGAAATCTAACTGTGGGAGGTGAACACACAGTGTAAATATATATATGCCTTACTGTTAAAGTGTACAGCTGAAACTTATTGGATTTCGTTAACCAATGTCGCCATAAAAAATAAATTAATTAATTAAAAAAAAGAGAAGTAATAGGGTCTTGGATTGGGGCAATTGCTGCGGAGATGGAGAGAAGTGGATGAAGAAGTATTTTGGCTTTTGCATTGGAAATGGGGCTCGGGGGAGAGAGGATGACTGAACTCCTTCCATTTTGAGTTCAAGTACCTAGGTGGATATTAGGGCCATTTACTGAAATTGGGAAGAACAAGCTTCTGGCATAAATGTGATAACTCTTGATATAGAGTTATCGTTTGGCCATGTGGAGTTTGAATTAGATGTCTGAATGAAGATGTCATGGAAGCAGTTGGGTATATCTGTTTGGTGCTCACGGGAGAAGTCAGGCCTGGGAACATAAATGTGGGAGTCCTTGGCAAAGAGATGGTTTTCAAAGCCAGAGGACTAGATGTGATCTTCTAGTGAGAGACTGTGGGTAGAAAAGATCGAAGACCAAGATTTGGGCATCTCAACCTTGACTGTGTGATCAGAGGAGGAAAATCCAGCAAAGGAGACCAGGAAGAAATAGCAGTTGAAGGTGGGGGAAAAACCAGGCAAGGATGGTGTCACTGACATCAAGAGACCAGAATATGGAAAAGGAGGGTTGGTCAACTGTGCCACAAGCTGCTGAGAGGCTAAGAAAGGAAGGAGAGAGGGGTGACACTGGCTTTGGTAGGGTTAGGTCACTGATGACCTCAACGACAGGGAGGAAGACTTGGAGAGAACAGGTTTTAGAGCGGGAAGGAATCAGAGCGTGTGTCTCCATAACCCTTAGGGAAGAGGCTGAAGGCCATGCGACTCCAGCCCCCTGGCCACAGATGAGAGGCACAGAAGTAGACTCTTTACCCAAGCTGAACCTATTGGATTGACTGAGGACTTGAGATGCAGTGACTCTACTTGATTGATCAGTGCCTCTGCGTCTGGAGTGGCTGTTTTCATGCTAAGTATAAGAGGGCAGTATTTCAGCACTGTCCTTGCTTAGAGAAAGATCCTAGGCTTACTCAGTCCCAAGCAAAGGAAGGTGCCAGGGCCTTCACTTCCACAATGCGCCCCCTTCTGTTTGGGGAGCTTATGCGTGTCCTGTGCCACTAAAGTAGATGCAATTAGGATGGGGCTGAGCAGTGTCTTGGGGCATTACTCGTGCCGGAACAATCACTGGGCCATGTGCAGGCTGCTCCCAATGGGAGGTACATGTTGACTCACAAGAGACTCCTTCCTGGGCTCCCGAACAGGGCAATAAACGGTGGCCTAGGGACCTGCAGGTGCTGACTTGGCAGTCTCCAGGTGACGAGTCTCCTTCTATCCCCTCATCCTAGACCCTGCCAGTCTCTCTTCGTTTGTCCTATCCATTTCCCAGCCCCTGGAATAATTAATCTCTGGGATATGGTGGTCTCTTTCCACTCCTAATCATCTAGGCCATCAATCTAGGGCTTATGGCATAAGAACTCTTCAGGATTTTGCCTTTTGTGTTTCCATAATCTGTTTTTTTTAGAACCTAACAGATTCTTTTGCACCCACCATAGCTTGGCTTCTGCCAATCAAATGCCCCGGCTTTCAAGATTAATGTTTCTGCTGTTGGTGTCAGAAGTCTCTTTTCAAAACATGAGCACTGATGGTTTCTGTCTGCTTCTCTTCCTCCTAGGTTAATAGCCCCAGCACTTCCCAAGACAGTGGATGCCACTGGCTAAATAGGATCAGGTCCAAGGAAAGGAAATTGTTCAGAATTTCATCTCACCACATAAGGAAGAGAAGGCTGGTGGGTAGAGCTGGCAGAGAGACGTCACTGTGTTCCCTATAGCTAGCTTGGTTCCCATTGCCAACCCTCGTTAGATCCGCCCTATTTACTGCCCTGACTGCTCATACCAAACCCCCTTTTCCTTAAACCAATTTGTGAGGATGTTTATTTTTTCCCCACCCGAGGCAGTGCGAAGGGTCCAGGGAGCTCATTTGGCTGGAATGTGTGCCAACGAGGCTGGTGGCCACACGGATACTTTTCATGGGGGTGGGGTACAACAAGTGTTGAATGGACACAAATTATTCTCACTCTCAGAAACAAGTCAGACCTCACAGTTACTTGCACCGCCAAAGCAGTGTGTGATTTCGATGAATAGGCCTTGAATTCTGCCATCTTTTTGGTTTTCATTTCTGTTTCTTTTGTAGAAGTCAAGCTCTTAGAGCAGGAGGACCATGTCTAGTGATCAGTGCCACAGCAGGTGCTCAAAAAGTGTTCGATAAATGGATGATTTATTATATTTTTCCTAGAGAGAGTCCTTTACTTCTGGTTCAGTCCACACAGAGAGCATTCAGCATCACACTGGTGACTGGGACCACCTCCCTCATCCATGTAATGTGGCACTCTTGGTGGTCTCTGGAATGAGACCTCCAAAATCATACTGTAGCATAAAAGCACCCCCCATCCTGTCCTTCAAACCCTCTCCTTCTCCTTTGCCTACTCGCCACCCCTCAGTCATTTTTAAAAACGCTTGTCTTTTTGGAAACTTACAAACACAAAAGCAGACAGATAGTGTAATGAATCTCAGAGTACCCACCTCCCAGTTTCCACAGTTATTGATATTTTTCCAATCTTTCATCTATTCTCCATCGTGTTTTCTTCTAAAGCATTTTTAAACAGAGCTCACATGTATTAGTTTTCTGTAACCAGCATAACAAATTACCAAACCTTAGTGACTTAAAACAACATAAATTGATTATTTTATAGGTGTTGGCAGGACCGAGTTCTTTCCCGGAGGCCCTAGGGGGATATCTGTTTCTTTGCCTTTTCTGGCAACTAGAAGCTGCCCACATACTTTGGGTCGTGGCCTCCTTCCTCCATCACTTATGTGATTAGGTTGGGCCCACCTGGATAATCCAGGCTATCCCACCATCTGAAGATCCTAATTTAATCACAACTGCAAAGTCCTTTTTGCCATGTAAAGTAACATACTCACAGGTTCTAGGGTTTAGAATGTAGACATCTTTGGGAGCCATGATTCTATCACACGGAGGCATCATCCAACTCCTCCATAGATAATTCAGTGTGCATCTATAACTATTAAAGTCTTTTAAGTATGACATTATCATGTCTTAAAAGTTTACAATGAATTCTTTAATATCATTAATAGCCAGTGTACAAAGTTTCCTGATTTTATTTTCCTCATTTGCTACAGTTCATTTGTCAAAATCTGAGGAAGATCTACACACTATTTGGTTGTTCTCTCTCCCAAGTCCTTGTTATTCTTTAAAACTTCCCCTACCCACCACCCTTACGTTTTAATTTTTATTAAATTTATTTTATAATTATGAGTGGGACCTCACCCATAATTATGTGAATCAATTCCCATAATAAATATCCTTTTATATATCTCTATATATCCCATTAATTTTGTCTCTCTGGAGAATCCTGACTAATAATACATAGAGATATACCTAGGTACAGATTTTTAGTATTTATCTTACATTGTATTCGCTGAGCTTCCTGGATCCGTGGTTTTGTGCCATCGTTGTTTTTCTTAAAGGTTTTGGACATTATTACTTCAAACATATTTTTATTCTGTCCTCTCTTTATTCTTGTATCCCAATGTATATGTTACATCTTAAGTTGTCCCACAGTCCACTGATGTTCTATTCACCTCTCTTCATTTTTTTCTCTTTGTTTTGCTTTCGTTTTTAATTCAATTTGTTTAAAGTAAAACAAAAGCAAAAACAATTCATCCATTTCTCCCACCCTCTCCTCCTTCCTCTGGGAACCACCAATCTGTTCCCTATATCTATGAGCTCAGATTTGTTTATTTCCACATAAAAGAATATCTGCCTTTCTCTGTCTGACTTACTTCACTTATTAGCACAATGCCCTTGAGGTCCATCCTTGCTGTCAAAAATGACAAGATTACATTACTTTTAATGGTAAATAATATTCCATTTTGTGTGTATATAAATATATATGTATATATATACACACACATATATATATGTGTATATATATATGTGTATATATATATGTGTGTGTGTGTGTATATATATATACACACACACACACATATATACCACAGTTTCTTTATTCATCCACTGATGGATACGTAGGTTGTTCCCTTTCCCTCCACCTTTTTAATGACATTAATTTGGTGGAAAAATCAGATTATTTGACCTGAAGGAAGTCACACATTTTCAGCTTGACCGATTGCTTCTCAGGGTATTGTTTGATTTCTTTCTCTGTCCTCTGGATGTCTTGTACACTGATAGTTAGAGCCAAAGGCTCAGTTAGGAGTAGATTCAAGTGTGTTGGGCTGTACTTTGTAGGAGTACATCACATCATGAAACACATAATGTTTAGCTGTCCCATCTTTAGTGATGATAAGATTAATTGGGGGATTCAGGTGGTGCCAATCTGACCCTTCCATCATAAAGTTCCCCATCAACCTTTCACCCAACGATTTGGCAACTTTTAATAATTGTTGCTAGATACATTATTTCATTAGAAGTTGGAAAATGGTGATTTTTATACTTCTATAAATCTTTCTTGCGTTTATTGCCTGGAATTCTTCTACAAAGAAAGACTTTTCCCTAACAATAATTTGGTTACTCAAAGATATAGTACATACAAGAAAGATAGGATAAATGCCTAATTTCTCCCAACTTTTAAAATCAATTTTCAGACTAATGAATTGGTGGCTAGATAACCTGCAGAAAAAGGTGTGATTGTCCCTCCCTCCATTATCTTTTCTGGTGGAATTTTAGTAGAAGTGTGCTCCTCTCTGCCAAACGCTTTCAAAGAAGTTGGCCAGGAATACGCTCACCCAGGAGACAGGCAAAATACTTTTCTGGAGGAAATCATCAGATGGAACAAACAAACAAACAAACAAAAACAACCAAAAAACAGTGAGTGGATGGAACATTTGGCTTTTGGTGGTTACTTACTGTGGTAGGAAAAAAAAAAAACCTGTCAGAATAAACAGGAGAGTTAGAGATATGCTTCTGAAAACTGAAAGCGCAATAACGGAGCCCACTCACTGACTACGTGCTCTGTGCCGGTTGCATTTCTGGCACAACCTCAAACCCTGCTAGGTAGGAATCATCATCTCCATTTTATGGGGGAAGAAACTGAAGCTCGAAGAGGTCAAGTGACATGCCCGAGACCAGACGACCTACCAGAGCCAGAACTCAAAGCCCAGGAGGTTCTCACTACTTTGTATCATCACCTCCATGTCCAGGGAAGTTCAGCAAACTCTGTTAGGATGTAGGGCTGAGAGAATCACACAGTTAATAGCAAACAGGTAGAACTTTACTTCACTGAGGAGATACTACAGAAGCTGCACCCTCTCTGTGGTGCTGCTTTGTGGCACAGTGCTTGGCGCAAGGAATAAATGAGAAAAGGCTGTTTCGGAGGGTAGCGATGAACTGCAGGAAGATGGAGTGATCGCTATGTTTGCAGACACTGGTACTAGCCACAGGAGACAGTCCTGGGGTCATATTTGACTTCATGGCTCCGGGGCCAGGGAGCAGTTCATGGTTTCAGAGGAAAGGAAAGAAGCCCAGAGCAAGTCAAGGAAAGGCACGTGGATCCACTCTGGGAGGTCCAATAACAAAGGCTGCCATTTTATTTCCTCTGTCTCAGAACCAGGTAAAAATGCTAACGCTCCTCCTGGTTCCATCACATTTGATTCCACGAGACCTGGATCAACAGGAGTGGGAGGTCTGTTCCAGGTTTGGTTTCAGCACAGATTTATGACATGCCCTCAGCCAGAGTTACAGTGCAAAGCCTCGGTTTTCTCAACTGTAACTGGACAGAGGCAGAAGACCACTGCTGAACACCTCCTAAGCCCCTCAGGCAAATGTCTAGAACCTTGGCCAGGTTCTATTATTTATTTGCCTTTTATCCATCGGAAAGTAGAGAGGTTTGCCGCTGTTATTGTTATTAACCTCTAGCTTTGCCTCCCTAACTTCCCTGAGCCCCCTTTTCCGTCTAGAATCACATGAGGATCTCCAATTCACTCCATGGTTCAATCTGGGAGTCCTTAAACCCCTCTGCACCCTAGATTTTCATCCGTAAAATAATCGCAGTATCGATCTCATAAGAGTGTAATAACGATTAAATGAGGTGTAAATATGTACACGTGTGTATATTTTAGGTAATATTATGGATAACATTCTAAGAACGTTTAGACAGCTTTTCCTCTTTTCACTACAGAAAATTCTGTCCCGTTCTCTGATTTCCTTTCCCTGCCATCATCAGAACACAGAGGACAGGAGTCGGTTGAAACCCGGAACTTCTAATTGAAAAATCTTAACTTGAAACCACAGTAGGGAGAACTGTTTTCCTCTGGTTTGAAAGAAAGTGAAAAGGAATTATGAGTGCAAGTTGCTGGAGCTTAATTCTCACATATAATTCTATATTTATTATATATACATGCTTTTGTTACTTTTCTTTTGCCCTAGAGGGGAATAAATTACTTAATTTTCTTTCCATTCTTTTCCTGATTGGAAATTTTGCCCTTTGACTTCTCTGCCTGTTTATCTCTTATTATAAAACATATCTCGGATGATGAAACCTTGGAGCAGAATAAACAACTTAAGGAAATTTAGGGCTTCTGCAGAAAGCAACAAGCCGTTGCTAGGGAGGGCTGGAGAGAGTGTATTTGTTTAACATCCTTATTGCTGCCTTGTCGAGTCCAATGGCATGTTATTTCCACTGGGTGGGAGCCAGCACTGAGTTCCTCCCTGTTGTGTCCAACCTTGAACATTTCTCTGCGATTATGTTTCATCCAGGGATTAGCAAAATGCAGAAGGGAAAAAACCTGAGAAGGTGTTTGGCACGGGGGCTTAGTGCTGCGTTAGCACAATTTGTGGGCATTCTTGGCTAATTGGAGAACAGCAACAAACAGAAGGGGCTCAGAAGCTCGGCTTCGTCTGAGGTTACTGTAAACGGTTTATTTATTGAGTGTCGAGCTTTTTTGGTGTTTTTGTTTGTTTGTTTTTTATAACCCCCCAAGGAAATTCCAAATAAACAGGCAGTTCTCACTCCCTCACCCTGTCCACACAGTTACTGAGCTATCAAAAAATCCAAGAGCAGTCAGTGAGAAGCTAAGAATTCTTCCTTTCACATTTGCCAGGTGTCATCATTCTTGAGCAAATCTTGAAGATTTACTTTTCCTTTTATAAGGAGATGCCACTCGCTTAGCTGTTAAATTCCCAAAGACGCTCCTGAGATAAAGTTCTGCTCCCCAGGATCTGCTTTTTTGCAAAAGAAGTACAAAGGGGAAAATTCTGAGTCAGCCTCAGTGTGCGTATGGCAACCTCTTCGTATTCAGAGTGGAGTCAAGCAGTTGGGTGGTGTCTGTGGGAGGTGAAGGGCCGTGTCCAGGGCAATTTGTGAGGGTCTCACCACGTCTTCTCTTCACTCCAGGCCTGGCCTTCCTTTTGTGCCGCCGTTTGTCTTGGGCATAGAGCTCTTAGCGAAGGAGATGGCGGGAGAACAAACATGGGCCGGGAGAAAGAAAAAGCAGGCTGACTTGAGAAACGCAGTCCCCTCTGGGCCCAGGAGCCTGTGTGCAACAGCCTCTGTCCAAACTCTCAGAAGCCTAACCTTTTACAATCCTTCTGTGGGGCCAGGGGGAAGCAACACTTTAGCAGGTACTGAGCTGCCACCAAGTTGCTACAGATCCAGGAGCTCCAGGTCAAGTTTCTTATTAAAACTCTGAGGCCGGTGGTTGAATTTAAATGGTTTGCAGCATAGTCGAGGAGTGTGTGAGGTCACCAGCTGGTCCCATAAAAACTGGATGAGGGCTATAGTCCTGGGAAAAAGCCAGCAATGTTAAGATATCAAGACAGCATCAAGAGGAGGGAAACAGATTCAAGGTGCAGGCGGCAGGTCTGAGGCTGGGATACGCCGCCAGAGTTTCGAAGTGTGACAGTGGAAACAGAAAAAGGGTAAGGTAGGGGATAGCTGAGAGACTCAGATTTGACAGGAAATAAGAAAATTAAAGTGAACAAGGGTTATGAAATGGCTTAATGGTTATGAAATCGCTCATTCTGGAACGAAGTATCTGAGGGTGTGTAGAACGTAGCATCTTATGGGGATTATTTGGCTCAGGGGGTTCCAACATTGTGCTAAGGAGATACAGAGACTGCGAGCATGGAGTCAGGCTCCATTTGGGTCTATGAGCCCCACCCCTACCCCTGTCACAAGGCCGCAGATTGCTCCCTCCTTTGGAGGAAACTATTTTTTAAATACCTGCCATTAGGCCAAAGGGGACCATCTGGGTGGAATATTAAAAAGGATTCCGACCTTGCTGACAGAAGACCTGGCTTCTAGTCCTATGCCGCACTCAACTAGCTATTGGCAAGCAATTTAACCACGTAGAGCAGCGGTCTCCATCCTTTTTGGCACCAGGGACCAGTTCTCCCATGAGAATCTAATGCCTGATGATCTGAGGTGGAGCTGAGGCGGTGATGCTAGTGCTGGGGAGCGGCTGCAAATACAAATGAAGTTTCGCTCGCTAGCCCGACGCTCACCTCCTGCTGTGCGGCCCGGTTCCTAACAGGCCACGGACTGATATTGAGTGGTGACCCGGGGGGTTGGGGACCCCTGACTTAGAGCCTCTAGTTTCCTTAGCCAGCATAGTATGTAAAATCATGCAAGATAAAGAGCTTTAAAATTATAGACATTTAGGCAGTCACTTAGAGTGAAGAAAATAAAAAGCTGTTCACAGAGCCTTGGTAGATTGCTTGCAAAAATATCCACGCTTCATCACTCTTCCATGCCCACATCTTTTACAGTGACACTTAGCAGTTCCTCTCATAAAGAGGTGGAGCCTATTTCCCCACCCCCTGAATGTGGGCAGACCTTGTGATTTTGGGCCAATAGAATGTGACAGAAATAACCCTGTACCAGTTGAGCCTAGGGTTCAAGAGATCTGATATGCTTCCTCTCTTTCACGGAATCCTGTCACCTCTGTATGATCAACCTTGGATTGGATGGTGAGACCAATGAAGAGGAGCTCAGTGGTCCTAGCCACAGCCATTCTAAACCAGATATAGTCACCTGACCCCCAAGTGTCCAGCCAAGAATAGTAGAGCTGCCTACTAACTCAGAGCAGATCACAGTTAGTAAGCCTGCTGAAACTAGAAGACCTCTGAACTCATTAGCAATCGTGCTTATTGGCTTAAGCTACTGAGTTTTGGAGTGTTTATGTAGCAATAGCTAACTGATACAGAGCTTGTGGAGAACTTTGCCAAAAATTAATCAGTCAGAACTAATCATCGAGACTGGGGTCAACATTTCAGACAATGGCAGTGACACATGCAATTGGTCACAGAGAGGAGCCCTAAGGGGCTCTTCCTGGGTCACACTCTTGGAAGGAGGATGTAATGGCATATTGAATGCTGTAGTGTTCAGGTCTTAGGTGGGTTTGTAATATTATAAGAATAATGTAATATTAGTGTGTGAGAAGCAGTATCTGAAAGGAAAGCCAATGTTTATTTTAGGTTTATAAAAATATTATTGTAACAAGTGAATTCTTTTTGTGGAATCTGTTAAACGTGCAGCATTGTCAATATAATAGCTTGAAGTCAGAATCTCCATTCTTGATTTATAGATTTACTAAATTAACCTGCCAGATTAATATCCTTCTTGCAAAGACGAAGAAACTTCCAAGAGTGGATTCAAATGCCACGTGTAATCTCTAGCGCAGGCTCTGTTTGAGGTATCTGGGACTTCAGTGGGGGCTGATGCACAGGAAGAAGAAATCCAAAAATGCATGGTGCTAGAGTTAGCACAACTACAGGGAGTGTAGGGTTGTCTCCATGGAAGATGAGCACGAGTCCAAGTCACTGTACGACGGGGCGTGGTAGACAGGGCTCTGGGCTGGATAACTGTGCACACGTCTGAGCTGCTGAGCGGAGCCTAGCAGGAGTCTCCGCAGAGGTAATGGTGCAGAGACTACTTCCAGGGGACTTCTTCCACCAAGCCGAAGCTGGATCTCAATCACCGGGTAATGGGGTAGGAAACAAGTATGTCCTGGAAGAAGTGAGGTCCTTGCACCATCTCAGTGGACTGAGAAGGTTCCCCAGAAAGCCAAGGCAGAAATGCAGAGTCCTCTAGCACTGGTGGGAATGGGTACCATGCCAGGCTTGGTTGGGAGTGGGGCAGGGAGTGGGCTGAGACTGCAGGTTGACTCTGAGTTCGTTTGGAAGCCTGTGGCTATCATAGATGGCCAGTGAAGAGGATTCGAGCCATCACATCGTTCTATGAAAGTGGTGGACGTCACTGTCATTAATGGCAGCAAGGCCTTTCTCAATGGAATTGTAGAAGGAAGCAGAGCCCCAGTGGGTCACTGTCCAAGAATTGGAATCTTCTCTCCAAAAGGTCTAGAGCAGGGGTCCCCAACCCCAGAACCGTGGACCAGGACTGGGCCGTGACCTGTTAGGAACCGGGCTGCACAGCAGGAGGTGAGTGGCAGGTGAGAGAGTGAAGCTTCCTCTGTATTTGCAGCTGCTCCCCAGCGCTAGCATCACTGCCTCAGCTCCACCTCAGATCGTCAGGCATTAGATTCTCATAGGAGAACTGGTCCCTGGTGCCAAAAAGGTTGGGGACCACTGATCTAGAGCATCAGGATTGGGGGAGAATGCACGTGGAGGGAGAAGCAGGGTGGCTGAGAAGATACCATCTTTTGAGGAGCAGTGAGGGCCAGCATCTCAAGTTCCTGGGCCCATCTTGGAAAGTGCTGACTGGATCTTACCGGACTCAACGCTTCTTGCTCTAAACTTCAGTGACCCTGTTTTTTACGACAGATTTAAGGAGAACAGCTAGGCTACCCCTCACGTTCATTTTCCCCAGTCTAGAACCAAACTGGCCCCTATTTAAATGGAACACAGTTGTCTCTGTGGATACTGGTTCTGCAGGCTTTGGGCTGAATGAAAACAATTTCTCCCGAAGCCACGGCTGATCTGGAACTTTAAAAGGTTCCAGACTTGCTGTCTAGGATGAAATAACTTATCTTGTAGTACTTTTTCCATAGAAGCAATGACACCATATACATTTACTGCTGACGCAGCCAACTTTAAGTTGCACAACTCTACCCCATCAGTATGCCATGTCCTGATTCCTCCATACACAGTGACTTCATGCGAGCCAGAAAAATGTATCCTCTCAAGGCAGAAGAATTACCAAAAGCGCCTCCTCTAGGTAGAGAAATTAGAAACAATGCTCCCTCTGAGTGGACCTTGCTCTTGGCTGACACAGCTCCTGGGCCAGGACCACAGGCTTGGCAAGTGCAGCCACAGCACCTGCCAAGGTGAGCCCTCCTGGTCGGGTGTCCTTGTGCAGGGTAGAGTCTGCACAACTCCCAGAACCAAACAGCCTGACACCTTTGTTCCAATAAGGCCTGTGCCCACTTAGGACAGGACAAGCAGGATTCAAAGTGGGCGGCAAGGAGGTCTGAAGAGAGGTGTCTGTGTCTGTGTGTGGGGACATGAGGACGGGTCTCCTTCAAAGACGTCCATGCTTCTGTCCTGCCAGACTTCTTTGAACTTCTAGCCCCTTGCTAATTAAGCGGCGGAGGGGACTCAGGTGAGCTGGAGGAAACCCCTGTCTTTCTCTAACAGCTGGAACAAGGTGGTTATTTTCTGTAAGACAAATGTGGGTAATGAACAGAAAAAAGGCCAGTGGGCAGATCAGGTTCTATAAAAAACACATGCAAACAGTACAGCCTTCCATGACGCAGGCTCACAGAGATGACAAACCGAGTGTGTGAGACGTGTCCTGTGCAGGGACACATGTGACCCTCCGAGCTGTGGGGGAAGGTGCAGCTCAGCACAAACCGCATTCAAGATGAGTTTCATTTCCCTTCTGGTGTATCTCTAAAGCATGCTGGCAAATGAGTGATTCTACTGTTTCTTGCTTCTCAGCACCAGTGACATCACCACTTAATAAGTCAGGGAATCGCAACCACATTTCAAAGAATCATTCAGTTTTCTCATTAAGATTCTATAGGAATTTTTTTCCACAGCAACAGCCTTGCCAAAACAATGTTAAAAATAGACCTGGTAATACTTTTCACATTTGTAGGCAATCATGAATGTTTAACAGCGTATATGTCCAGCAGAGGCACATAACTCTAGAATTAGGTACTGAATTTTACACAGTAACATAGAGGACATATATTTGCCAAAAGGATTTTTTTAAAAAATGAAGCAGAAAACAAATATTGGGCATGGGTTACCGCGGGGAAGCAAAACCTGTTAGCCACTTCGTTTTCTCGTAGGAAAGCGTTTGTTCAGCGCCTAGACTATTTTGGGGGGGGGGGAGGGTGTGTGCGTGAAAAAAATTCAAAGTGGTTAAATCTCGATATTTTGACTCAGTCAGCACATACGGTAAATTCCCCAAATTCAAGGGCCTGAATTCTGGCCCTAAGGATAGAATTATTTCTGAGACAGGCAGCGTCCTCTGCTTGTCTGGGCCTGCACTGCCTGGGAAAGGGACATGGTTTGGGTTAAGCTGGGAAGTGGTCAGGGTCAGAAGGTCTCCCTGCTGAGAAAATGCACAAAGTCTGACAGTCTGGAATTTTTCAGCAAGGTACGATAAGGCCTCCAGAGAATGAGACGCTACCTAAAAAGAGGTGGTAATGAAGTAAAGTATAATTATAATGATTAAAAAATGTAAGTACTGCACATTAGTAACTTTATTTGGGGAGTGTTCTTAGTGAATTTCAAATAAATCGCTGGCTGCCAGAGAAAGGGCTGAAAAAACCGGACTAGCTGGCCTGTAAAACAGCTTTCTACAATTGGGCCCACTGACATTTTGGAAGTATAGAAAATGTGTCTCCATGTGTTGGGAGGATGGAGACATGGCTGTCTCCCGAGTTCCCAGCTCTACTTTTTGCTCCCGGTTGGAACTGATCAATAGATGATAAAGAATTGATGGCTTTATAAACACAGCTCTTAGATAGAACCGTCATGACTTTCTAATTAGCCTTGAAATTTTTAATCGCTAGAAGTACAAAAGGAAGTTTTCTTGTTTTTTGGGGGGCAATCGTGTAGATGGAGATTAACCCTCTTCTTCTCCCAGGCTCTAAAAATCATTTAGACCAAAATGTTTAAGTCAGGGGTTTCGTGTAGACACAGCTTAAATGAGTCATTAAGACTTTTATTGGTTAAAGTAGGCATATTTTTTCCTAGTAGACAAAATGACATAACAGTAATAAAAATGTAATATTCAAGTAATTGCTGTAATGTAATTATAGTTTGGTCATAAAGTAAGATTAGAGGTCTGGGATGGCTGTTTTGTGGGTGTGTATTTTAACGTCTGAATGTAGGCTTCGAGGTGCCTGTCCCGTCTCCCTGGACTGCTGGTGCAGTTCATCACATAACCAGGTGGCCGAGAGCCCAGCTGAGCCAGCATTATCGAGGCGTCCTGCTTACCCTGCCTGCCCTCTCTGGACACTGGCATCCTGTCTGCCTCAGACTCCCAACCATCGCAGTAACTAGAAACAGTGTTTCTGGTCTTCTACAGACAACAAAAGGGGAAATACGGAAGGCCACAATCCTCACTAGGGAAGGGACCAGATGGAGGTCAGGTGCCACCCTGGAGCAGTCACCTCTTTGCCCACAGGGCGCTCGGAGTTTTTTCCTGCATGCCTCGCTGTACCGCAGGTTTTCCAGCTTTTGGAGGGGAGAACAATTTACAGGTTGGATCTGAACAAAAAGAGCTGCACAAGGCATTTACCCCAAGTGTATTTTATCAAAGGATTTGTTATCATTGGAGATATGCTTTGAACTGTTATAAATGAATTTCTGTTTATGTTTCTTAATTAATGGCGTGGCCTGAAGGAAGACTAAATTTAAGCAAAAAAAGTGCTTAAACATTTGTGAACCAAAACAATAAAAAATATTTTAATTAACAATATTTACAACGAATAATTGAAAGAGCATAGGGTTTTTTTTCTGTTACTAGTTTTCCTTTGTAATTAATAAGTAACTTGTGGGGATACAATTAGAGACTGTAAATCTGCACCCCTTATCGGTCCTTCTCCCCTGTTGGTGATCCTTTAATGCCAAGATTCCCTCTATATTTATTAGTTATCATTCTGAGGCAAAAAAGAGCTTTCACTTTCTCTATTTATATATTTATATTGTATGGACTCAAGGATATTTATTTTATTCTATGGGTGACAACTCATGACTTTCATTATTTATTTGGATGATCAAATGTTCCCAGATTTGGCCAGTTGGGAGCCTCTTCAACCTTCCATTTTTCACATGTCTCCATGGTTCTTCGATCAACTCCTTATTTTCTTGTGAATTAAGATGTCCCAGGCTCATTTTTTCCCGGGCATCTTTCCCTCCCCTAGTCCTGGAAATCAGTCATTTCTCCAAGGAGTCTGAATATCAGTGGAGAATATTTAGAATTTAAGATCTGGGTATTACAAATGAAAGAACATCACTTTTTAAATGTGTAAAATTTATTTCCACTGTCATTGGTCAGTTTTGGAGAAATTTGGAGTGTCTTACAAAGAGCTGGGCATGTGCCAGAGGCGAAGGATCCTGAAGGAGGTGAAAATTTAAGAGGAAGTCAGCCCTTTCACCCCCTAATAATGTAGATATGTCACACAGTATGCCAACTACAGTTCCAGCTAATTGATAACATCCCTAGGTTTTTCTCCCTCTAAGCAATTACTGTTCTCTAAGCCTGATAGCTCTTGATGCCTGCTAACCCATGGTTCAATCACACATCAAGAAAGTAGAATAATTCCATAAACTTAACTCATTGCCAATATCTGTGACTAAATATCCACGCTCTCTGAATGCCCTCTTTTATGGATATACATCACACACCTTCAAAGGCCAGTCAGGAATATAAGTAGCCACCTGTGGTATGTTTGTGCCCTGTCATTCCTTCTTGCATGTCACCTCAGTAGATGATGTGTAGAGTCTCATTCTAAACCTTGAGACTGTGATCTCATTTTCCACAACGGTGACTACTGAGCTGAGGCCTCAGGGAAGGTGAGAGAGTCAGCTGCACTGAGCCAGAGGGTGAGAACAGGGGCCAGAGCAAGGCTGGACGTACAGGATTTCTTCTTTTCCTTAACTCCTTTGAGTGAGGTCAAGGGAAAGCAAAGCTTGGGATTTGACTAATTCAGGAAAATCGTTGGCTTTTTCCAGGCATCTGCACTCCTATTGCTTGAGAAATGTTATTTTTTCCTCAAACTTCTATCTCATTAATCTTGTGCTAAGAGTGGTCTAACTCTGTTAGTTGGGTAGGACGCTTCTGATCCAATTAGCATATATTTCCATAAGTGTTGAGTGGAGAAGGGATGGAAGAGGCAGAATTTCTAAACTATTGACCTGGAGGGACTTGTACGAAGGTGTGCCTGACATGAGTGTAATACGACTGAAAAGTGTAATACAACTGGAAAAGCTCTAGGAAAGGGTAAGTTATGGCTGGCTCTGATGATTTACGCTAAGCAGAATAAACTACGATGGAAACATAAAACTTTTTCTAAGCTTACACTTTAGTCACTCAATACACATAAAACTCAGTTTTCTTCCTTAAAAAATAGATACTTAGATCACTGAGAATCTCCAGAGAAAATCAGGTTATTTACTATCTTTCTGTTTGTCCATGTTACATATTTCAAGCTTAAGAGTTACAAATGCTTTGATAAATGTGTGATACCCCATTTAAATATAAATCCTACGATTATATTATCCCTACTATTACATTAAGTGACCTTCCTTTCCACCGACAATTTGAAGGGGGAATGTCAGAACGAGGCTTAAATAGTCAAATTGTTCCATTGTTCGAGTATTGACAGGCTGGTTGCCTAATCCGAAAATACAGAATTAAACCAAGGAAGCTTATTTTGAGAGCAGGTCTGTCACCATCTATGATATGTATGACCAGGAGGTAAACAGGAAGTCCTGAGTTGGCTTGGTTTACTCCTACAGGCACAGAGAGAAATAAAATCAGTGGAAAATGGAAAAGCACAAAGTTGGTACAGAGAGAAATGCTATTTTCATGCTTCTAAAAAGGTATTACAAATAACACAAAGTTTCAAACCTATAATTAAAAACTATTTTCAAAAAAGCTTTGATTAGGTTCCCTTCAAAAATAGACATTCCAGGCTGAAATAAATTTCTTAAAGGTCTGATTTCCACCTTTGCTGGTTTCCCTAATCTATACCTTACAAATGCCCCTCTCAAATGAGACTTCAAGGGCAAACAGTGTTCCTTAGAGTCACTAGCAGAAGTTCGATGCTCCCACTTAATAGACAGGGAATCCCTAAATTGAAAGCGATTTATCAAATGCCACATAGTCACTTGTGGTAGGGAGAATTTGCAATCCAATATACTCATGAGGCAAAAGTCATAGATAGACTGAATTTCTTCGTGCCAGACCTGAGGACACAAACCTTGTGGTGAAGGAGCTGAGTGCATTGTTGGCGTAGTTTTGAACAGGAGCCAAAAGACTGGTCCTGTGGGTCCAAACTGAGGAGACTCCCCCACCTTCAGAAAGGACAAGACCCTTTCCTCTTTTGGTGTCAATTGCCTCTGAAAAAGCAAAAGTCATAGATAGACTGAATTTCTTCGTGCCAGACCTGAGGACACAAACCTTGTGGTGAAGGAGCTGAGTGCATTGTTGGCGTAGTTTTGAACAGGAGCCAAAAGACTGGTCCTGTGGGTCCAAACTGAGGAGACTCCCCCACCTTCAGAAAGGACAAGACCCTTTCCTCTTTTGGTGTCAATTGCCTCAACTGAAAAATGATCTGCAGTTCTAATATTGTAAATCTGAGAAGAGAAAGAACTGAAAATGGTGATGCGACCTAGGGAAATAAAGAATAAATGAATAGAAATGAAGATAGATTATTTTGGGCAAGAGTAATTCATAATATTTAAAACCAGTAGGGTCGTCTCAGGTCAATTAAACTTTAATAACCCAGATTTCAGACCAACAGCAACATTCAAACCAAGAATAGCCCAAGAGAAGAATGGGCAAAGTACAAGATTAGGCACTTGTACAAAGAGAACATCTACGCATGGCCAATAAACACAGGAAGAATGTTCAACCTTGATGGTATCCAAAAATGCAAATAAACGCAATGGTTAGATTTTCCTTTGCTTAAATTGGAAAAAATGAAAAAGAACAATGTTATCTAGTGTTGGTGAAGACACAGAGAAACTGATTTTCAAATATTGTTAATGGGAATGCAAACTGGTAAAACCTGAACAGAGGGCCATTTGGATATGTGCTAAGGTTTTAAAATGAGGAATATCGTAATTGCAGCAATTCTAATTCTAGGAATTTACATGAAAGGAAATAAAGGCTTCCGCAACCAGTTTAGCAGATTACGAATGGGCATACATTCTTTGCTGCTCCTCTTA
The DNA here is from genome assembly GCF_000325575.1 of Pteropus alecto. Taxonomy (NCBI): domain Eukaryota; kingdom Metazoa; phylum Chordata; class Mammalia; order Chiroptera; family Pteropodidae; genus Pteropus; species Pteropus alecto. The sequence goes on along the minus strand of NW_006494614.1, from coordinate 39,714,064 downwards.
TCAAGAAGTAGAGTCTACTTCCCCTCCCCTTTAATCTGGACTGGCCTTGTGACTAGCTTTGACTGTAAAATATAGCTGACATGATGTGGGATGTTGAGCCACACCTTAAGAGGACTAGTAGTTTCTGTTTCATCTCTCTTAGAAGCCAGGTACCTTTTAAGTCCACTGTCTCTGAAACTCCCATGTTGTGAGGAAGCCCAAACTTGTCACAAGCAAAAGGAGAGATCATGTGGAGCTCGAAGGCTCCAAATCTCGAAATTGATGAGCAAAGCCTTTTTGATGCTTCCGGTACAGCTCAGCTGCCAGCTGAATGCAGCTTGAGTAACTACCAGATGATGCCATGTGGAAAACTACCTACGCAAGGCCTGCCGAAACCCCTGATCCTCAAATCATGAGAATCGTTGTTGTTTTAAGCAAAAGATAACTGAAACAGAAATAGGCAGGCTCACTCAGTCAAGCTAGGAACCACACCATCTGAGCTGTTCACTGAGGGCAAAGGGAATACAGACTGGCCAGTGGAAGAAGGAAGTTATAAATACTAGCGTATGACCACTGGGCCACTTACAAAAATGATGACAGTGGTGGTTATGAGTATTGCTTCCTTACTTTAATATGAATAAAGCACATTTATTTAGGTAAACAATTATTTTTTCCTGTTTCCCATTCCCCTATTATCAAACATAAGAGGCACTAATAGTGGTTATCCATATATCTCACTATTTAAGTTATAGGATATCGAGGGGGAGTATAGCTCAGAGAAAAGAATAAACATTACCTCCAAATTATACTTTATATAATTAAGAAAAAACACCCCTTTACTTTTAGAATAGTTTTAAATTTATAGAAAAATTGGAAAGATAATACAAAGTTCCCATACCTCCACACTTAGTTTCTATTAATAATTTATATTAGTCTGGTACATCTGTCAGTATTAACCAATTTTGATACACTATTACTCACTGAAGTCCACACTTCATTCAGATTTCCTTAGTTTTCACTTAACGTTCTTCTGTTTCAGAATCACATTGAGGACACCAGATTACGTTTGTGTCATGTCTCCTTAGGATTCTCTTGGCTATGATAGTTTTTTAGTTTTTGATGGCCTTGACAGTTTTGAGGATATCGGTCAGGTCTTTTGTAGAATGTCTCTCAGTTGAAATTTGTTTGTTGTTTTCTCATGATTAGACTGAGATAACGGGTTTTCGCGAGGAAGACCATAAAAGTAGTTATATCCTTTTTGGAGCATAGGGTCAGCATGCATCCTGTTAGGAAGGAGCATTTTGCTATTGTATTTATTCGGAGGATTTTTACATTTGGTTCAAAGAGGTATGTATGGACACTAAACTGACAATGGGTAGACAGGTTGTTGGTACTGTGTCAACTTGGTGAAACCGAAACTACTTTTCCAGTATCTTCTTCCCTACATGGTAGGGCAAAAGAGAAATGTAGGCAAGATTTGGAAGATGGAAGTGAGCAGTTATTAATACATTGTGGTTAGATGCAGTTACAGACAGAAGTGCTTGCAGTGCTAGCTTGTCCTCACTTTCCTCTACTCTATGTCTTCTTCCTGATTGAAAACTGTGTTTATCAATAGTGGCTCCCAGCTTACTACCAGACACTTGGCAGTAGACACACAGAGGTCTACTGATGTGGCTTCCTACGGACCTTCCTGTGCAGCCACTTTTGGCAGGTCGTTATGCTTTGCTTCTCAATGGATGGGTGAGTGACTTTTTCTCTTCCTAGGCTTTCACTTTCCCAGCTCTTCCCCTAACTGTGTAAGATCTGATTCCTATAATAAAATCTTTATCCCATAAAGTACAGTGGTCCTGACTCTGTGAACTCTGATATATCAAGCTATGAGAGACTAATCCTTGACCTGAGAACAACTATACAAGCTGGAAAAAGAAACCCAAAACAATTGTGCAACATTTTTCTATACTGCCATAACAAATTACCGCAAATTTAGCAGCTTCAACATAAATGTATTATCTTACAGTTCAATAGGTGAGAAGTCTGGTATGGGTCTCACAGACTAAAACCAAGATGTTGGCAGCTGTATTCTTTTCTGGAGATTGTATGAGAGAACTGGTTTCTTGTTCATTCAGATAGTCCAGAGTACTCAGTTCCTTGTGGCTGTAGAACCAAGGTCCCCTTTCTCTTGCTGGTTATAAATAAGGGCCAGTTTAGAGGCCACCACATTTTTCTGCGCATAGCCCCTTATACCACCTTCAAAGCCAGCAATGTCAAATCTGTCTCCTGTCACATCTCTTACCCACTTTTCTGCCTCCCTTTTCTGTTTTTAAGAGCTCATGTGATTAGATTGGGCCCACCTGAATAATCTAGGATAATCTCCTGACTCTAAAATCAGTTGATTAGCAACCTTACTTCCATCTGCAACTTTAATTCCCTTTTGTTATATAACGTGACATTTGCAGGTTCTGGGGACTTGGATGCGGACATCTTTTGGAGCGAGGACACATTTTATTTGCGGCATCAGAAAAAAGCCAAGGTAGTTAAGTTTTGAGAGACCAAGAAATTAAAGAACAATAAAGTTCTTTCTTTTTTCTTCGGGAATCTGCCAGTAAAATGTGAGAAGAGAAGTGAAGCAGAGAGCAGTGGTCTAGGGCCTGTGGCAGTCTCACTGGGCTGGGGAGGCAGAGCTTGGAGCTTGGGGCTTCCACGGTAGCTGAGGGACTGAAATCTCAGCGAGCAGGAAACTGCGGGGAAGTCAGCCTATAATTTTGCATGCAGTTTCCCCTTGAAGTATATGTCAACTCCAAAGCTGCACATGTGTGGGGTGAGAGCAGCATCTGGGAGAAGAAATTTCATCACTATTGTGGGGTAGGGGAGCTAGAGGCTAGATTTCAGGGCTTGCCAAGATTAAAGGGGTCTTCTGGTAAATACCACAGGCTCTCAGCTGAAACTTTAAAAGAATACTTTCTAGGAATAAGGGCAAAGCAGAAATATATCAGCTTGATCTGACTATACTCCCGTCTGTCTGTCAGATAATTAAATCCTCTTTGGAAGAAATCATTATCCAGAGCTTCTATATTTTTTCATTTATAATGTCTGGCATTCAAACCCCAAGGCATAGCAGGATACAGAACCGAGTGACTGAAAACCAAGAGGAAAAAAAATCCCAGATAATAGAAACAGATCCACAAGCTACCAGACACTGGGGTAATCAGAATGAGACTAGAACTGGATTTTCTTTTTTTTTAAGAAAAGACATCAGTGGTGATTGTATAACCCCCAAATTAGAACTTTAATAGATGGGCTTAATAGAATTTCAGATGGAGCAAAAAAGATGATTAATAAAGACAGGATGGGTCATTAGAAAATACCCAGATTGAAGCAGGGCAGACATAGGAGACATATTATAATATGATTTAAAAAAAGTGTTAACATATAGGTAATTAAAGTCCTAGAAGACAAGCAGGAATACTTCAAGGAAAGTGGCTGAGAATGTTAAAAAACTGATGAAAGATAGCAAGCCACAGGTTCGAGTTCTACAAACACCAAGAAAGATAAATACAAAGAAAACTACATGTTGGCATGTCATACTACAGCTGCTGAAAAATAAAAAAAATAAAAAAATAAAATTTCAAAACCACCCAGAGAAAAGCAGACACTATTTTCACAGGGGGTCACTAATGCTCACAACCAAAGTGACAGAATCCAAAAGACAAAATAATCTGATGTGTACAGAAAGTAATGTATATTCCATAATGGCGAAACTTTGGAAGATTCAAAATATCCAATAATAGGATACAGTTAATAAGGACTCAGCCATAGTATGAAGTACTCAGCAGTTAACAAAAACGGCATGGTAAAGTGTTATAACAGACTATAAAAAAGTATGTACTGAATGAACATATTGTGTGTTTTAAAATGTCAGTGACATTTAGTCTCAACGTTAAAGGACTGGGGATAACTCTAATTGTATTTGTGATTTTCTGAGTCTTCCAGATTTTGCAATAAATGTAGATTAGGTAATAAGTTAAAAAAGAATTATGAAAAACAAGTTAAAATGATAAAAACATGTTAAAACCAAGAAACACAAATTAGTATGTTAAAAAAGTTATGAAGAGGACAAGATTGCATATTTAAATGCAAGCATATCAATAATAACATCAAATGTAAATAGTCTAAACACCTCGATGAAAAGGCAGAGACTTTAAAGCCGGGCGAAAAGATCCAATTAAAGGCTGTCAATGAGAAAGACATTTTAATATAAAGAAATAGATAAGTTAAAAGTAAAAGGATCTTAAAATACATACCATGCAAACAGTAACCAAAAGAAAGGTGAAGTGGATTGACTCATATCATATCAAGTAGGTTTCAGAAACTTGAAATTTTGCCAGAGATAAAGAGAACATTATATAATGCTAAAGACGACAACTGATTAAGACATGCCATCCCAAAATGTGTATGCGACTAAGAACAGAACTTCAAAATACACCCAGCAAAAATTACTAAAGCTTAAAGGAGAAATAGACAAAGCCGTAATTTTAATTGACAACTTCAACACTCCTCTCTCAGTAACTGATACAACACTATGAACCAACTTAACCTAATTATTTATAGAACACTACACCTAACAACAGTAGATTAACAGGTTTTCAAGTGCACATGCACATATTCTGGGGCCATAAAACAAACCTTAAGAAACCTAAAAGAACTGTGACAAAGATGGACCTCAAGATAATCATGCTAAGTGAAATAAGCCAGACAGAAAAAGTTGAAAATCACATGATATCATTTATATGTGAGATATAAACCTAAATACAACAAATGAACAGGACAAACAGAGACGCATTGACATGGACTATAGACTAGAGGTTACCAGAGGGTAAGGGGTGGGGTGGGGAGGTAGACAGGGAAAAGGGCGTCAAATATGTCGTGACAGAAAGAAATCTAACTATGGGAGGTGAACACAGTGTAAATATATATATACCTTACAGTTAAAGTGTACAGCTGAAACTTACTGGATTTCATTAACCAATGTCACCATAAAGAAAATAATAATAATAAAAAAAACCTAAAAGAACAATAATCATACAAAGTATATTCTTAATTATAAAATTAAACTAAAATTTAATAACAGAAAGGCATCTAAAATATTCTCAAATATTTGGAAACTAACAACACATTTCTAAATAAGCCATGGGTCAAAGAAAATCATAAAGGAAATTGGAACTTTTCAAATTTAAAAATATGTTTTCAATAAAAATCAAAGGCTGATTCTTTGAAAAATCAGTACAATTGATAAACTCTATCCAGACTGATTGAAAAGAAAAAAGGAAGAAACCAATGGTCAGTATCAGCAATTAAAAATAAAAGCATCACTACAGATCCTACAGACAGGCAAAGAAAAATAAGGAAATTTCATGAACAACCTTACACTAATAAATTTAACCTAGATGAAAGACATCTATCTTGAAAAACATAAAATACCAAAGTTCTCTCAAAAAGAAACAGATAACCTATATAGTCTTACATCTAAGGTTATTTGTAGCTGAAGACTGACTTTCAGAAAACTGCAGTCCCTGATAGACTCACTTGTGAGTTCTATTAAACTTGAAAGAAATAAATAATACTAGTTCTACAGAAACTCCTCCAGGAGATAAAAAAAGGAAAGATTAATTCTCTACTTATTTTGTAAAGCCAGCATTATCTGATTTAAAAACTAGAAAAAAAACAGACATCACAAGGAACATCTAGATTAATAGATTTCATGAACACGGATGCAAAAATATTAACAAAATATTAGCAAATCAAGTCCAGCAAAATATGATAAGATTAGTACATCATGACTAATTTGCATTTTTCCCTGCAACAGAAGGTTGGTTCAACATTCAAAACTCAATGCAGTGTACCACTAAAAAAAGAAAACCTTTATGATGATCTGTAAGGATGCAGAAAAAAACATTTAATAAAATTCAACATCCATTCGTTATAAAAACACTTAGCAAACTAAGAATAGGAAGGAACTTCCCTCAATGTGATAACAAACATCTAAGAAAATCTTACAGCTAATTTAATGGTGAAAGACGGAATACTTTACTCATAAAATCAGGAAAAAGGAAAGGAAACTGCCAAGACTTTGTTTTTTCCCAAAGTGGCTAACGTATTTAATGATGAAAGACTGAATGTTTTCCCCATAAAATCAGGAAAAAAGGCAAGGATGATGTCTGTTCTCACCACTCTTATTAAGCAGGGTTACAAAAAATAAGTTCTGTGACTTGGAGCAAAATGACAAAGTCAATTTTACCACAGGCTAATACAAACAAGAGTTGAGTTCCTAGTTTCTCATCAACATTATAATAAATGCTGCTGAATAAAACAGTATTTGAGGACCTGTTGTACAGGAGATCTTTATCACTGTAATGGGGCAAGAAGAAAAAATAAAAAGCATATAGATTAGAAAGAAAGAAATACCACTGTATCTGCAAATAACATGATCATCTATGTAGAAAATTCCAAAGAATATACAAAACAACAAGAAAACAAGCTATTAACAGCTAGTAAGTGTGAGTGGCAAGGTTTCAGGATAAAAGTTTCCTCTACAAAAATTGATTTGATTTCGGTATATAACAATGAACTGGAAATGGAAAAAAAATTAAATCTTTCTTACGGCATTCATCAAACACAAAATATCCATGAATAAATCTAACAAAATATATACTACATTTATATTTTGAAAACTATTAAACATTAATGAAGGAGATTAGAAAACTATTAAACATTAATGAAGGAGATTAGCTCTAAATGAATAAAGAGCTACGCCATATTCGATTAGAAGGCTTAATAGAGCAAAGGTGTCAATTCTCTCCAAATTGAGCTATAGATTCAAAGTGATTCCAATCAAAATCCCAGCAAATGTGTTGCAGAAATATGGAGAAGCAAAGAATCTAGAATAAAAAAAAAGTTATTTTGAAAAGGAAAAGCTGAAGGATTCATAAAACTGATTTCATTATTTAGTAATCAAGACAGTGAGGTACTGACATAAGGATAAATATATAGATCAATGGAACAAAATAGAATCCAAAATGGTCAATTAAGTTTAGATAAAGGTGTCAAAGTAATTCAATGAAGAAAGGATAGTCTTCTCAACAAATGGTGTGGGACAATCAGACAACTATATGCAGACAACATGGATGAATCTCAAAAGCATTATGTTAATTGAAAGAAGTCAGACACAAAAATCTTAAAATTCAAATTCACATAGAATTATTCCATTTTATATGCTATTCTAGAAAAGGTTAAACTATGGATACAGAAATTAGATCAGTGGTTGCCAGGAGTTAGTGATGCCACAGTGGGGGATCAACGACGAACGTGAAAGAATTTTTTGATTTTCACGTATTTGACTGTAGTGGTGGTTACACGACTGTGTTTATTTGTCAAAAGTCTTTGAATTGTACTGTATGTCTAAAAAAAGGTTATTATTATGTAAACTATACTGTATTAAATCGATTTCTAAAAAAAGAAATATACTCTATGTGCCGTATCTAAAAAAAACTACTGCAATATATTAAGTCACAAATAAATGCACTAAAAATATTAACCTGGAGTTGTGGTAAAAAGAAAATTTGAATAAGTCATTAACTAGATATATAAAAAATTTGACATTATTAACGAAAACCTCACCGAATCATAACTAACTCTCGCTTGTGGTGGCCAAATTTCTTATTCTGTTGAAGATGCATTGTGATCTAGGAAGCACTGAAATGTAAAAACGTTTAGACAAAGAGTTATGCTGAGGAACACAGTTGAAGTTCAGAGGAATTAGGAAGGTAAAGGGGAAGCTACAGGTGAGGCATGGAATAAAACGACAAGCCAGGGCACGGTGAAAAGGAACAGTTAAAGGCTGGTGAGAGTACAGTGACGTGGGGAAGTGTTAAAAAAATCTGCAGAACTAAGGACTGATCAATCACATTTAGTAAAGTACTGACTGAACATACGCCATGCGTCAGGCTCTGTTCTACATGGTGGAGATACAGCAGTGGACAAAACAGACCATGATCCTTAACCTCAGACAGTCTACATTCTAGAGGGTGGAGACAATAAGCAAAATAAATAAGTATATGAAATAGTATGTGTTAGAGTGAACATAAAAAAAAAAAAAGCAGCGCAGGGGAATACGGTGTGCTAGAGCAGAGGCCAGGGTTCAGTATTTAAAAGGGTGGTTAGAGAAGGCCTTATTGAGAAAGTGATATTTGAGAAAAGACTTGAAGAAGATGAGGAAGCCATGAGAATAGCTATTTAAAGGTGGGGGCTTTTAAACAGTCGGTCATGGTGTACTCAGCTAACGTTATCTACTTTTATTGAGTTTCCCTAATAATGATATAAAAAGATACCACTTAATGTGATCACTGGTTACGACAGTTTATAAAAATGATTTACAGAATAAATATAATCTTTATTTTAACTGAACAAGAAACATTTGAAATCCAACTGAAAGAAAACCACACACTTCAATTTATTTTTAACTACTACTAACCCTCCTCTCTCTAACCTTCCCCTCTTTCAATTTTCATTATACACGATTCTGGAAAACCTGAATGGCACAGTTTAATATTAATAAATTTTTCAGTATTATTAGTTGGGAAAGGGATTTAGAAAAAAACAGGAGGAAATAGCCTATCCATATGAAAACAATAATCACATAATATTTATCGTCTGGGATTGAAATGTTTCAAATACGCAAAGCAATAAAATGTCAGGAAAAGCAAAACTTCCTAATGTTAAAAAGATCATAAATTTTTCCCCAAATAAGATGTATGAAAAAAGCTCAGGTGATACGTTATGTCAAAGGAAAAAAATATCCTTAATACTTAGTTAAAGCAGCCCCCAAACTTCAGAAGGCACAGTCTACTCACCACTAAAGAACTGAGGACACAATGACAGTTACTGTAAAGCGCAGAAACCTATCCGTGCCTTTTTCTTTGAGCTTGAGACTCACTTTTTTATATAAACATATTCATTGGCCCATGCATTCTGTAACTTGTACTTCTGCTACCTCCTGAATGAAAAAAAATATGTTAACATCAAAAAGTTACCAGGATTTCATAATCATTTTTAAATGAATTTATATTTTGTAAATCACAATGGCATACATATTCAAAGCAGAGTGGCACCTAGATGGGCAAAACATGTTTATTCGATCTGCAGATATTTAATCTAAGTGGCCTCATGAGCCCCCTTCAAGAATTTCACAGTTCCCCAAGGTTCCTTCACTCACCGTTTGGGAATTGTAGCCTCCATGTTGATTGCTTGGCTTTCATAGGTGCTAAATTTTATTTTGGAAAAAAAAATGAATGCATGGAATGAATAAACAGAGATAAAGAAAACATTTTCATTGCAGGCTACTCTTGGATGATAAACTGTTGCTTCCAGTTCACAAAAATCTCATTTTCATTCTAAATAGAGCATCATATTTGCTTTAAGTTCAGTGGACGTTATTTCCATTATCTTTAAGGAAATCTCATCCTAAAATGGCTCATTGTCTTTGCAGTAAACTAGTGGGAGAACTAGTAGGTTTTTGAACATGGTACTATATGCAAAAATAGGGAGTAAGTCTGTAATTCTTTTTTCAAATTTGTATAGATTCAGGTGGAATCTTTTAAAGACCTAAGGAACAAATGTTCCTTAGGTCTTTAGAGGTACAAATGAGATTGAGGTTACCTCTCCTTCTGAGGTCATTATCCAAACAAGACTGAAGTCACAACGACCAACTCATAAAGGCCACAAGAAACCGGATGCTTGGGGTGCTTTGAATTGGTTTCTCTGAGACACTATTTATCTTTAAGGAAAAGGCTGTATTCATCTGTAGCTCATGAGATTTGCGGCCAAATAAGTGAAACAAGCATCAATAACAGATTAAACAGATTTAACGATAAAAGGATTGTTCTTCTGTTTAAATGAATTAGGTATTCATGTTTACCGAATACCTAATCTGAGCGCGTGGTGATTATATATGAAAGATGTATAACTTTAGGACTTGCCCTCAAGAAATTCTTAATCTAGTGCAGGCTACGAGGCACGTGGAGAAATGATTAGGGACACTAAATAGGAAGGACAGAGACCAACAGGGACGTAAAGAGTTCAGAGGAAGCAGAAGGTGCTATGCGCTGAGGCAGGCAGGAAAGTTTTTGGGAAAAAGCTAGGGAAGGAGGCCGCCATGAAAACCTAGGAAAGAAGGTTGATTTTTCCTACTGTTAACAGAAAAACATGACACACTATGTATTGTAGGGGAAAGGCACCCCAGTGACTTGCATGTCTCCACACAGGCCATATAGGTAAGGTTTGGCCGTGGGCTGTGACCAGCCCAGGGATGTGTGGCAAGATAGTCCGTCTTGGGAGGAGCAATCACAGGTAGTTTCTCATCTGCCTCCCTGGTTTTGGTGAGGCATGGGACCGTCCACCCCCACCTCCTTCTGGGTATGGAAGCAAACACAAAAATGGCGTGGTTGTAGAGTTGGAGCCTCCATGACACAGTGACCCGCCACTCACATCTCCTGTCATCTGGCCCCTACATTTGGTTATCTTCCTGCAGGATTAGGAACATGGAAAGTTGACGCCATGCCGATCTTGCTTATGCTGCTGCGCGAGTAATAAACTGCCCAAACCCTTTTGGGCTCATTGTTTCTTCACAGGCCAAAACCCATGTAAGTGCAGCAAGCCAATCCATCAGCTGCCAACAGTCACTGCTACTTTGGGACTGCTTGACTGATTGGCACATATAGGTCAGAGGGGAGTGACGAGAAGTGGTCAATGTACCAGTAAGTAAACTAACTTCTCCCAGGGAAAGTGGTTGAAGTTAATCAACGCCATTCAGAAAAGAAAGCTGCAGGTATGCAGTACCAAAGGTTGGTGCACTGCTAGTTGAGATCTTAAAGAACATAAATCAGAAAGTGACTTGTCCTGAGGCAGAACAGACCTGGGCTTGAATTTAAAAAGCTGTTAACTACTGATGAGTGAGGAAAAATCATCACTTCTAATTTAAATTGTGCTCAGCAACTTTCTTTCCGCTTTATTATCTTTGTCCACCACTCCCCCCAAGCACACACACAAACATCCTGGGCTTGGAGAAACAAGTGACTATATCGTAATTAACGAGCAAACACCTAAAAGGGGCATTTACATAAAGTTTTGAGGGACTGCCATATGTACTTCTGTATCTGTCACTGCAAACACACGTAAACAAGATGGGGATTATTTTAGGACATGAGATAAATACCTTGCATGAAAGCATAAAATAGAAGCCTACATAATTAAAGCCTTCTGGAGATACAGTCTTCACAAAGGAGGGGCTTTGTACACATGGATCTTTGAGGAAGTTTTTCTCATAATTTGTATAGGGATTCTTAGTATGTGTATTGATCATACGTATTTACCTTAAGGTTTAAGACATTATAGAGGACTTGGCATCGTTCTATATAATTATGTTCTATTATACATTATATGATATTCTATAATATATACAATACTTGGCCTTAGAGAAAGAATGCTAAGTTACAATGAAATTTTCTTGTAATCAAGTTTTTTGGTACTGAGAAGAGTTTCTAGGTTCAGACAGCAATTCTCTTCAACATGCTGTGAGGAGTCTGTACTCCATGCTGTGCGTGTAACAGTGGTGAAGGGCACGAGCTTTGGGGTCAAAGCGCTGGGTACGGATGCCAGCTCCACCTTGGGTACCTCTGCATAAGCCACTGAACCTTCTGTTCCTCAGTTTCTTCCCTACAGCCTAAAGGCAACGGGTAGAGCTATAGTGCATATCTCGTAGCTGGGTTGTGAGAATTTAATGAGACAACCCACACAAAGTGCTTAGCATACAGGGTGGCACGCGGTGGGCTATAATTATTATGTCAGGCTTATTAGTAAAACGCTGATACAATATATCATCATTTTTAATAGCAAGTAAAGTGTTGCCTGATTATATAAGTAATCATCTTGATTCTGGGTTTTTCCTGTATCTTTTTCTATTTTTATTTTCATCTGAAAAACTGAGAATAGTGAATATTGGGTGGTGATGAGCAGAAAAGGGACCATGAATATAAGGCTCTATACAGAATTATGGTGGTTTCCAACAATGAAATATTGTATGTGGGTTTCTTACGACTTTGTAGGAGCTGATTGTTTTAAAATATGCTACAACTGCCAAAATTCCCATGACTTATGACAGCTCGAATATTTGATACTTTGTTCCAGAAAACAAATGCAAGTCTCTCTTTTTTAAAAGTGCTATGGTATCACTCTTCTACTCACAACGTTAGAGACTTGCTTTAAGAGATATGACTTTTTAATATTTGACTTTTTAAAGGCATCTGGCCCTTATTTAACCATCACATTTACATCCAATTCCTGCAGGCATGGTTTTGTTGTTTGAGCTTGGCTTGATGCCCTCTGCAGAAAGCCTTTGCTTTAATGAATACAGCTCCACTAAAACTGCTAGCATCCCCCCCAATCCCCTGCAACTGTAGCATAAGAGCACACGGTTTCATCTTGGCATTCAAATAAGAAGATAAAAATGAGAAAATAAATTGCTGAACAATCAACTTTATGTGGGGGCCACTGCTATGATATATTCAACCTGATGCCCTTATATTATTTGCAGAAGTGTTTATGTACTATGAAACGTTCAGCCAGAGCATACAGGAAACTGTAAAATATTTTATGAGATGTATACATGGTTGATGGTAAAATTTTAAATGCGACCTGGGAAAATTCTATCTAAATTCCAGGAGGGCAGATGAGGGAATACTTTCTCTGGAGTGATTCAGTTTTACACAAGGGGTTATATGAACTGGAAAGAAATATCTGATTTGGGAACTATATAAAATGTTTTTCATAAAATTAAACTTTATAATTATTAGCCAAGCAAACTTGTTTTCTTTCAGACCAAGAATCACCAGTTATGTTTGTCTTCTACATCATTAAAGCATTAAATTTGGATTGTTTACTATTTTATAGAAACAAAGAACAAACAGTAAAAAATGAAGAATTTTCCCCAGATACAGAAATTATATACAGCATCAAAAAAATATTCATGCTTCTGATGTTTTTTAAATAAAAATTCTTGGTTCTAAAATTGGAACATTATTTTTGAATCTTAACTGTTGCAATATGTGAAGGCAGGAAGGTTAAAGACAGAGCCTTAAAATGACACGTTTGGCAAGTCACATTTCCAGATTTAGGTGAAAGAAGAAATATTTCCCTTTCCTTTACCCTCAAGTCTATGAGACAATGTCAATTTCCCATAAGAGAGACTATTTACTTATTTTTTAGTTTTACTTATTTCCAGTTTGATCTCCAAAACACGTAGCTACGAAAATAGAAACTATCTGGTATACTGACATTTGATTTGGAGTTAAGCCTGATTTTTGTTTGTTTTCTGTTTGTTGGGTTGGTTTCATAGTATCTACCTCATAGTCATTGTGAAGATAAATGAAATACCAGAGGTGAGATTCCTGACACAAAGTAGGTGCTCAAAGTGTGTTAATTCTCCTCTCCCTTGCCTGCAGACCTCTTTTTAAAAATTGATTTATAATTTACATATTACACAGATTATTTAATTAATACCACAGTCCCTTTGAAGAAAATTGTAATATAACACTTAGGCTTTAGGATGTGTCTACAATTAGTATCACTTTTTATAATTTTAGGTTATTGTCTGTCTAAAAAAAAAAAAAGCCATAAAACCCAGATGTGTCTTGGTAATGTCTCATGCAAATCCAGTATGATGAAGTAGATTACCAGACTGAGAATCAGAGACCATAGATTTGGTCTCCGGTTGTCACTACCATTACTGACTGACCTTGAGAAAGTCAGTTTCCTTCTCCAGGCCAAGTTTTTTCATCTGTAAAATGAGTGGTTGTTTTCAATGACCTTTAAGACCATCATTTGCTCTAACATTTTATGATTCTACATAACATTTTAATCTTTAGAAATTTGTTGATGTCACAAATTTTCACATTTTCTGAAAATTTCCTTCTATGAACTTTCTTCTTTTTTTCTTTCCTACATTCACTGCTTAAGGAAATCTTATTTCACTTCCAATTTAGCGTTGTGGAAAGAGTCAGAGAAAGAACCCAAGCGTAGAAAAGAAAAAAAGAATTAAAAATACTAATATTGAGCAATTATGGGGACATGTAGGCTGGTTCAAGACAGACATAAATGACCTTGTTTTATTCTAAATTCAGCTCACTGGCTTATGATGAAAAGTGAAAGGTTATTATATGGACTTACTGGGCAAAACCAGATTTTATAAATAATTACCTGTCAGACTGTTCAAGATAGACAAACATACGCCAGACCAACAAAAACACAGACCTGTCATATTTCTGAGAGAAATGTACATTGAGTCTTCCTTCTCTGGGACTATAAGGAGATCAGGTAGAATAAAATGAAGAGAAAAAAATCTAAACCCTGTATTTTCTGCCTTGTGCATACTTTAAAATGTATAATGTGGGAGAGAAGGAATTTTGATGTGAAAAATTAGCCCCTGAAAATTTTATACATCAATAAGCCTGGCAGATCGAAACCAAATACAATAAATGCTGTCGTTTTAAAAGTTAGGATGTTTACTGCAAGCTTGTAATTTTCTATGATTAGGGACGCCAAGAAAAATAAGAATGATGATAAAAAGAAAAGTTTAATCATATATTTCAACAAGCACAGATGGAACATCAAAACCCTTTGGCAATTTTTTGATATTATATATCTGCATTTTTTGTTCTTGACAAAGATTTTTTCCAGAAGGACTAACATAGAACAGGTAAATGATAGTTAACAAATGTGAATAACATGGCACAATCATATTAACTGAGCTTCACAATGATTTGGTCACAGGATGAAAATCTTTCATGCTTTTCATTTCTATTAATATTAATTCTTTACAAAGGCTGTTTCGGTGTGTGTAAAAAAGCATGAAAAAAGTAAAATTACACAAAACTCCAGAATTGAAGAAATAACTTCCTTTTTTTTTTGCAATTCAAGTTAAATCAGGAACTGCACAATCACATCTGCTATATTTTGGTTTGTTCCCAAGAGTTAAAGTTCCTCATTTATTGAGAAAGTATAGATGCCAGAAGGGTAGCTTAGCTGCTACCAGCAGAAATTACCCCGTCTGCATTTCCAGTCTACGTGGGGTGGTAATTTGAAGAGAGAAAGCAAATCACTCGGCTCCCCTTCTTGTACTGATTCTAATTACTTTGCTTCTAAATGGGTATTATATGTGTGTGAGTGGTGGGCTTGGGGACTGTGGGGACAGGGAAAAGAAAGAAATGAAGGCAGGGAAGAGAATCTATGTGAGGAAAAACACACATGGTAGGCAGATAAGCAGCAAGTTGGGAAGAAGGCATGAAAATGACACATACAGTAAAAGTGGGGTGAAGGGAAGAAAAGATGGGAACAGAGAGTTCATTAGGTCAACTAGGTCTCTGAGTACTATGTTTATAAAAGGGATATTTGACTCTAAAATACATGTAGATATGGGCAACAAATCTAAAGTTGGTGGGATAGTACAAGGGGACAACTGACTGTCCTTTTAATTTTGTTTCCTTTGTCTCAAACTTGGATTACAAAATGCATCGAGTAAAACATAGACTAAACACTGGGAAAAAAAGACACTGCTTTTCAGATATGTGAGCTGAGGGCAGTAAATCCATTCCAAATTAAAATTTCAAAATTGTGTGATCTGCATTCTTGTCCACCTACATGCTATCCCAAACATCCTGCCATTAATTAGCTAAACGGCCCATCTAGTAAACAAGACTAGGCGTTGAGGGGGCTGGAAAAGAGCTGGAGTCAGCCAGTGGATAGTCACAACAAACCAACGCACTCCTGAGGAGGCAGAGAAGGTAAACTTGTATTTTATTTTGTCCAAAGAGGGGAATAGGAATCATCTTATTAGAACATTGCCTCTTCTGTTGTTGCAGTCACAGTCACATCAGCAGGCTAGAAAAGCCATCCCATTCCTGCGGTAGGCACTCTGTCAAAGAAAAAGAAATCTGCAATGAATTATCACACCAAGTCAAACGGGAAAGGAGGCAAAAAAGCAAGCAGAGCTTTCTTCCCATTTTGTAGACTCTGCTGCCTACAATCTAATAGGCTGCTTAATCTGAACATTTCTGGTGGCAAAGCTAGAGCAACCGCTTTGTCTATTAAAAGGTCAGTGTGGTTAACAAGTGGTTAGTGATTCTATTTTGGGGGAGTGGGAGATACGCAAAAATAAGACATCCCATTTTGTTAATTGATTGGGCTTGGTTGGTCCAAAGACATGTTGTGTTGAATCTGTTTGTTCTTTATAAACATGTGTTCTCTATTGGACATGCTCAAGAATCACTTCTAACTAAGTATCTTA
The DNA here is from genome assembly GCF_000325575.1 of Pteropus alecto. NCBI lineage: Eukaryota > Metazoa > Chordata > Mammalia > Chiroptera > Pteropodidae > Pteropus > Pteropus alecto. The sequence continues at coordinate 39,697,695 of NW_006494614.1, read as the reverse complement.
ATAGTCTATAAATTACTGACTCATTATAGCCTTCCCAGGCCTAATTTATAGTCTCAGTGAAAAGGTATGGGAACAGACACTAATAAAGGCCTTTCCTCCCCCCTAAAATATGATGGTCTCTAAGGAGTTCTGAACATTATAGACATAATAGAAAACTTGCATCTTACATAATTTTATATACATGTGTGTACATATAGATGTATATATGGATATTCATGATGTGATAAAATATTCCCATAAAAGGAAATGGAAAAGTGGATACTAATTACAATAATATAATATATTCCAGTAAAGAAAGTAGAACTGCATGACTTTTCATCCCAAGAGATATATTCTGCATTTCAGAGCTGGAAGAGCTGGGCTATACAGGACCTCTGTGACTTGTCCTGAGTCTCATAATGAGACTCAGAGTGAAGCAGAACTAAAATTCAGGACTTAGGAATAAAATTACTCTTTCACCAACACATTTTTCATCATTTAAACTTGGAACAGTTGCATTCAGAGAATTCATAACCCTCAATTAGGTGAAATTTTTCTACAATCTGTTTTCAGAAAAATGGAAAAAATGACAAAATCTTATAATAGGAATTTTTTTTCCTTGAGTGAATATGTCTGAGGCTGTTCTGGAGCCTGGATACTTTCAGTTCAATAAACTGACCTTCATCAGCCATATTATAGGAGATATATAAAATTAGTTTTTATGATTAAGATAATGTTATAAAGATACTGTAGAATTTAATTCTAAAAAGGTGATTAAACTAGTTTTTAATTACACTGGGAAAAAAAAGTGAAACCCAAGCTTTTTAGAAAGACTTCTATCAACACGAGGTGAAACAAAAATGTCTTTTTTTGGATAACTTTCTGTTAATCATAAAATTCAATTAACTTCAAAACCATCCCTCCAAATATCCTGCTAACACAGGATTTACTATGGTTGTCAGGCTTTGGAGTCCTGGCTGAAATTTCATCAGTTGGCTATGCTGTTACGCAGTTCACTCTGGATCAGTATATCAAGGATGAGAAAACAGTGGAACATTCCAAGTGTCAGTCCTCAGGACTCTCTGTGAGCCTGTTCCTCACAGCAGGCTTTTTGTGCCATAGGACACTTCTGGACTGAAGCGAACATTCTCACAAGGACTAGAAAATTCCAATTCTACTTCCTAAGATCATGCATTGGAGAACAGTGTTAAATGAGTTCCTCAGAGAGCCGCAAATAACTTGCAGGAATGGACAGCGTATCTTCCCACAACCACAGGCAGGGGAGCCTCAGGCCGTGAAACAGCCCCTACCACCAAGGCTGCCTTAGAGAGCCTTATGCCAAAGTAATACTTTCAGTTTCTTGATCTTGATGTTTTAAATTTTATAACCACAGTGACAACCTTTAACATAACATAATATTTAAAACATAAGGATGTTTTATATGGAGATAAATGGACCTAGGAGTAAAGCTGATTTCTCTTAAAGGTAAATAGGTGAAGTGAGCCTTGCTTGAAAAAAGTTTTGGCTCAGGAGAAGAGTCTTGGCTGAATCCACCTCAGAAATCACCAAGTTTATTCCTTCCAGGGTGTGCAATATGAAATGGTTCTCTCTCGTATTGAAAAGTCTACTTTTCAGAGATCAAGTCACCATCGCAGATGTTTTATCGTTATTGTTTGCAAACAACTAAAAGATTACAGGCTTATTTAATAACAGATCCTCAAGTAGCCAAGTTTGATGAGACAAAGAAAATTTTAGAGCTGACCCAGATTTCTGGAATAAGTTTCTGGAATAAGTTCTTACTATTCTAATTCTAAAATAAAGAAGAAACAAACATGCATGTGTAATCACTGAAGAGCAATTTCAGCAAACCAATCCCCTAGGGTCCTCCGCCCTGAGTCACTGCTTTTTCCTTTTGATGTACAAAGCATGTATGCTGTCTGTGTAGGGTGATTATGGGAACGTCGCAAATTTGGCATCCTTTCCAGAGTAAGCAACTTTAAAGGAAGATGGATGAAGACAACTCATCTTTGTGTCAACTGTGAATTTCTCTTTATTTGTGTTGTGAATGTTGAAACTAAATTTAAACATTGCTCGGTGTGAGGGCCTTCCAGAGGCCACATTCTCATGAAACACTTCGGACTGCACTTACTCTCTACTGTCGGATTGTATGATTCCCAGTTCTGTACCTTCACAGACACTGCAGACCTTGACCAGAAACAGCCAAGACCATACTCCGCTATTGAAAAGTATAAATTAATCAATAATACAATAAGACCTCCCTAACAAGCCAGCCTCTATATACCACTTACGCTTTATTTGACTTAATAAAACTTTGTACTCTACTACCAGTTGCTCCTACTGTAAATTGTTGAGTTCACGTTGTTCAGACATTTTAGTATCTCTCGAAGTTACCAACAAAGATGATACATTTTTTCAAGAACCAACTGTAGTTCCTAGGCTTTTACTTTTAACTGAGGGTCAAGCTAGCTTCGAATTTGTGACATTCATTTATTCTTTCGGTCCCAAATTATGACCTGTTACCGGAACCTCAATATATCTGCATAAACAGACAGAGATTCTATCTACTGCACTGTGCACTGGTGGGGAAATTAATTCCTAACTATGTACTTTTAAAATATGAGGTTTTTTTCCTTATCTGCATATGGATAAGTTAAAGAAAACATTTAAATACTAAACTGGCTTACTTCTGTTTTTATTGTGGGTCATCGCAAATATTACAAAAGATTAATACTTATCGTAAGCAAAAGGTAAATATGCTACAAAATATATCCCGTTATTCCAAGTTGAATATGACTGTGTGTTATTTATGCCATAGCCTAATTAACAGAGCTTAAACTGTAGATAAAATCTCTAATCCTCTGAGTTCAGGCTTACACTTTATTCTCACTACTATCTTTCCTGATTCTTTCCTGTTCTTTTAAACTTTAAATAAAACAAGAATTTCATTATAGGGACTGAAATCAGCAAGATGGCAGGCTAGAAGCTCTCAAAGCTCATCTTTCCAAACCACCACCACAACAAAATAACTACAAACATTAAAAAAACAGCTCTGGGAAAGCTCTGAACTGCAACAAAGAAGCAGAACCCTGTGGAGCTCAAAAACCAAGCATGGCCAGATAGTAGTACAGAAAGCATTTTATCTGTATCACCCCACCTCCGATTCAGAGCAGCTCAGTACAAAGAGGGACTCCCTCAGATGAATTTCATCCCCCAGGAAAAGAAGAGCAGGAGAACCTCAGAAAGTCTATCACTGCTATGGACATCTGAAGCCTCTGCTACTGAGGAACCCCCCAGTCTTCACCAACACCGAAACCAGCTAATGGAGCTGCATGGAATCCCCACTGCTGCATCTCCTCACTGGGACTGGGGCCTGTTGCTACTGTGAGACCTGCCTCCAGGGGCCCCACTTGATGCTGTGCCTCACCCTCTGAGATCGAGAATGCCACAGCACCTCATCATCTCTGGGACAGGAGCTGCTGCTGCTCTCTGTGCCCTTCCTCTGGGATTCTAAGTTTCGGCTTTAATTTACTATCACTGGCTGTGCTACTAAAGCTGCTGCTCTCTGGCCCACCTCCTGGGTCCTAAGTCATGGCACTGCCTTGCCATGACTGGGAAGCGCTGTTGCAGCTCTGTGCTCCATCCCTTACGTCCTGAGTCATAGTGCTGACTTGGCATCACTGAGGCTGAGCTCTTGCTGCTGGGGCCAGAGTGAGGATTTTGACCCCTATCTCCAGGGCATGCTGCTACTGTACCCTAGCCATTGATGTACCTTGTTATCCCACGGCCCAAGCCACTGCTATGTCCCCCAGTCCTGGGGTCCAAACACTGTGGTGAGTTTCAGAGACTCGGACCTCGGTACCTTGGTCTGTCTATAGGTGAATATGCCTGAACCTAAGGCTGGGGTCCAAACACTGTGGTGAGTTTCAGAGACTCAGACCTCGGTACCTTGGTCTATAGGTGAATATGCCTGAACCTAAGACTCTAGCATTACCATTGCAGCAAGTATACCTGTGCCCTAAAACCGAGGCACTGTGGTAGTTCCATATGTACCTGACTCCAGCTTTACTGCTGCTCTGAGTGCCAGTGCACCAGACCTGGAGCCATGAGGGATTCCCTTGGCTAGAACGTCCTCTCACAGAGAATAAAAGGAGAATAGGAAGACCCTAGCAGCCTCTGCCACTGAGGACTCCAAGAGCCCTAGATACCACTGGCACTTGCAGGACCTCCACAGTCTTGACCGTTGAAGACCTCTACAGTCTTTGCCAATGCTGACCTCAGTTGATGGAGCTGTACAGAGATTATGCCACTGTGCCCTCTCCCAAATTAGAGATGCTGCTCCCCACTCGACCAAAGCGCTCACAGCCAACTTCAAGTGAAAGTCTTTCCTGAGCAAAGTCAGTCCAAAAAACTATTAGAGGTGACTGCTCCTTCAAATGCAGATATCAATGCAAAATCACTAGAAAAGTGAAAAAGCCAGAAAACATGATAGCACCAAAGGAACTCAATCATTTTCCAGTACTTAACCCCAAAGAAATGGAGATCTGTGAGTTACCTGAAAAAGAATTAAAAATAATAATTATTTTAAGGTAGTGCAGTGAGATTCAAGAGAACACAGACAATACAATGAACTCAGGAAAACAATGCATGAACAAAATGAGAAGTTCAACAAAGAGACAGAAATCATAAAAAAGAACCAAACAGAAATTTTTGAGCTGAATGATACAGTAAAATGAAAAATGCAACAGAGAGCTTCAATAACATGCTCAATCAAGCAGAAGAAAATAATTTGCAAACTTGAAGACAGATCTCTTAATATTATTCACTCAAGAGAGAAAAGAAATAAGAATGAAAAGGAGTGAAAAAAGTCTATATAAATTATGGGACAACATTAAGTGAAACAATGTTTTCATTATAGGAGTCCTAGAAGAAGAGAGAGAAAGGGTCAGAAAACTTATTTAAAGAAATAATGGCTGAAAACTTCTGAAATCTGGGGAGAGAAATGGCCATACACAGTGCTCCAATATCCCCAAGCAGATTCAACCCATAGAGATCTTCACTGAGACATATTATAATCAAACTCTTAAAAATCAAAGACAAAGAGAGAGCTCTGAAAGCAGCGAGCTTAAAAAGAGTCATCATGTAGACACAAACTCAGATAAGGTTCTAAGTGGGTTTCTAAGAAGAAACTTTAAAGGCCAGAAGAGAAGGGATGATATCTTCAGAGTGCTCAAAGAAAAAAAAAAAAAAAAAAAACCTGCCTAGATCTGAAGGTAAAAATACACATCGATGTAATAATAATAAGAACTTTAATACTCCACTTTTAACAATGAATAAATCATTCAGGAAGAATATCAGAAAGGTAATAATGGACTTCACCTACACTTTATACCAAATGGATCTAACAGATATATACAGGATATCCGCCCAACGACAGAAGAATACATATTCTCAAGTGCACGCAGAACATTCTCTCGGACAGATTATATGTTAAGTCACCAAAAAAGGCTTAACAATTTTAAAAAGACTGAAATCTTAACAAGTATATTTTCTGAACACAATGGTATAAAACTAGAAAACAGTAACAGGTGGAAAGCTGGAAAATTCACAAATAATGTAGAAATTAAATAACACACTTTGAACCATCAATGGGTCAAAGAAGATATTGAGAGAGAAACAAAAATATATCTTGAGATAACAAAAAAGGAAATAAAACATACCAAAACTAATGAGATACAGCAACATCACTTCTAAGAGCGAAGTTTACAATGACAAACAATTATACTATGAAAAAAATATTTCAAATAATCAACCTAACCTTATACTTCAAGGAACTAGAAAAAAAAAATGCCAAACTAAGCCCAGAGTTAGCAGAAGGGGATAATAAAATTTAGAGCAGAAATAAATGAAATTGTGATTAGAAAGAAATAGAAAAGATCAACAAAACTAAGAGCTGGTTTTCTGAAAAGATAAACAATCCTTTAGTTAGACTTAAGAGAAAAAGAGAGATGACTCAAATAAAACTGTAGATGAAAGAAGAGACATTACAACTGATACCATAGAAATACAAAGGATCATAAGATACTACTATGAACAATTAAATGACAACAAATTAGGTAACTCAAAAGACAGGGATAAATTCCTGGAAACATATAGCTTATCAAGACTGAATCGGAAAGTAATAAAAGATCTTCCAAAAATAAATATAAAATAAATAAAAGCCCAGGATAGATGGCTTCACCGGTGGATTCTACCAAACATTTAAGGAATAATTAATACTAATCCTTCTTAAAGTCCTTTCAAAAATCAAATAGGAAGAAACACTTCTAAACTTTTTATGAGGCTAGCATTACCTTGATAGGAAAGCCAAACAAAGACACTACAAGAAAAGGAAATTAAAGGCTAAGACTCTGGTCAACAATTCTGAGGTGGTTGTTTTCTCCCACAGCAAAAGCAATTCTTGGAAACCAGCTGGGTGTCCTGTAATTCAACTCAATTCTGACACTATCTATCTGGAGACAGCATCAGATTCCACAGGTTAAGGGCTTAGTCCTACGAGACTGCCCCCACCATTTCAGATGCCAATCACAAATCCAGGTTATTGTCTGTACTTCTGACCAACCGACCCCCTCAGAGAAACATTTTATTTACTAGGTTACTAGTTTATTACAAAAGGATATAACTCAGGAACAGTCAGATAGACGAGATGCATGGAGCAAGGTATGAGGAAAAAGTGCCTCCAGAGCTTCTATGATCTCTCTGAGTGTGTTGCTACCTGAATCTTCATGTGTTCACCAACCCGGAAGCTCTCTAAAGCCCACCCCTTTGGGTTTCTATGGAGGCTTCATTACATAGACATGATTGATTAAATCACTGACTATTGGAGACTGAACACAATCTTCAGCCCCTCTCTTTTCCTTGGAGGTCAGAGGTGGGAAAGTTCCAATCTTCTAATCACATAGTTGACTCCACTGGCAACCAGCTTCCAACCTTAGGTGCAGTCCAAAAGCCACCTCATTAACATAACAAGAGAAACCTTTATAGCTCTCATCATGGAAAATTCCAGGGATTAGGAGCTCTGTGCCAAAAACAAGGATAAAGACCGAATAAATATTTCTTATAAATCACAATATCACACAGACTGATATCTCTGATGAACATAGTGCAAAAATCCTCAACAAAATACTAGCAAGCCAAATTCAAAAGCATATTAAAAGGATCATACACCATTATCAAGCAGGATCTATTCCTGGGATGTAAGTATGGTTTGACATATGCAAATTAATAAATGTGATAGGTTACATTAACAGAATGAAAGATGAAAATCATATGATCATTTCAACAGATACAGACAAAACATCTGACAAAAGTCAGCATCCTTTTATGACAGGTTAGGTATAGAAGGAATGTACCTCAAAATAATAAATGCCATGTATGACAAGCCACAGCTACCATCATACGATAAAAAGTCTTTCCTCTAAGCTCAGGAACAAGACAAGGATGCCCACTCTTGCTGCTTCTGTTCAACCTAGTACTGGAAGTCTAGCCACAGAAATTAGGCAAGAAAAAGAAATGAAAGGCATCCAAATGAGAAAGAAAGTAAAATTATCTCTGCTTGCAGAAGACATGATCTTATACATAGAAAACTCTACAGACTCCAACAAAAAACCGTTAGAACTAATAAATGGATTAGGTGAGGTTATTTAGCATAAAACCAATACACAAAAATCAGTTGTATTTCTATACAACAGGAACAACAAACTATCTGAAACAGAAATTAAGAAGTCAATCCCATTTACAGCAGTATCAAAAACAATAAGGAAAAATTTGACCAAGGAGGTGAAAGACCTAAACACCAAAAAATGTAAGACATTGGTGAAATAATTTAAAGAAGACACAGTAAATGGAAAGATATCCTATATTCTTGGACTGGAAGAATTAATGTTGTTAAAATGTCCATACTACCTAAAGCAATCAACAGATTCAATTCAATCCTATCAAAATTCCAATGGCATTTTTCATAGAAATAGAAAATACAATTCTAAAATTTGGAACCTCGAAAGACCCTGACTAGTTAAAGCAATCTTGAGAAGGAAGAATGCAACACATTTTCTGCTTTTAAACTATATTACAAAGCTATAGTAATTAGAACAGTATGGTATTGGCATAAAAAACAGACATATAGATCAACGGAACAGAATAGAGAGCCCAGAAATCAACCCACATGTATATTGTCAACTAATATTTGACAAAGGAGTCAAGAATACACTAGGAGAAAGGACAATCTCTTCAATAACTGGTGCTGAGAAAACAGGACTTCTATTTTATACCGTATATAAAAATCAACTCAAAATGGATTAAAGACTTCATTGTAAGACCTGCAACTGTAAAACTCCTAGAAGTAAACACAAAGGATAAGCTCCTTGATACTGGTATTGTCAATGATTTCTTGGATAAGGCACCAAAAGCAAAGGCCAAAAGAGCTAAAATAAACAAGTGGACTTCATTAAACTAAAGAGCTTCCATATAGCAAAGGAAATAATAAAAATGAAAAGGCAATCTACAGAATGGAGAAAATATTTGCAAACCATATATCTAATAAGGGGTTAATATTCAAAATATATAAAGAATTCATACAATTTTATAGCAAAAAGTAAGATTAAGAAAACGGGCAAAGAACTTGAATAGACATTTTCTTGAAGAAGACATGCAAATGGCCAACAGGTACGTGAAAAGGTGCTCGACATCACTAATCATCAAGAAAATCCAAATCGAAACCACAGTGAGATATCTAACCTAACACCTGTTAGGATGGCTATGATCAGAAAGAAAGGAGATAACAAATGTACAGAAGTACAGAAAAGAAACCCCTAATACACGGTTGGTAGGAATGTAAATTGGTACAGCCATTATGGAAAACAGTATGGTGGTTGTAACATATTAAAAATAGAACTACCTTATGACCCAGCAATCTGACTCCTGGATATACATCTGAGGGAAATAGTATCTTGAAGAGATATCTGCACTACTATGTTCCTTGCAGGATTACTTACAATCACCAAGATATGGACATAACGTAAATGTCTTTTGAGGAATAAATGCCTAAAAAATATATGGTATAGATAAAAAATGGCATATTATTCAGCCATAAAGTAGAAGAAAATCCTACCATTTCTGACAACATACATGAATTGGAATTGTGCTAAGTGAAATAAGCCAGAGAAATACAAGTACTCTTCGGTATCACTTATATGTGGATTCTAAACAAAACGAAAATCAACCAACCAACCAACCAACCAACCAACCAACCAACCAACCAACCAACTCAGAGAGTAGAATGGTGGCTGTTAGGGGCTGCGGGGACAGGAAAATGGGGTGATGTATGTCAAAGGATACAAACTTTCAGTTACGAAAAGAGTAAGTTCTGAGGATCTAATGTACAGCATGGTGAGTTAATAATATGGTACTGTATACTTGAAAGTTGCTGAGAGTAGATCTTCAGAGTTCTAACCACACACAAAACAAAACAAAACAAAACAAAGAATTACCTATGTGAGATGATGGATGGGAATTATCTTGATTTTGGTAATTATTCCACAATGTATATGAATATCAAATCATAACATTGTACACTTTAAATATATACAATTACATTTTCAATTATTCCTCAAAGCTGTAAATAAAAAAGAATTTCATTGTAGCAGGTTCCAAATTCACTCACAAATATTTCCTTTCTCAAAGGTCTAAGACAGAAGATTGATTCTACTGTCTGAAGTCTTATAAATTCGTGTAATTTGATTTAAAAAAAATCTTTATTGAGTTCTTACTCTATGTAAACCACTCTGTGCTTGGTGGGGCAAAGGACACAAAGATTAGTAACACAGCCCTACAGCCAGTAAATGTCCAGTTTACTGTTAATGGTTTAGCTAACATAAGTAAAATGCAATGAGAGGTCATTCCCAAGGATGAGAAGGGGGAGAAAACAGGCAGCCCTTTAGTTCACTTTAAATCACAATATTTAATTTCGAATAACATTTAAAAGTCATGAGATTTATAGATTTCTTAAAACATGGGGGGGCAAAGATTAAAAAATGCTATATGGTTTTATGGTTTAATAAGTACTTTCATGCCCATATCTAATTTAGCCTTCCCACAATGAGTAAAAAAGGTCTTATTATTCTCCTTTTTAAAGTGACATGTCCAGTGAATGGTAAATTTAGGATTAAAAACTCAGGGCCTTACTCTTCATTATACTACTTTGTCTCATATTAAACAAAAGAAAACAAAACCCTTGAAATCTGGCATAATTTATCCCACCCATATTATTGAAAACATACATATTCTCCTAGTCCTAATAAACTCAAATCTTGCTAACTCAACATTACTTCAATGGTAAATTAAAATTTTACTTCAAATTTAAACTAAATCAGCCTGGTACACTACTTCAGAGTACAAAGATGGGACTTGAATCTAAATCATCTTTAGTTTGGAGGCATTCTCAATGAGCTTTACTTTCCAGACTATTTTTAAGAACAGTGTATAGTAGAAAGCACTGTGCAACCAAATCGCCTGGGGAGCTCTGAAATACAACGGATACTCAGGCTTCACTTCTTCATTTAGGCTTTAGAATGGTTTAAAAGTTATGCAGGTGATTTGGATGTGGAGTGAGGGCTGAGAATGGTGGTTGAGTGGATGAGTACACCATTATTAGGACCCAAGATGGGTCTGTCAATAAAGGAAACCCTTTCAGAATCTGTCATGATTATGCAGTAAACAACATTTCTTAATGGAAATCCTAATACTGGCACTTAATTTAATACATAAGAAATAGAAAATAAGTTTTTCAGACCATGCCTTTTACACAGATAGTAGACGGGTTACCTATATCTCACATTTCTTACCTGCAGTCCATCTGTAGAGCAGTCATTGTTTTTTTCTCTCCCCAAACCCTGGGATGCCCCTGTTAGGGAGTACAGTCCTTTTGACCGCCTCACCACACTTAATTCCATAATGAAAAAGGAATTTGGAAACCGAGACTACTAAATCAGGCTGAACAAATCCCCCTTTGCTTATATCTAGAATCAAGAAACAACAGAATTTTAGAATTGGAAAGTATCTTTGTGAACTCCTCCAGGCCAATTCCAAATTTCACAGATGAGAAAAACTAATGCCCAGAGAGAGTGATCCATCTGTGGTCACGTGAGGAGAGCCCAGGATTCCCGACTCAGTCTAGGGCTCCTCATAGATGGTTCTCATTCTGCCCAACGCTCTGTGTTTAGCTTCTCTGACCTTAATGGGGGAAACAGATGCAGAGAAAGAAATATTTTTCTGGATCAAGAGCTCTTGGGAGCAGAACAAAAGTGAAGGGACTAGGGGGAAGGAAGGGACTTACTGATGTCCAAAACAGCACGGCTGAGTGGCCAGAACAAGGCAGGCCTTTATGAGCTTTTGGTTCTACTTCTGGCTTGTCTGCCATGATTAGCTCTTCCTTAGAGAATCACTTAATTTCCCTGAGTGCCCGAAATAATTATTTTGATAAATGGATGAAATATCAAAATAAAATAGGTAAACCTGGCTGAAAAGTTCCATGGCCAAAAAACATGTCTTCAAGACCTTTGTGGGGGTGACATACCATGTGTTCCCACTGAAGTCTCACTAAGGCTCTGCTCAGTGTCTGATTTAGGGCTGAACAAATAATGTGGCCTGCCTGGATATGTTTAGAATTGGCCAATTTGGGTTAAATCCAGTAGAAAAGGGACAATAAAAAGACACTCTCTCCCAAACTAATGTTAACTCCCAATTAACCGAGTGTAGGACAAACTCTGCATTTTAGATGATGTGTGAGCCACAGGAAACGCCCTGGCTACCAAGGACTTGGGGGATTCTCAAATGCTCTTCTCCACTCTGCGGCGATAAACAGGGCACAGAGGGCAGAGTTTCTACAGCCTCTGGCTTGGCTTTGCTTGGAGGAAGAGGTAGGGACGTAGTAAACTGAAAGCAACAGACTTACTGATTAAGTTAATCCAAGTGTTTGATTTATTGGAATACTTAGTTAAGTTGGGTTTGGGAAGGTAGGTACATCTCTGACTTTCATGTGTAAAATGCTGTTTCACAAGACAGCTAACTTAGCCTTCCCTTCTGCCCCACCTCACTTCCAAGATTTACAGTAAAAGCCAGTTCTTGTATCTAGCCTTTTTCTACCTTTTTCTTCTGGCAGCAACACTGGGGACTATATCAACTTGTCTCAAATTCCACTGACCCCATACCCCTGCCCTCTGGCCTCACTGGATTCAAAGTCTGAGCCCTCCGCCGGCCCTTCATTTGCCTAAGGAGGTGTCCATACCCTGAGGGACACATTGTTTTGCTTTAAATCTGTAAATCTTTGAAGCTCTGGAGCTTCATGTCAAAGCTATGTAATAGCTTTTTAAAAGATAAAATATGCCCTCCTTTTTTGCTGCCCTGACTCTGCGTGTGGGCAAGAGATTTAATTATAATGAATAAAACTGAATGGTGGTCTAAGACTTTTAAAATCAAAGTGGGAATCATGGCTGAATTTCATTAGCAAACATAAATACAAATAGGCACATCTTGTTTGTACCAATGAATGACATGTGACTTTTCTCCTTTTGATAATTTTATTCTAACTCTGATATTTCAGAGAATCTAAATTGAACCATATGATGCATGGCACGGCGACATGCAAAGCTCTTCATTAAAGATTTTCCTTTCTGTATACTTCCTAATGTTATAAATATCCCATGAAAATCATGGAGGGCAGTTTGTCAGACAGCAGAGCAGTGGAGGGAGCCCTGCCCTTTAAATAAGAGGTCTTCCCTGGCCGGCAGAACGGGAAGAGACACAGCATTAACTCTCATTCTATTCCAGTAACTAGGAGCCTATAAATCTTGAGGAACTTGCCATTGTATGCATTTTTTTCTCTAACTCCGTGGCATAGTCTTCTTATTACCTAGTTATTTTAGAACTCTGAAAACAAATCTCCAAATTAACATTCAGTTATTAAAAATTACCATTTCTAACAGTCCAAGTCATCTCAATCAAATTATATGAGAGATGTGTTAATTTTGTTTTTGAGCAAAATAATTAAGTGGCTCATAAAAACAACATTATATTTTAGAAAAAAAGTTTTTTTGTGAATGTTATTTTTAGCAATTTTATATGAGACTAAAAGTATACCATTTCTACATATAAATTATTCTTTCCATGATATTGTATGTAGTTAAATATATCTATGGTTAATAAAATTTAATGCAATAATATTAAACTTTTCTTCAGCTACCTTAAAGTATAAACAATCAAAACACAGATGTCTGAAATTATTCTAAGCTGCAAACACATATAAGTATGTGTGTAAACAGTGCTACACTGGCAGGAGTTAGTAACTGAAATCTCCAGTTTTGGGGGGTGCTCAGGTCTAACAACAGTTAATTCTTATTTCTCTTGATTGACCCATAGCCTCTAGAAGGCAGGGAACTTGCTCTTCAATCTGTGTATGCTCAAAGATGTAACCCAGAGCATGACAAATAAGTACGTGCTCAATAAATAATCATCTAATGAATGAATGCATCTGACTAGCAAGTAGCTTAGCTTCCTCTGGACAATGAGAAATGCTAACCTGTGTTCACCATGAGAGCAGGGGCTGGGATATTCTCAGCTCCTAAAAATTAGGATTAGACCACACACATCATTTTGAAAGATAACCATCAGCAACAATTGTTAAGAAAAATAAATCAGTGACATTAATAATTCAACCATAAGCACTGCTGCAAAAAAAAAAAGTTACTCTGATATTAGTTCTCAGTTCCCACCGGGAGCATATCTGGACTTCTCCTTACTATTATCTGCCAGAAGTAAAAACTTTTGCTCCCAACTGTTTTCTTTGCCAGAAAAAGAGAATCCAAGTCATTTAAAACTACACTGTTGAATTATTTTGTTGAGTCTAAACATTTTAAGATCAAATATACTGCTTCTGAAAATTATAACTAGTAGTGAGTTTATAGTAGATAGTATAAAATAAATTTTTTAACAATCTTGGTTGTGTGGCAATGTTACTCGATTATATTTTTAGTCTTTAACAATGATACAAGATAAATATAAAAAGAAAATACTGCCTCAATGACCTGAATTACATCGAAAAAACACAACACAAAAAATAAAAACATAGACAGCAATACCTGTTTACCGATATGGTCAAGACACCAATTTAGGATAATAAATCAATTATAATTAAGGTTCTTAAGAATTCTTTGAAGACAACAAATACCAAACATTATGACATAGAACAATCAGGACATAGGAGTTAATAATATCAATGACATAAAAGAGCCATCTGAGAAGGTATATTTCTGTATGAACTTACTATTATTCATTCAATAATACAGAGTACAAAGTGCAAAGGATACAGTAGTGATCACAGATGTGGTTCCTGCCCTTCATGTTGAACAGTCTAATGAAGGAGACATATTGAATGAGAAGTGACAAAAGTAATGCAAGTTAAAAATGAGTATAGAGTGTAATGAGACCAAATAGGAGGGCAGCATAGGTAGGAGGTAGGGATCAAGGTGTCTTCTTGAAGGAAAAGATGACAGCTGAGACCTGAGTTGGGGATGAGAAGAGAATGGTTAGCAGGATAGAAAAGTGTTCTAGGTAAGACCCAGAGAAGAGAGAGCTTGACTTATCTTGTTTCCAAATGCCAGTCTATAGGTTATGCTTGTCACCAAAAATATTAATTCTAAGACACCAATCTATACTACCTATCACTGAAATTTTGAATTTATCAAAATTCAGGTAAGAAATGCCCATGTTATGTAAGCATTCACCTAATTCTTCTGAATCACTGCTTTAGGGCCTGATATAAACTCTGTATTAAATTGGGATAATATGAGAACTTCTGGCTTCTGGTCCAGCATGTAAGAAGCTTGAAAGTTGCCACTCTGTCCTAACAACAATTAAAAAGCTGACCAAACTGAAAAATCAGCAACTCTTCATAGATCTAAAATTGAAGTGAAGTCACAGGGCAAACCACTGCCTCTAAAATTGGAGAGACAGGCAAATACAGAGAGTCATAACTTACCGGAGCATAAATCTACAAGCAGAAACTACTGCCAGTGTAGGGGAGCTGGAACTATAATTGACAAATTGCTAGAAGCTCAGTGTGAATAAATGTGAGATAAAACTTCAGGGACTCGGTCATGGAGGTGGTGTGGGGAAGCCCACACTTTTGTGAGTTTTACCTCCTGGAGCTCTACCAGGTTCTTGCAGTGAATATAGTAGAAAAATCTCCTCTTGCTTCAGGCAGATAGAGGGGGAAAACATTTTGAAATAATCCCAAGTATTGTTCTTTACAAGGTCTGCCCTCAGGAGAAAATATTTAACTATTTTAAATATTTATCAGAGCCTAACTGACCTTTTACCAAGCTCTAGACCATTGTAGCAATCCTGTCTCATCTATTAAGGGGTGAGAGTGGGAGTGGGGAGGGGGTACTAAGAAACACTTGTGAAGTTCACAGCCCAGAGGCATAGGCTCACTAAAAGACTGAGACCTAATCATATGACTATAGAATGCTCCTTGCCCTGCATCTTACCACCACATTAATAAAGGCCTATTTATATAGCAGCTCCTATTACCCAGTACATCACGTCTGGTTATCAAGACAAAATTACAAGGCATACTAAAAGGCAACAAAAAATAGAGTTTGAAGAGAAAGAACAAGTATCAGAATCAGACACATTTATGGCAGGGATGTTGGAAATAACTGACAGAGAATTTAAAACAGCCATGATTAATACATTAAGGGCTCTAATGGTTAAATAGTACGCAAGAACAGATGGGCAATATAATCAAAGAAATGGAAATTCTAAGAAAAAATAAAAAAGAAATGATAGAGATAAAAGAAAAAGCAGTATATCGGAAATGAAGAATGCCTTTGATGGGCTTATTAGTAGACTGGATACAGCTGAAGAAAGAAACTCTGAGTCTGAGATATCTTGATAGAAACCTCTGAAGCTGAAAAGCAAAGAGTTAAAAGACTGGAAAAACAAAACAAAACAGAATATCCAAGAAGTATGGGATAGCTATGAATGGTTTAAAACACGCACAATGGAAATATTATTAGGAGAAAAAAAGAGAGAAAGGAACAGAAGAAATATTTGAAAAAATAATGACTGAGAATTTCCCCAAATTAATGTCAGACACCAACCTAAAGATCTAGGGATTTCAGAAAACACTAAGTAGGATAAATGCAAAACAACATAACACCTCCCCACCCAAAACCAACCAACCAAACAATAACAAACAAACAAGCCCCATAGAAACAAATCAACAATAATAAAAACTACACTTGGGCATATCATGTTTGAAATACAGGAAGTCAAAGATAAAATTTGAAAGATGCCAGAAGAAAAAATACCTACAGAGAAGCAAAGAGAAGAATTACTCCTGACTTCTCTTCAGAAACCATGTAAATAAGAAAAGAGTGGAGTTAAATATTCAAAGTGTTGAGAATACCAATTTAATATTCTGTACCCTGTGATATAATCCTTTAAAAGTGAAGGAGAAATACTTCCTCAGACAAACAAAAATTGAGGGATTCCCTGCCTTTCAGTAGCCCTGCCTTGTATGAAATGTTAAAAAATGTTCTTTAGATAGAAGGAAAATGATATAGACCAGAAACTTGGATCTATATAAAGAAAGGAAAAGCACTGAAGAAGAAATAAGTGAAGGTACAATAAAAATTTTACTTTTATTCTTAACTGATCTAACAGATAACAGTTTGCTCAAAATAATAGCAACAATGTATTAAATTATGTAGCATATACATACATGTTTATGTATACTTATGTATAAATGAAATGAATGACAGCAATGATACGAGGGACAGGAGAGAAGAATTAGGATTAGTTGGTTCTTATAAGGTAATTATACTATCTGTGAAGTGGTACAGTGTTCTTTGAAAATGGACTTGGATGAACTGTAAATGTGTACATTCATCCCTCAGAGGTATTGTGGGTTCAGTCCTGGTCCATATAACAGTATGTTCACACCATACTATCGTCTGTTAAGTGTGGAATAGTTTTATGTCTAAATAACCCCAACGCACATACCTTAATTAACAAATACTTTATTGCTAAAAAAACACTAACCATCATCTGTGCCTCCAGTGAGTTGTAATCTTTTCGCTGGTGTAGGGTCTTGCCTCCATGCTGATGATCAGCTACTGAGTGATCAGGGTGGTGGTTGCTGAAGGTTTGGGTGGCTATGGCAATTTCTTAAAATAAGTCAATAATGAAGTTTGCCACATCGATTAACTCTTCCTTTCATGATCACTTTTTCTGTAGCACGCAATGCTACTTGATAGCATGTTATCCACAGTGGACCTTCTTTCAAAATTGGGAGTCAATCCTCTCAAACCCTGCCATTGCTTTATTAACTAAGTTTATGTAATATTCTAAATTCTTTGTTGTCATTTCAACAATCTTCACAGCATCTTCACCAGGAGTAGATTCCATCTCAAGAAACCACTTTCTTTGCTCATTCATAAAAAGTAACTCCTCATCTGTTAAGATGTTAACATGAGATTTCAGCAATTCAGTCACATCTTCGGGCTTCACTTCCAATTCTAGTTCTCTTGCTATTTCCACCACATCTGTAGTTACTTCCTCCACTGAAGACTTGAACTCCTCAAAGTCATCCGTGAGGGTTAGAACTTCCAAATTCCTGTTAATGTTAGTATTTTGACCTCTTCCAATGAATTGCAAATGTTCTTAATGACATCTGGAAAGATGAATCTTTTACAGAAGGTTTTCAATTTACTTTGTCTAGATTCATCAGAGGAATCACTATCTATGACAGCTACAGCCTTACAAAATGTATTTTTTAAATAAGACTTGAAAATAGAAATTACTCCCTGCTCTTAGGGCTGTAGAATGGATGTAGTGTGTTGGCAGGCATGAAAACAACATTAATCTCACTGAACATCTTCATCAGTGCTCTTGGGTGACTAGGTATTTGTTAATGAGCAATATTTTGAAAAAATTTTTTTTTTCCTGAGCATTATTTCTTAACAGTGGGCTTAAAATATTTAGTAAACAATGTTGTAAACATATGTGCTGCTATCCAAGCTTTTTTGTTCCATTTATAGAGCACAGGCAGAGTACATTTAGCATCATTCTTAAATGCTCTAGGATTTTCAGCATGGTAAATGAACATTAGCAACATAAAGTTACCAGCTGCACTGACCCCAAATAAGAGAGTCAGCCAGTCCTTTGAAACTTTGAAGCTAGGCATTGAGTTCTTCTCTCTAGCTATGAAAGTTTTAGATGGTTTCTTCCTCCAACATAACATAAGGCTGTTACATCTACATTGCAAACCAATTGTTTACTGTAACCACCTTCATTAATTAGATCTTTTGGATAACTTGCTGCAGCTTCTACATCAGCACTTGGTGCTTTACTTTGCACTTTGATCTTATGGAGATGGCTTCTTTCCTTAAACTTCATGAACAAACCCCTGCTAGTTTCAAATGTTTTTTCCTGCAATTTTCTCATCTCGTTCAGCTTTCATAGAATTGAAGAGAGTTAGGGCCTTGCTCTGAATTAGGCTTTGGCTTAAGGGAATGTTGTAGCTGGTGAGATCTATCCAGACCACTAAAATTTTTTCCATATCAGCAATAAAGGCTGTTTTGCTTTCTTGTCTGTCATTCTTGTGTTCACGGTAGTAGCATTTCTAATTTGCTTCAAGAACTTTTCTTTTGCATTCACAACTTGGCTTTTGTCCTATCTTGGCTTTTAACATGCCTTCCTCACTAAACTTAATAATTTCTGGCTTTTGATTTAAAGCGAGAGACATATGACTCTTCCTTTCACTTGAACACTTAGAGCCCATAGTAGAGTTATTAAGTGGTTTAATTTCAATCTTGTGTCTCAGGGAATAGGAATGCCCAAGGAGAGAGACAGAGACAGTGAAACAACTGGTTGGTGGAACAGGCAGAACACATATAACATATGCGAATTAAGTTTGCTGTCTTATATAGGTGCAGTTTGCAATGCCCCAACAATTAGTAACATCAAAGATCACTGATCGCAGATCACCATAACAAATGTAGTAATAATAAATAGGTGGGAAATATTGTGAAAATTTAACAAAATGTGACACAGAGACATGAAGTGAGCAAATACTGTTGGAAAAATGGTAACGATGGACTTGCTCAATGCAGGGTTGCCACAAACCTTTAATTTGTAAGAATGCAATATCTGAAAAGTACAATAAAAACAAGATCCACCTGTTTTACAAACTCAAGGGCAACCACTAGAAAAAAGAAAAAAAGGAGTACAACTGATATATTAAGAAAAGAGAAAAGATGGAATCATATACAATGCACGATTAAAACCACAAAAGGCAGGAAAGTGTAAGACAAAAATGGGAACAAAAAACAAGGGCAACAAACAGAAAATAGTAACAAATATGGTATATATAAATCCAACTATATCAATCATCACTTTGAATTTCATGTGGTATAAAGGCAGCAATCAAAAGACAGATTATCAGAATGGATCAAAAAAACAAGACCCAACTATATGTTGTCTACAAGAAACTCATTTTAAATATAAAGACACATACAGATTAAGCATAAATAAATGGAGAAGGATATACTATGTTTAACAGTAATCAAAAGAAAGTAGAAGTAGCTATTTCGAATAGAGCAGACTTTACAGCAAGAGAGTTACCAGGAATAAAAAGGGGCTTTACATAATAATAAAGGGCTAATTTCCCAAGAAGATAAAACAATCTCTGACAAATATACACATAACAGAGCATCAAGATATATAAGGCAAAAACTGATAGAACTGCAAGGGAAATAGATAAATTCACTGTTACAGCTAGAGACCTCAACATCCTTCTATCAGAAATGGACAGATCCAGAAGGCAGAAAATTAGTAAGAACACAGTGGAACTCAACAACATCATCAATCGACTGAACATAAGGGACATCTACAGACTATTTCTTCTAGTAACAGCTAATTACACATTCTTCTCAAGCTCACACAGAATATTCACTACACATGGGGCCATAAAATGCACCCCAACAGATTTAAAAGAAGAGAAATCATACAATGTGCTCTCAAACCACACTGGAATTAAACTAGAAATCAATAACAAAGATAGCTAGAAAATTCTAGAATACTTGTAAATCAAACAACATATTTCTAAATAACGCATGGGTCAAAGAAGAACTTTCAGGAGAAATTTAAAATATTCTGAAACAAATAAAAGTGAAAATACCAGTTATCAAAATTTGTGGGATGCAGCAAAAGCAGTGCTTAGAGGGAAATTTACAGCACTGAAGGGATATATTAAAAAATAAGAAAGAACTAAAATCATTCATCTAAACTTCCACATTAGGGAACTAGAAAATAGAACAAATTAAATTCAAAGTAAGCAGAAGAATAGAAATAATAATAATTAGGGCAGAAATCAATGATATTGAACACAGGAAATTAACAGGAAAAAAATCAACAAAACCAAAAGCTGGTCTTTTGAAAAGATAAAAAAAATTGATAAGACTGTAGCCAGATTATGGGGGGAAAAAAGAGGACTTGAATTATTAATATCAGAAATGAAAGAGGAGCCATCACTACAGAACCCATGGACATTAAAAAGGATAATAGAGAAATACTCTGAAAAACTTAAGCTCAGAAACTTGATCACCTAGATAAAATGGACAAACTTCTTTGAAAGGCACGATCTGCCAAAACTCACACAAGAATATACAGGCAATCTGAATATGCCTCCTTAGGTCTACTGAAGAAGTTGAATCAATAATTAATAACTCTCAAAACCAGAAAGCAACAGGGTCAGATGGGTTCACTAGTAAATTCTATTAAACATTTAAGGAGATATGGAAGCAGAGGGAATATGTCTTAACTCATATTGTGAGATCGGCACTACCCTAATACCAAAATGAGACAAACACTCCGAGAAAACTACAGATCAATATCTTTCTTAAACATAGATGCAAAATCTTCAACAAAACATTAGCAAATCAATCCCAGCAATGTATAAAAAGAATGACCAAGTGAGATTTATCCCAAATATGCAAGGTTAATCCAACATTTGAAAATCAATTAATGTAATCCATTACATCAACAAACTAAAGAAGAAAAATCACATGGTCATGTCAATAGATACAGAAAAAGCATTTGATAAAATCCCAAATCCATTCATGATGAAAACTCTCAGTGAAATAAGAATACAGGGTGCTTCCTGAACTTGATAAAAAGTATTTACAAAAACCCTACAGTTAACATTATAATTGATGAGATACTAGAAGCTTTCCCACTAAGATCAGGAACAAGGAAAAGGGTGTTCTCTCTCACTACTACTGTTCAACATTGTGCTGGTAGTCCTAGCTGATGTAATAAGACAAGAAAAAGAAATAAAAAGAGATACAGATTGGGAAGGAAGAAATAAAACTGCCTTTGTTTGCAGATGACATGGTCATATATGTAGAAAATCTAAAACAAAGGTCCTCAACCTTTTTGGCACCAGGGACCAGCACTCCTATGAGAATCTGATGCCCGGTGATGTGAGGTGGAGCTGAGGCAGTGATACTAGTGCTGGGGAGCGACTGCAAATATAGATGGAGCTCTGCTCGTCTACCCACCGCTCACCTCCTGCTGTGTGGCCCAGTTCTTAAGAGGCCATAGACTGGTACCAGTCTGCAGCCCAGGGGTTGGGGACCCCTGATCTAAAGAAATCAACAAAAAACACTCCTGAAACTGAGTACAGCAAGGTTGCAGAATACAAGGTTAACATACAAAAGTAAATCATTTTCCTATATGCTAGCAAAGAATAAGTGGAATTTGAAATTAAAAACGTTGCCATTTACATTAGCACTGGCCTCCCCCCAACAAAATAGATATAAAGCTAACAAAACATGTACAAGCTATATATGAGGAAAACTACAAACCTCTGATGAAAGAGGTTAAAGAAAAACTAAAAAAATGGAGACATAATCCATGATCATGAATAGGAAGATTCACTATTATCAAGAAGTCAGTTTTCCCAAAATTGATCTATAGATTCAATACAATTCTAATCAAAATCCTAGCAAGTTATTTTGTGGCTACTGACAAAATGATTCTAAAGTTTAAACAGAGAGGCAAAAGACCTAGAATAGCCAATATAATATTGAAGAACAAAGTTGGACCACTGACATTACCCAACTCTAAGACATTAAAAAGCTATAGTATTCAAGACAATGTGGTACTGGCAAAAGAAAAGACAAATAGATCAGTGGAACAGAATAGAGTCCACATAAGCAAAGTCAACTTATCTTTGACAAAAAAGCAAAGGCAATAAAATGTAGCAAAGACAGTTTTTATAATACACGGTGCTGGAACAACTGGACATATGCATGCAAAAAATGCATGCAGTCACAGACCTTAAGGCTTTCACAAAAAGAACTGAAAATCAATCACAGAGCTAAATGAAAACTGAAGAACTATAAACTCCTAGAAGATAAAAGAAGAAAAACTAGACAACCTTGGGTTTAGTGTGACTTTTTAGATACCCCACTAAAGTTACAATCCATGGAAGAAAAAACTGATAAGTTAGACTTCACAAAAATTTCTGCTCTGTGATAGACACTGTCAAGAGAATGAAAAGACAAACCACCGGACTGGGAGAAAACATTTGTAAAGTACCAGGACTGTTACACAAAACATACAAAGAACTTTTAAAACTCAACGGTAAGAAAACTGATTAAAAAATAGGCCAAAGACCTTAACAAGCACCGTATCAAAGAAGATATACAGATGACAAGAAAATGAAAAGATGATCCATATTTCCTTCTGTGATATGTCACCAGGGAAATGCAAATTAAAACAATAAGATACCACTACACACCTATGAGAATGGCCAAAGTCGAGAATGTTGACAACACCAACTGCTAGTGAGAATGTGGAGCAAGAGGAACTCTCACTCATTACGGGTGGGAATGCGAAATGGAACAGCCACTTTGGAAGACAGTTTGGCAGTTTCTCACAAAATTAAACATACTCCTATCGTACGATCCAGCACGTGCACTACTTTGTATTTACCATACGGAGTTGAAAATTTATGTCTACACAAATACCTTCACAGGGATATTTACAGCAGCTTTATTCATGCTTACTAAAACTTGGGATCAACCAAGATGTCCTTCAGTAAATGTGGTTACATTCAGACAGTGGATTACTCAGTGCTAAAAGGAAATGAGATATTAAGCTGTGAAAAGACATGGAGAAAGCTTAGGTGCTTATTATTCAGTGTAATAATGTTACCTGAAAAGGGTGTACAATGCATGACTCCAAGTATATGTAATTCTGGAAAAGGCAAAACTATGGAGACAGTAAAAAATCAGTGGTTGCCAGATGATGGGGTGAGGGAGAGATGAACAGGCTGAACACAGAATTTTTAGCTTAGTGAAACTACTCTGTATGATACTATAGCGGGTGAATTCATGTCATTATATATTTGTCCAAATTCATAGAATGTTCAATACCAAGAGTGAACCCTGATATAAACTACAGAATTTGGGCGATCATGATGTTTTGTTGTAGGTTCATTAATGATACAAATGCACAATTCTGATGAGGGATGTGGATAATGGGGAGACTATGCAGGTGTGAGGCGATATCTATACCTTCCACTCAATTTTGCTGTCAATCTAAAACTGTTCTAAAAAATATTTTTTAAAATTGGAATACTCTCTCTTGGCATTTCTTTCAAAACTGAACTGCTGTGTACTGACAATGACAGGCATGCCTTCCCTAATAAAGTGTTCTTGAGGCACTTATGAACATATTCTTTTATTATGTACATATTATACACCTATATTTCTATAACAGAGTTGTGTGTTTAATAAATTTGCCAGACGTTTTCAATCTGCCCTAACCATTTTGAAAGTTAATCTCTAAAATAAAAAAAAAAACAACAAAGTGTGTTCTCCAGTGGGAAAGATTAATTGACTAAATCTCCTGAGGTAAAGAACCATCCCAAGTCACATATATTAGCAGTGAAGTGTTTATTTTATTGGATATTATTCTAATTCATCCTAAAGGGAGAGCTACTTGAGTCACGGTAATGAGGACACTGCACTGGCCCAGATGACCCCATCACACCACTGTTGTTCAAATCTAATGTTTATTGGTCATACTGTCTCAAGAACAGTGAGAATATTTAGGTTGAGCACATTAAAAAGAAATGTTCTTAATTTCACTTTTACAGAAGCTACTACTATTCAAAATACTTTTTTAAAAAATAGTTTATTAGTCGACAGCCAAATTAAAAAAATAGATCTTTAGAAAGCCTATGAAAAACTTAGCACCAATACTAGACTGAAGAATTAAGTCAGTCGAGATTCTTGTTCTTGGCAAAAGTTGGGATCAGAGTCATCCTTACAAAAGAATGTGGCTGTTATATTTCAGTAACTCTTAGCATGATTTCTTGAGGAAGGGCTGAATGAATTCTACCTTTATGTATTCTATTCATTACGTAAGCAGGTATTCTATAAAGTATAGCCTCAGGATGTATAATCTGTATGCTGAAATTAATTCAATGAATCATTTCAACTAGGTTTTAAGAGAGAGGAAGGAAAGGTATTTTGCAAATGAACCCCTCTCTCTCATCCAGTCCATGTGGTGGTGGTGGTGATGGAGTTGGCTGGTCCCATCACTCTCAGGGTCCACTGGCTCCCTGTGCATGCAGCCAGCCTTTTGTTCACCACGGCCCTGGGAGGTGAGAGGAGGTGAGCTAATGCATGAGTAGCTGCCAGGAGTAATGATGGGAGAAAAAAGCTAAAGAAATATACTATTTCAATCAAAGTCAGAAATTTGTAGAAGTGGTTTTGGTCTCCATATAGTAAAAATATTTATCCAAGAAACTCCTACTCGGGTGTGAACATCCTACTTCTAGTGAGATTTTGTTTGGCAAACGGCTGGGCAAGAGTGGGCTCTTATAGAACATGTCTATAAACAAATTTATTTAGTTAGTACAGATTGACACATTCACTAGAGGATTTCAGCAATTATATGTGTAAAACTATTTCCTACAGTGGTTTCCTTTTGTGATTTTGCTAATTTATTCAATCTAGGCCATTTTTATACACTGACTGTTATAAGCCATTTAGCCACCCAGGCTGAAATGAACATATGGAGATTCTATGCCTTATTTCCATTTCTTCATGAAACATAATTATATGGTGATATTAAAGAGTCAAACTTTTAATGAAAGTCAAGTCAGGCTGTAATACCTTAAAACATGGTGTTGTAACCTAACATTGGAGAAGAGAGATTTGGGAGTTTTGGCTATAATAATGTACATGATAGTATTCAGTAAAATGCAGAGCCCTGTATAAGATGTTTATATTTGTATTCAATGTGCATTTGTAATCTAGTTATATAATCAAATCATATGCATGAAGAATTTGAACTTTTACTAAATGTATGTTCATTGAAATGCATATTCTTAACTCTAGAAACACTTTAATTATAATTCTCTAATAATACATATTTCTATCTGTAAATGTTATTAATTAATAACTTCTACCTTTTAAACTCTACTTAAGCCATTATTATAGTTCCTATAAATGCCTTACTTTTAGATACTCAATAAATATTTGGTACATGAGTAAAGACTATTCAAGTTTGGATAGTCTTCATGTAAAGAAAACCAGTATATATGAACAAATATTTGCAAAATAATTTATTTCACAAATTGATATTATTTTCAAATATATCTGTTATTAAAAAAACAAAATAAAAAACTGTAGAACTGCTATCATGAGGGAGGGAGGAAGTAGCCATAAAAATACTTATGTAAAATGGAGTCCTCATACTCAAAACAGCTGAGAATCACTGGCCTTGTCCCAGAGCATAGGTGGCCCATCCAGATAGGGTATGACAAGAAATGGCAGAGGGAATGTGAAAGAGCTGGTCCCTTGAGTAGGCTGAGTGACAAGCTTCTAGAATCTGCAATCTGGAGTCTCAGATCACTAGGACACCTGAGAGCTCTCTGTGCTGGATGTAGAAAGGTAAAAGAAGACCAAGCTCTACAAATGAGATGGTGGAGGGAAGGTATTCTATCTACTACTTCATTGTTTTAGAGTTACATTGTAATTTTTTTCAGAAATGTTGAAAATCTTTATTAATAACAGAGAGGTAATGATGGTAAATTTGTTTACCCCTCACTTTAATGTACCTTCCTGAATTTGTTTCTTTTTCATCTTGGTCATTTGTTTCATCATAAAATCAGCGAGTCCATTTTTATGGAGCTTATGCTGGAGATTTTATTTACAACGATCATCTTGGTATAATGGTAATTAGATGGTGTAACTGGTTAAACTGTGTCCTCCAACAAGATAAGTTGAAGTCCTGGCAGCAGTGACTGTGACCTTACTGGAAATAGGGTCTTTGCAGATGTAATCTGGCTAAGATGAAGTCATTGAGGTGAGCTCCAATCCAATATGACTGGTGTCCTTACAAGAAGAGATGGAGACACAGGGAGAATGCTACGTGAAAACAGATACAGAGATTGGAGTGGTGCATCTACAACCAAGAAACACCAAGATGGCAGGTCATCGCCGAAAGCAGGGAGAGGCATGGAACAGATATTCCCTGAGACCCCTCAGAAGGAACCAGCCCCACTGACACCTTGATTTCGAACTTCTAGCCTCTAGAACTGTGAGATAACAAATTTCTGTTGTTTTAAAGCCACCTAGTTTGTGTCACCTTGTTACCGCAGTGTTAGGAAAGTAATACAGGTGGCAACATACCTACTGTCACTACTTTCTTATATAGATCTGTGTGGTATGGAAGAAGCCTGGATCTTCCATCCATCGATTTTTAACAGATAGTATGGAGACTCAGGCCATTGCTGAAGTTCTCAAAAACTTAAATCAGTCTAAGGAGGCAAAACAGTTGCTTTTGCAATGGTGCGATCGCTAATGTTCTGGGCTGAGATCGGTTTTGCTTCTACCTGGGCAGGACATTTTCCCCTGCTGGCTTTTTTAGCACATAACGGGGAGCTACGTATACTTGAAACAAAGATTGGCCCCAGAGTGTACTATTAAGTAAGGCTTTCCTAAATGATAAATCTAGAGGGCAAAACACTTAAAAGGATATTCTCAAGACTGTGGCATTTTCATCTCAAACACTGTGTGAAAGTAAAAAAAAAGAGAAAATCAAGTACAGCTGGCCCCCCATATCCGTGGGTTCCGCATCTGTGAATTCAACCAACAGCAGATAAAAAATATTTGAAAAAAAAAAAAAGAAAAAAAGAAGTTGCATTGTTGCGGGCATGTACTGTGTAGCTAGGCCTATGATGGCTGCGTCTGTACTGAACACGCATCGATGTTTTTTCTCGTCATTATTTCCTAAATTATTTGCATAGTATTAGGTATTATAAGTAATCTAGAGATGATTTAAAGTATACGGGAGGATGTGCATGGGCTACATGCAAAAACTACTCCAGTTTATATAGGAGACTTGACCATCCTTGGGTTTTGGTGTAACTGGGGGTCCTGGAGGCAATCTCCTTTTGGATACCAAGGGGTGACTTTATTGGCCTACAAAGGAAGAGGCCTGATATATTTTAAAAGCTAAGTTCTTGATAATGGCCATCATATCATCGTCTTTTTGCTTTAAGGCAAACCTAAGTAAGATCAAGTTACTTTATATATGGCCTAGAAAACCCTAAAATCAGTAATTCTCATCTTTATAATATGTAAGGGAATCTTAAAAATATATATATTATGGTGAAAAAATTGTGTATGGGAAATATAAAAAAATTTAAAAACACTCACATGGGAGTTTTATTTCTGGTAGCCACTGACTGAGAAAATACATAATGATCAAAATCTTTCAATAATGTGTCTAAATGAATTTTATTAATCACAAGAGTATCTACGTACAGTTGAAAACTTATCAAGACATATCAGTTACCCTTTCTATAGGCAATGCTTAATGTGTCTTAGGGTCTGGGGATGACCTATTCTAACTATAAGGCTCTTGGGGAACTCAGGTTCACAGCTTTGAAAATGTTAGCATTTGTTTATTCATTTATTTACAAGTATTCATTGAGTGCCTATGATGTGCCATGCACTGTTCAAAATGCTGAGGATGCATCACGAATACATTAAATCTGACTTTTTAGTGGGGTGAGACAGTCAGTAAATACATACACAATATGACAGCAGTGATAAGTGCTATGAGAGCAAATAAGGCGGGGTGAGGGGACAGAGAGATGGGGTGGGAGTGCTGCCCCTTTGATAAAGTGACATTCAGAGGCATGAATGAAATAAGGGAGGGAGCTACGCAGGCATCAAAGTACGGGTGGCCTATGAATCATAACAGCAGAGTGTGGGGGCATAACTGAAATCATATTTAAAAAGAAAACTTGGCAAAACAGGTAACACTGAGAACATCCTATCTTCCTGCCAATGTTTTCTTGTGTATATCCTGTGTGAAAGGCAGATGGTAGGCTCTGAGGAGCCACTGAAACAGTCATGGTTCTTGTTACTAGGAGTCTTGCTCTGGTTGGGGAGCAGGAGAGGGAGAAGGATACTTAGATGTATATGCACATGTGTGTGTGCACGTGTATGCACACCCATACACACGGAAAGCTATCAAAGACATCTTTTTCAAGATGGATGGTCATAGCATTGCTCAGTCCCATGTGACTGACACAGCCATAGCTTCAAACCAAAAGGGAATATTAGCTGATTTTCAGAAGTCTGTTCGCATACTCATTGACAAGGGCTGAGTATGGGCTTTCTAGTTGCAAAGATGTGCAAATAAGAAATAAACTATCTCCCAATCAATTTTTCAGTTTTCTTTTTTCATCTCTGAATGCAGTTCAAGCAGTTAAAATATCTTTCCTCAGAGAAGTTTAAATTTTAATGATCTATTTCCCTCATAAAATCCTTTAAACCAACAAGTGCTTTACAGCATGTGATCTACATGCCAAGAGGAAAAAGCACACTGATGTCATCACTACTGTGAAGGCATCTGGGAGGAAGAGATGGTGTGTATTTGGGGCACTTATTTGCTATCCTGACTTAAATATAGCAGCATACAAATATTACTTTTAGAGGATCTCAAAGTACATCGCACATTATGTATAACTTGCCACTTCATTTATTTAGATATTTTAGTGAGCTCATTTATCCATAGCAACTAATATGAACTCCTTCAACAGGAGGCACTGGGGGTTTTAGTAACTGCTGAGAATGTTAGTCTATGGATAGTTAAAGTCTTATTCAAAGTAGCTTAGGTTTAGAAATAAACATGAAAGTTCTGCTTCCCCTGTAAAAATAGGTAACTGGTTATGTTTAACAACAAACCTGTCAGGATATAAGATCATGAGGCTGGTCACTGCTGCCCAATTGCCTTGGGATGATTTCGACATAAGAAAATGAATGGAAAGAGAGTGAGAGGGACATTATCAGCTATAAATCATTCGAAGGCTTTTTATGCTTTCATATACCTATTTTTAAATACACGGTTGACTCTTGAACAACACAGGTCTGAACTGTGTTGGTCCACTTATACACAGATTTTTTTTCCAATAAATACTTGTGTTGTATTCCATCTGTGGTTGGGAGTCTGAGGATGCAGAGGGCTGACTGTATGCAGTGATCTATGCCATTTTATATAGGAGACTTGAGCATCTGCAGATTTTGGTATCTGGGGGTGTCCTGGAACCAATCCCCCATGGATACTGAGAGACAACTTAAGTTTTAGGGGATTCAAAGTTATATGTGGATTTTTGACCGTGTGAGGGTTAGCATCCCTAATCCATGAATCGTTCATGAGTCAACTGTATCTATATTTACATCTATATCTATCGACATATATATTTACATAAAAAAGACTTAGATGATATATAAAGATAAGAAAATTTATTTTTTTAAATGCCTGTGATATAAGAGCAGTTTGATGGTCTGTGCTTTGACACAAAGGGAATATGATTGCTGTCTGGTGACAGGCCTGTTTATCCAATCTCCCGAAGACAACAGGGGACCATTTATCCCATTAGCATATAGCAGCAGCACAAAGTCACATCAAAATAGAATGAATCATATCAAATGTTCAGTAACGTTACTTTTGGTGGGAACAAAGAGACACTGCTCAACGAAAAAGACAAGTCTTTTGAAAAGAAATGTATTGTCATGTGAAAGAGAACTGTTACTTGGGTACATTGTGACCACCTAGATGACAAGGTGGATTAGATAAAAAAAGTATCCAATATTGCCAGAAATTTTAGAAATATTAAAAAATAAAAGTCTAGTGTCAGGACAGATACACCTTGGCGTGCTAACAAAAGACTTTCTTGGTGGCAGAAATTATTATAAGTTCTTTTATCTTAGCATTCTAGTGATACACATGAAAAAGCACATGAAATTCAAAAATGAGGCATATATACACACAGAAAAAGACAGACTAAAAACAATGATGTTCCTCAATCTGAGAAAGGCCATTTATTAAAAACCCACATCTAATATTAACCTTAATTGTGAAAGTCTGAATACTTTCCCTATAGGATCAAAAATAAAGCAAGACATCTACTCTCACCATTTCTATTCACCATCAGTGAAATAAGTCGAGAAAACAAATAACAGGCATGCAAATTGGAAACGCTGAAACAAAGCTGTCTCTATTAACAGAAAACACAACTGTCTACATAGAAAACGACAATCTAAAATAGTTACTAGAACTAATGAGTTTAGTGAGGTGTCAGAATATGAGGTCAACATAAAAATGAATTTTATTTGTATATTCTAGCAATGAACAAGTAGACCTGAAGTTAAAAATTTACAAAAGCATAAATAACATAATATACTTAAGGAAAATTTTAACAAAATATGTGCAGGATCTGTACAATGAAAATTACCAAACGTTGATGAGAAAAAATTTAAAAGATCTAATTAAAGGAGGGATATACTGTGTTTATGGATTAGAAGACAATATTGTTAAGATATTCTCCACAAAGTTATCTATAGATTCAGTATAATTACTTTCTAAATACCACTAGGCTTTTCTGTACAAAGTGCTAAACTGATTCTAAATGAAAATGCAAAAGACACTGAACAGCCAAAGAACTCTGAAAAGGAATGAAATTGGAGGACGTGCACTACTTGATTTTAAAACTTAGTATAAAGCTAAAGTAATTAAGTCAGTGTGATAATAACATACAAATAGAGATGTGGATCAGTGGAACAGAAGCGCAAACCCCCAAATAGATCCACATGTATGAAGTGCATTTATTTTTAGCAAAGTTGCCAAGATAATTCAGTGGAGGAAAGGACAGTCTTGATAGTCTATTCAACAGATGAAGCTGGAACAAGTGGACAACCATATAGAAAAAAGAAAAAAAACTTTGATCCTTACCTCACACCATATACAAATATTAAACTATAAAATTTATAGGAGAAAAAACAGAAAAAAATCTCTGTGACCTTATGATAAAGAATTCTTAGATAATACATTTATACGCAAAGAAAAAATTGAGAAATTGAACTTCAAAATTACAAATTCAAGAAAAATGAAAACATGCCAATATAAAGACTTATATGTGAATATTTACATATTAATGTAAATTTTATTCATAATTGCACCAAACTGGAAATAATGCAAAATGTACATTAACATAAAGAATGAACTATTGATATATGCAACAAAATGGATGAATTTCAAATGCATTATGCTAAATGAAAGAGGTCAGACTCAAAGGGATAGTACATATATATGATTCTATTTAGGATCAGAAAACAGATCAGTGCTTGACAGGAAAGAGGATGGAAAAAGAAGACTGAATATAAAGGGGCATGTGACATTTTTTTTGAAGCAATGGAACTGCTGTATATCTTAATTATGATGGTAGTTATATGACTATTTACATTTGTCAACATACATTAATCTATATACTTTAAAAGAATAAATTTTATTGTATGTAAATTATAATTTGGTAAAACAAAACAAAAACCAATTATGCTTTTCTGGGGATGGTCAGTATCTGTACATCATAGGCAGGAAGATTATTGGATTTGAACAGTGCTAGGAAATGAAAAATAACACTTAGCAAGTTTCCAAGTTGGTTTTAGATATGGCAGCATGTTATGTTTTCATTAGAAAGGCCTACTTGAATAAAAAGATCATATGGCCAGAATTATTTTGTTAAAACCAAAGTTAAAAGTATATATTAATAAAACCAATTCAATTTGGCAAACATTTATCGAATGCCTACTATGTACCAGACACTGGGCTAGGCACTACGTGGAAAGAAAACAGATACTTGAGACATAAAACAGCATCTCCAGAGACTCATAATGTGAGCCACCCATTTATACACCATCATTGGAAGTGATTGGCAATCAGTAAAGAGTTTTGAAATGATATTTCTCTGTGGAGTGCCTGAAATCTAATTCTGGAGCACCGTCCTTTGATAAGGGTGTACGAAAAATTATTTTGAGACCATCTCTGACCCTTGGTGCCTTTCATTACTTTGCTTTCCAACTTTGCTCTCTCTCTGCACTATAACCTTAGACTTGACAATCATGAACTTTTCCTCAACTTATTGCAAAAGGCTAGTTAAGGATATAAGCAATTAGGTGCACTGATCTCTTCAAGAGCTAACCTTCAAACTATCCCGACAAGCTAGCCATAGAGAGAGCTCAAGACTAATACAGACACCAGAAAGCCCCGGGAAGGAACTTCAGAGCCCTTCAATAAACCATGGAGAGCAGATGACAAAAGAAAACAAAGAGAGCTTTTAGAAGGGAACACGTGGGGAAAAGGAGACAAGATCGAGACAGACATGTATATTGTAGGGAA
>NW_006494614.1:39644923-39664783 GCF_000325575.1 Pteropus alecto | reverse complement strand
CCTTTCTGAATATTTTTGTCTTTTCCAAATTGAAAATATTTTTTAAAGGGTAAAGAATAACTTTCCACACCAGAAATGGTTTTTAGCATTACAGT
The DNA here is from genome assembly GCF_000325575.1 of Pteropus alecto. Taxonomy (NCBI): domain Eukaryota; kingdom Metazoa; phylum Chordata; class Mammalia; order Chiroptera; family Pteropodidae; genus Pteropus; species Pteropus alecto. The sequence continues at coordinate 39,664,688 of NW_006494614.1, read as the reverse complement.
TTCTTTGACTTTCTTGGCTTTTTCTGTGTTTGAAAACAGAATCTGAAAACACAGAAATGTGGCTTTTTCTTGGTAACTGACATTAGGGATCAGATTGAACCCTTGGGCATAAACCAGGACAACGGCTCTGAGAACTGGACCCCGAGCACAAGGAAAGGCTAATACTTTATTTCTTGCATCGAGACTGTGCTAAACTACTAAATACTTTTCCAATTGCTGATACTTATTTTGCTAAGGATAAAATGCCACGGTCTTTCTCGTAGAATTTTTTTTTTGCATTTCTGTAAATGACCTGAGACTACAAGTCTGGTCACAATCAAAGTATTTGCACATTAAAGAGAACCAGCCATGATTAGTTATAATAACTCAGATTAGCCGTTAGGTAAATATTTACTATGGGGAACAAGAATTGTGAAAATAACACTTAATGCTCATGTTTGTATATACCTATTGCCACTGGACTGACTCTACAGCTATCATATTACTGGTTGGAAACTCATTTTCAAATGGAAACTTTAACAATTATGGAAAGATTTTTGTAACTCTGTCTTTTCTTCTTCTGCTCTTATTTTTTACCTGGTGAGACGTCAGCCTAAGCTATTGTTAAGACTTGCTGGAGGCCTATAGGTCCCACTAATTTACTCTATTATTCATTAGACGCATATATTCTACTGTTGACAGTTATCTCTTCATATCCATAAATTCTATCTTTATAACTAGACTTTTGGAGGTTTTTTTTTTTTTTTTTTTTTTAATCTCTCTAGCACAGAGATTTTTCTCAGCACTGGCTGACTGTACATTAGAACCACCTGGGGAATCTTAAAATATCCCGAGGCCCAGACGATACCCCCAGACCAATTAATTTCTGGAAGTGAGGCACAGGCATCGATTCCAATGTTCAGTCAGGGTAGAGTACCACTCATACAGGAAAAAAAAAATCAAACCCTCATTTGTCTTTTAGGCTCATTCTCAGTTTTAATTCTCTGCTGCTTCCATCCCTAGTGAAAAGGAAAATATTACAGTTATAGTCTGTGTTCACTTGTTGCATGGATCTCTGCAACTAGACTTTTCTATTTATGGGTTTCCTGTCACCTAACTTAAAAGTGAATCTTTTCTATTAGAGATTGATAGATATTAAAGAAGTCTAAACTGCTTGCTCTTGATTTATCTTCACTATTTAGCTGGCATCGATAACAATACATTTTATGTGCATGTTTGCACAGTGGTTTATGGTTGACAGTGTACTTCTTGTAAGCATTATCTCATGTGAACCTCACCATAATTCTGGAAAGCAGGCAGGTTTAACATGCCCATTTAGGATGAGAAAACTGTGGCGAAGGGAGGTTAAATGACTTGTCTAAATCTCAGAGTTCACTGACAGAGGCAGGACTAGGCGCCAGGACATCTAACACCCAATAACCCAGCATACTTTCCACTATTTCATTCTACCTGACCTTCCTCAGAAGAAGAACAGAGTTGAGTGAAAGATGACTTCCTTGTTACCTTGTCACAAGAGGCTAAGTTATAGCTAAAGAACTAGGTACCATATGGAACCAGTTCAATGTAATTTAATGAGGTGCCTGGATTATAGTATATGATCAACAAATACTTGTTGAATGAGTCAATGTACAAAACCTTTGTGGCAACATATGGGACCCTCCTATAGAGGACAGCTATAGAGAGAAGCACTCCAAATGAATCCCAATTTTTATCCTGGTTTGATCTGCCTATAATCATAAGGACCTGGAGAAACGGTTCGAAAAAAGTAATTCAGCATTCAGACTGAATTTGTCTTGGGAGGAAGATGGAGGCAAACTGATGGACAATAAGACATACCAACACAGTCGTCTAGTCTTCCTGTCTGGAAGAACAATCTCGGGAAGTAACTAAATATGTGCAGGAGAAAATATTAACTGACAACAGCTTATAAGACCTACATATTAAATGAAAATCACTGCGCAGGAAGAATAAAGGAGAGCTATTCCAGTAGATAAACCAGATGGATGACCTGAAGTACAACTATTGAGGCTGCATATTTATACATTTATAAAAGCTAATTCATAGTGTTGGTGATGTATTTAGCTGGGGAGAAGACAGTTATGTATTTGTAATAATGCTCCCAACACACCTGGCCTGAGGACCACCACTGGCTGACATTCAGAGTAATGTATAGACACCACTTCCTCTTTAGACATTCAAGTCTGAGAAGTTGCAAAATGGATATGAAGCCAAGAATTGGTCAGAGATGATGACCAAAATATGAGGAACAAAATGCTCATTAATGGTAGAACAACTTTCAAGAAACTTAATCAACAATTTTTTAAAATTACCAAAGTGAAAATGTATTAACGTTCAGATTAGATGTTAACAAAACAAAACAAAACAAAAAAACAAACAAAAGGTTTAAAGAGGCCTAAGGGATAATCACATTATTGAAAAATAAAAACTTAAGTAAAATAAACAGAAAATTGCTTGACTCATAGTCTCCCCACCTCTCTTTGCTCTTTTTTCTTGCTTCTGTTCAGTCTCTTAGAAAGTCCCTGGTGGGTTTTGAAGGGACACATACTTCTTGACATATATTAGGCAGGTCAAATCCAGATGTATGTTTTTTGAATTAAGATAGCTTATTTAAAGCAATAAGAAGCTGCCACAGAATAGCCAAAATTATAGATATTAAGGATGGAAAAGACCTATTAGATCATCAAGTCTGTCCCTCAGGGCCCGTGCCGGAGAAGCAATCGAAATAAAATGATCCACTCACTCCAACTGTTCTCTGTGGTTAGCAAGACAAAACACTCAGACAAATGAGTCTTGGAAATTTACGACTGAAATGCTGCACTCTTTTTTTTCCAAGTATTTTGCTCTTTGACAGTCAGAGTCTGGGGAAGCTGAGCTTATTTTGTTATTGTTTTTATATACTTTCTGTCTGTGTCCGTTTGTTCATCCATTTAAATGTATCTGTATTAGTGTGTGTGCACGAAACACATGTAGGTGCTGTGAAGCCACCACTTACAATGGCTTCTTGCACAATCATCTTTATATTTATAATGGCTACTGATTCATTAGAGATTCAGATACACATTATGCTTAAGATTTGCTAGTGTAGGAATCACACCCAGAGACTCAGTCTTCTCTTTTTTGGGAGTTCAAGATCTAACCATGAGTCTGTGACCACTGACAGATGGTGTACATGGACAATGAATTTAGTTCATGGGATGGAATTCTAGATACAAACATCAAGGACTTGAGGATTTTTCCATGTACAGAGACTATAGAAAGGGAATAGCTTTAGCTTTCCTCACTGGAATGGTTTCAATAATTTTGAATAATACCTTCCATGAGGCTTTTAAGATATATTTTTGAAATACTTGTATATAAAATTTACCTAAATAGAGGAGAATACAGCTACATCAATATCTAAGAAATAAAAAAAGTTTTCTAAACTGGCTGGGATAAGTAGAATGTGGAGGTACAAGAGATTCTTTCTTAGGTAACCAGGTAGTCTTGGAGGGACACAGACGTGACACAGCAACAAGCACACTTGCGTTTAGCATTCACTGCAGTTACGGCTGGCAGTACAGATAGACTTATAAGGCGATTATGAGGAAATGAATCCAAACTCAAATTGATCTACCAAAATATTCATTCTCTGGCTACTAGTGAAATTTGCAATCAGAAAAAGTGAGATTTCTTTATCAAAGAGTCATCATTGATTGGCCCTATGCTTGCTTGAAGAAACTTGTCAAAATGTTCCCCAAACAGCCTTTTAAATTTCCGTACTAATCTAGACATATTGTCGCCTTCTAGTTTCCTTAAAATAAAAACGATAGAAAAAATTTTTAAAAGATTCCATATGGTTTACTATGACCTTATAGTAAAAATATATAAAAGTCTTAAGTTATGAAACTCTATAATATCATCCTTAATTGATTTAGTTGATGAAATCTTGGTGTCTGGAGTTATTTCTATAAAAAACTGGGCTTCAAGCCCTTGGTTGAGAATATACGCTCCTAATGAAATGTTTCTATGGGAAAATTGAAAATTGACTCACATCATTTTGACTCGTCAGGCCTTTTCCAGGAACTTAACCTGCCAAAGGGATGAAGATTGACTCCTTGTTTAAAGAAGAGGGGCCCCAAAGGCATTTCCTATAAATTCAGGTGCCAAAGGCAAATGGAAAATCCCTTATCCTCAGACATTTGAAGACCAATTCACGGTAATGATACCAATATCTTCTATTTTCCAGCCTTGGGGAAACTCAAAGGACTTTGCTTCTAATTTTTATTGTATTCTGGTGAGGAGGCAAGAGGCTTAGAATCAACTATTTTAAAAGTATTTAAGCCAGAATTAGGAAAATGGGCACCTGAGGGAAAGTAATTATTGGTGACACCAGACAAATTCCCCACAGTAGTTACCGTTTCCATTTGGCTTTCTTTTACCTCTCAACTAATGCCACTCTTCTATTTTTCCCCTAATTATGCACTATGCTTGGCTGTGACAAGCTCGGACCTTGCTCAGCTTCATTAAGTATAACGAAAGCTATGCCATGGAGCTGTGAACATATAATAATGGCACCCACCCCAAAATGGCTTTGGAGATCGAATTTCAGCAAGCCTTCAGTTTTACATTTTTACTTAACTTCTGATTTTAAAGCAATTGAAAGACTTAATCCTTTGAAAAACTGAATGGAGAAGGAACTCTCTCTTTTCACATGCCTCTGTTTCCTTTCACTACCCTCCTTCCAAATCCCACACAAGAAACAGTATTCATGAACATTAGAAGAAAATGAAAACAGTAAAAAAATTTATGTTGTATTTACCCATTCGTCTAATTTGGAGAACAGATTATTTTCATTGAAAAACAGCTACGGTAAATTCTCTGTATTTTTTTACCTTTTAGTGTTTTATTAATCAAAAAGGCCATCGGCTCACACAGCCTTGTTTTCCCACAAAACTAGTTATTAATTCGCATAAAATGAATGCTATTTCTTATATATTTGCCTTTGTGAGCTAACCTTAGGGCAAGGCAGAAGGAAGGCATATTTAGGCATTATTTTGCTAGAGAACAATTTGGCTTCACATTTTGTCTTCAGCAGGTTCCATTCCACCACTTAGTTCAAAACAATTTTAAACTGAATGTTTTAAACTGATATCTTTAACATTTCTAAATAATGTCCTAGCGATTGTAGAAAGTATTTTACCTAATGGCTACCTCTCTTTTCTGGAGATTAAAATAAGTTTTTATTTCTGTATTATAATTATAAAGGCTGTGTTTACTCTGTGCCAGGCACTGTTCTAGGCACTTGTATTAACACGTTTAATTCTTATAACAATGCTATGAGGTGAGTCCTATTAGGAAGGCTATAAAACTTGCCCAAGGTCAAATATCTACTAAGCAGTAGAGTCATGATGTGAACCTAGGAGTTGCTCCAGAGCCCATGTTCTCAAGCATGGCCCTGGAATCATTGATACTTTCGGGAAGTTCTAAATCATCATAGGAAACATGCACTCGATAAATGGATGCATGTAATAAATATATGCTGCATGCTTACTCTATACCAAACTTTGGGCTGTGCACTGGGGATAGAAGAATGAACAAGACACAGACATCATTTGCGTGGCATGCAGCCATTTAAACAAATAAAGAGTGACACTAAGCTTGGGGCTTAGAAATGCACACAGAGCAAATTACAAAAGTAAAAACAGAGGTGGCCCCAAACAGGGGAATAAAAATGAATGCAGGAATGGTGATAACACGCAAAAAAAAAAAAAAAAAAAAAACAGAACTGGCTGAAATTAACATTCCCAAAGCATCATCATCTCTCGGTGAACTCTTCTAATAACTTCCTAATTGATCTCTCGGCTTCTCTTCTTACCTATAGGACATTCTCTTCACCGCAGTCAGAGTGAACCTTTATTATCTACTTTGAAAAGAAGTAATCAATCGGGAAAAACTAATACTGCACAGTATCCTGAGTCATTCTGCTCCTCTGCTGAACTTGGTTCTGGAGCGGACAGTTTGGTGGGCTCAATGTCACTGAATTGCTGCCCTCTGCAGAGGTTCCCCTCCTTCTCCCCATCTGCCACCTTCCGCAGCCAGAGTCCTCTTTTCTTTAAGCTTCTTGTAGACCCAGCTCCAATGAGCTTCTGCACTATGTGCCACTCCCTGCTCATCATTAAAAACACACTAAAGTGAAAATGCAAGATATGAAGATATATTTTAAATTTATCTAAAATGTGATCTAAAAATATTACTCATATAAAAAATAAATAGAAACTTATTTACTATTTAGATACTTTTTTTCTTTTAAAGATTTTCTAACAGAGTCTGGAAACATAATAGCTGTCTTCAAATACCTGAAGGTCTATCTTAGGAAACAAGATTAGCTCTGCCCCTTAAGTTCCAAAAAACCCCCAGAGATAAAGCATAGTATTTCCTTATCTAAAAGATAAAAACAAAAAGGAAGAAGCACAAGTGTGTTCCAGAGGTACACCTTAGAATGAAAACCACCACTGAGTTCATTCTTTTCCATTCAGTTCTACAATGTGAAGTTCTTGGGTTGTCACAGAACACTCAGACCTGAATTAGGAACTCAGGTTTTCTATTTTAAAGCTCAGGCTCCGCCCCTCCCCCCCAACGGAACTGTATATAAACATGTCACACTTTCTAGAGAGGGTCAAGTAACGCAGTGCACTTAATTCTGTACCCCCTCCGCCTTTTCTCTTTGCCATGGAGGAGGGGAGTGCTAAAGGGCTAGAGCCCCCTTTCTTGGGCTGGCCAGTTTTGATTGGCAGATGCTTCTACTGAGGCAGCAGTTTTTCATGTTCCAGGCTTTCTGGCCACACTGTAACAGATAAGGGGTAGCAGACATCCTGTCTCTAGTGCACTCAGAAACGAATGCAAACTAATGCAAAACAGAATCAGAAGGCACAGTTTTCCCTTATTTTGCTCTCCTAATGAAACTGTCATCTTTATTTATAGAATGGTTTCTTCATATCTTTCCACTCCTCCTACTGTGCAGCCACAGGTACTGACCTGAAATGTGCTGTATTTGACCTTTGGTCAATTCCAGTTTCTCAGCTATGGCAGGGAATCAGAAGTTAATATACAGCAAAGGCTACTCCGACAGAGATGGTGTGTGCATGTGAGCATGTGTATATAATGCAGATAGATATCAGATGCATCCTTGCATTATACACACCCATTATACATGTGTTCACATTTTTTTTCCTACTTGGGTTCAAGAACAGCCTTTAGGTTTTCCTCCCTTCCTTGGATCAAGGACATTTTTTGACTGTCTAAGAAGCAGTCAAGCATTTATACTACCATTACTCTTATTTAATAACAAGACTGAAAAACTTCCTAACTGTCTGCCACCATTCCTATTCAAGCTGATTGTTTTTTAATAGTTTCAATGAAAGTTGTGCAAGAAAATAATATTCTACCATCTTGGGTCTCCAGGGAAGACTATGGTCATTTCCAGAGGAGAGTGAGCCTTTGCTGAATCTGCTACTTTACTAGTAAAACAGGAAGGTCAGTACTCTTATTGTACCTTTTTAATTTTTGAAAAGCTGCCCAAATAGTTCCAAGTAGAGCTGAAGCAAAGTTATTAATGTCAAGAAGCCAGGATCTTTCTCCATGGTTTGCTGAATGAGGAAGGAAGAAAACTGTTTGTGCTCAGCCGTCCTTTGCTTCTCTTGCTTCAGCCAAAGAAGCAGGAAGGAGAGGGAATGAATAAGTGAAAAGAGATGATGTTTATCTTTTAACAAAATCACAATGTTCTGCATGTACTCAGTCCGGCGTCAAATGTGGCCGTTGCATCTTTAAGACAGATAGTCTCTTCTCTGAGAGACGACACACTAATTATAGTGCTTCTGCCAGAGGGAACTCACACATGCAAACCATTATGTAAAATATAATTTCTTTTACTTTAAGAATACTCAAGATAATTAGACATGGTTTCTTCAATGCTAGAAAATCAGGCCAAAAACGAAAACAGTTTCAAGTATTTGCAACATAGTTCTGCATGCATTTATGGAAATACAGTAAAAGTGCTCTCAAATGTGGTTTGACATTTCATGCTGCACTGTTTTTCTATTTTTCCAATTCTCTAACACGTGTCCTCTTATCCTATATCACTTTCGTTTCATTGTATTTCAAATATTCACATAGCAATAGCCGCAGCTATTACCAAATAGTTGGGCTTTGAGGGAGTTAATAAATAACAGGAAGCAGCCCAGAAGCTTGTTGTAAATTAAACAAACTCCTTATAAATTAAATATGGTAACATATGAACACAAATGTAGGGCATGACAACATGACATAACTTTTAAAAACAGCAATTAAATGTATAGCATTGCTTTCCCTAATGATGTGCTATGCTAATTTAAGGCTAAGGTGATGATTCCGTTGATTTAACAGTTTAACATGGAACTCATAAATGAGAATAAAATCTGTAATAAAGAAATCATGGGGACTTTAGCATTTATGAGTATAGAATTAGGTATGTTATGAGAGAAAGATATATATTTCAATTCAATCAATTTTCTATATCATAAACTAACCCAAACAGTTAGGTTGAACAGTAACCAGTCTTTTTAGATTTAAGGAAATACATCCTTTTATTAAATATTCAGATTCTCAATGGAATATTAATTGGTAAATTATCTTTTTCATTTTTATTGTCTATGTTATGCTTCTTTCATACAGTTTACCATTTCAATCCTTTTTTTTGTAGATGATCTGAAAATACAATAGAAATGTAACATAAAGGTATTACTTATAATACCTTTATGAAACATAAAGTCCCATAATGGATATGCAAGTTCTATCTTAGCAGGAAGAAAACCGCATCCTCTGAATGCATATGGGTTTGACGAAGGCGGGGATGCTCTGTTTGGGGAGCAGCATCACTGAAAGGGATCTGACTGCTGCGATCTTTTGCAGTCACTGCTTTACTCTGCTCTAGAGAAAAAAAAATCCAGATCAATCAGGTTGATTTTTTTATGTCCATGTTTAGCTCAATGTTAACTGGCTTTGTTTTTTAAAAATATACCCTTTGATTATTCAGATAAATAAGTAATTCAGCTTCTATAATCATAGTACTGTTACTATTATGTAGCATTTTAAACAGATTTTCTTTAAAAGTACTTTATTCCAGAGGCCAGTTTTTTTTTGTTTTTTTTTTTTGTAGTCCATTTTTCCTACCTAGCTAGCACCTTTGATATATAAAAATACCTTTATAGAATAGCCACTTCCACATAGGACAAAAACATTAATAGTTAGAATACCTTGGTAAGCAAATCCTCAAGCTATCTGAATTGGCAACCGGCAATGAGGTCTTCACCATACTGGCAGAAATCATATATGTTTCTGCTTTAGTGGCAACTGGTGAAACCTGCTGATGTATGAAGTAACAAGCGCAAAGCAGGAGGGAAGTAGTGACTTCACTTTTTGTTCCCCGCTCCTGCCACATTTAGCTACTTGTAGATCTCAGAACACATTATGCTCTCTCTTCCTCAGGCCTTTATAGTTTATACTTATCTGATGAGACCGGTCTTTCTGATTCTTTGTGCTTAACTAACTTCTACTAGTCCTTTAGGTTTCAGCTTAGATGGTACTTCCTCCAAGAAGCCTTCCCTGATTGTTACGACAAAGTTAGGCTCCACCTATGTACGTCTATTTCACCTGTTGATTTTAAGGTAGTACTTACTACATTGTAACTGCTGTATACTTGCTTGTAAGCTCCTTAGGGTAGGGAATATAGCCTGTTTAGAAATTTGGCCCCAGTGCCTGACTCTACTAGGCCTGCCATGCAGTCAGATGCCACTAAATATTTGTTGAACAAATAAGTAAGATGCTGGTAATAATGACAATGCCAATAATGGCTAAATTTATTGAGTGCTTATTATATGTCAAGCACTATGCCAAGCCCTTTACATTTAATCTTCACAATAACCCTACAAGGCAGGTACCATTACCTCTCCCATTTTATAGATGAAGAAACTGAGGCACAGAGAACCTTCGGTATCTTTTTGAACTGCTTTGTTCTGGGAATGGTTTGTGAACTTAGGTAAATTTAATTTATGCTGGTAGCAAAGGTGAATTGAAGGGTAACTACTAATTGACAACAGATCAAAATAATTATTAGGTTGAATCGTAAGAAACTGTCGACATTCAATTGATTTTGACTTACAAATACGGCAAATTAATATGGTTCGACCTCACATATTGAGTTTAACTATAGCTTAGTGTTTATCCATGTGCCCTACCCCATTCACAGCTGAAAAAAAAACTCCACACTCTTACCTATTGTCACATTAGAGAGTGACAGGTACACGGACAGGGACCAGAGAAAGCATTTATGCATAGAATTCTTTTTAACTCTGTCAACAGAGCCTTGTTTCTATGGTTGTCTGAGACTTAATGATCTCTTTGCCATATATAACCCTTTTCTGAACAATGACATTGGTTGTAATATATTCTGCCTATGTCGACCAAGTCAAAGGCCCCAAAGAGGTAAAATCAGTAACAACATATTTTTCCATAGTTTTAATTCATATATGATGACATAAAGCCAAAGGTAAAAGAAAAAGAAAGATTTCAGAGTTGCAAATGATTTAAATTTGCCAGTTCCTAGCACTTTTGGAATACTGCCAGGGTTAATTTGGATTGGGCCTTTCAGAGTCTGCACTGCTCTAACTTGATGTAGCCTAAAAAATAGACTTGATATAAAGAGGTGAAAAAACTCTACCTAACTCAACACAAGACAGTCTGTTCTCAAGTTGCCTAGCCCTGAACCAGAATGTTTTATTTGTTTCACTCCAGAAGAGGGTGATACTGTGTCTCTTAGTGAAAGGTATTTGTGATGAAAATAACTTATAGGCTAATCCAAAGCTATGTAAGGCAAATGCTCACAGGGAATAGGACTTGTTTTCAAGGTGGAAACATTTTTAGATTTTGCTGGAGATTTTTATTTCGAAATCTCCAAATTCAACAATTCCTCAGCCTCTGTAAACTTTCAGATGGAAAGCTCCAATATTTAGAGTAAATAATGTCTAAGCTTCCCCTTCACAGCAAGTTTTCTTTTTCTCCCCTGTCATAAGAGTGTTATATCCTGGCAACTGAAATACAGAACCCCTTTGTAGTAAAGCTATCATACTATACCACTCAGAATGTGTTGCTAATGAGGTTATTGCTTAATAGAACCATAGAAGGACATTGAAAAAAAAAAAATACTCTGACAAATGTGTTGACCAAAGGATGCCAACAACTCTCCCAGGGTCCTGTCCGAAATTCAAGGATTTAAAAAAAAGTAAAAATGAACTTTAGTGTATGTGAAAAATCATAACATTGAAACATTAGTCCATTTATCTTTTAACTATTTTTCTAGTTCTCTTCCAAAATTTTACTGGTTATTAAAACACTGCTGTGTAAATAAAAATGTTCTGCTTTATAACTTACCCCCTATTTCTTGTCCTTACAATATAATAATGTCATTGTTTGTTATATCACACTTATTCTTAAAATAATAGGGCTTGATGTGAAGGACTTTAAATAGCATATTGAGGAAGGGCTTCTGCAGAAAAATGAGACTGAGGAACCAAATATAGAATGGGGAATTCAGAAAAGGACTCTGAAGACTTCTACAATTCTGAGAGTTCTTAAAGAGTGTATATACATGAGATATACTCTTCATAAATATCCTCCTTATCTGCTAAGTGGGCTGCCCACAGCTGAGCTGCCCCTTGATAAGGTCATCATGAGGAATATATTACCAGAATTGCAGTGAAGCCGTTCAAATTCTCAAACTGGGAATATGGTTGTAAATAAATGAACACATATCATTAGCATATATCCTGTACCCTCGCGACCACTTCTCTTTCAAGATATTCACAATCAACTGCTTCACGTACCCAACTATCTTAAGCCATTAGGACCACCAAAAACGAGAGCTTATGGCAGCCTATAAAACGTCAACACTTTCAAAGATAAAACACAAAATATGCTGTAATTAGAATCACAGACTGTAGGAGCTGGAAAGAGCCTTTGAGGTAATTTAGTTCAACCTTCTCATTGTACAGTTGAGCTTGAGTGACTTTTCCAAATGTTATTCAGCCAGTTAATGGCTGCACTGGGAGTAGAACCAGGTCTCCTGACTCTTATTCCACTGCTTTTGCCATTATAGCAGGTTTGAGCCATGATATACTATTTAGACAAGGTCGGTACACCCAGGCACTATCAAGACTTAATGGGATGGGATTCCATTAGCAAGACGCCTTAACAGAAAACTCCCTGTATCTAATTCCTAAAAATTTAAGTTGAGGGCTAACTTAGTACTCTCTCAGCATGAAAAGGCAAAGGGAACTGTATGAACTAGAATATAATTCTAAAAGAATCTAATATTTCTTAAAACCTACATAAAGATTAATAAACATGTACTCAAGGTAATTAAATTTTAAATGTACTACTTATTCTAACTTGAACAATTTTTTTTCTTTATCTCATATGTTACACCTGTGAAATAGGAGTGAGGAATTTCTGTTGTGTGAAATGGTAAATTTCTCTCCAATGACAGTATGTTATACTGAAAAAAGCACTTGCTTGGGAATTAAGAAATCTGATTCTATTCTGGGCTCCGTCATTCATTCATTGAGATACTCTAACTTTCTGAGTCACAATTTTCTAGTATAAACTAAAAGGGCCGTTTTGTAAAAGTGGGCTCAGAGAAGGCCTGGAGGTCCTGTGAAGGTGTCCTAAGTGTTGACAAGAGAGGCGAGGAGAAGAGTTGAGGGGGAGGCCGAGCTGAGAAGTTCTGAGTTTTCCACCTCAACCTCAACTGGGCAGCTCCACTTTGACCTAATTTTTGATATTAAGCTAATTTCTAAGATTTTGTTTGAAGAACAAGTTATGTGGTAAAGTTTCAAAACCAACAAAAAGCTGAAAGTACTACAATCTTCCAACGCTAACGTTTGCTTCCTCAGCTTAAAGGCCCTCCGACGCCACCCATCGAGGATTAAATCCGAGCTCCTAAACATGGCATTCCCCAGGCCTTCTCCCTCACCTCTCCTTTTCTGACCTCCAGCCATACCCTACCATGTACTTCGTGTTTTAATAATTTCAAATTGTCGGTCATTTCCTGACCATGCAGTGCCGTTTTACATCGCTCTGGAGCTCTATTTTAGCTCATGTTCCCTCTACATCTCCTCCCTCTCTGCTTGCCTGAAGTTTTCTTACCCTTTGAAATTCGGCTCGGGCAATCTTTCCTTTACGAAGCCTTCTCTGAACTCTACAACTAGGTGAATTACTCCCACTTTCTCCAATTTCATCCTGTGAGGGATTATTACAGTAATTAAGCATCATAATAAAATAATGCTTACCATCCCTTGCAATTGGGCTGTGACTGTCTTATGGCCAAGGCCTTTCTCTTTTATATTTGTTAAAATATTAGCGTTTTAAAGTTCAATAGACTTATTTGAAAGAGAGAATTAAAAAATAAGAAAATCTTAAACGTGACCAAAAATTTAGTTTCAAAAATTCTAAAAAAGCCTGATGATGCACAGCTTAGCTCTTCTTGAAGGCTTATTTTCTTATTGTGAAAAATCTTAATTCCAAGCTAAATGAAGAAATGAGTCTTAACAAGGATTTGAGTGTATATCTGTTCGTTATGAAGCAATAGGAAGGTTTAGCCAGAGAGAGCAATACTAACTTAAAAACAGTTTTAAACACTTCCCTCAAAGAAAAAAGCTGAAAAACCATTAATTAAAAACAAAAACCGAAATAACGAAGTTAACCAGAGAAAGGATCAGTATATATCTGTAGAATATTTATATGTATCTATAGTCTATCTTTCATCCAACTGTTCATTAGCTATTTATCAAGTACCCACTATTTACCAGTATACCACTCTAGGTGCTGGGGATGCAACTGTGAGGAAAACAGGCAAAGTCCATGCCCTCATGCAATGTACTACAGTGGGACAAATATATGACAGATAAGTTATTACACAGTATGGTAGGGTTGTGTGACAAGTGCTATGGGAAAAACTTAAGCTGGCAAAAAGCAATGGGGATCCTGAAGAGGGGATGGAGCTACTATGAAGTGTTCAGGGCTCAGGGAAGGCCTGCCAGCTGAGGTAACATTGGATCAGAGAGACCTACCGGGAATGAGAGAGTAAGCCATGCAGAGATACGCAAAAGAGCAATCTAGGTAGAGAGAGCTGCAAGTAGAATGGCTTTGAGGTAAGAGCCTAAGTGGAGTATACTGGGCACAGGAACGAGGCCAGTGTGGCTGTGGCAGAATGAGCAAGAGGGTGGCAAGTAGGAGATGAGCTGGGAGAGGTTGTCAGTTGCAAGATCATGGGGAGCATTAGAGGTAAACACTCAGAGTACAGCACACATACGAGGTAGAAAGTTCTCCAACCTCCTAAGGCGTTCTGTAGTAAAAGGTCAGGAATAGTCACAGTAAACTGAACTGCCAAGGACAGAACTCAAGATGGGGGAGAACTGAATCTGTTCAGATGGAGAGGAGGAAGAGAACAGACTGAGAGAGCCTGCAGTGAGGAAGAAAAGCTCAGGCACCCTCTCTGACAAAGCAATGAGTACTTCTTCCTCAGAAACAGGTCCAAGAGAGAAACAGAAGTTAAACTACAGAAATTCTGAGATAGAGAAGAAAATAATTCAGAAAGCCTATACTGGCCTTGTATCTTTTTTTTTTTTTTTTTTAAGCAGAGCAGATCGCCTGCTTGGGAGTCACAGAGGCAAAACTGGTGGTTTGGAAAGAGTAAACCATTTTGGTACAGTTCCTATTGGGATGTTAAGGAACAAACTCCTCAAATTTCCATATTTCCCTGCTCCCTGACTTGAAAAGGAGATGGCACAAAAAGTCTGCATGAACCGCATTTTACTGTCTAATTGGCTAGTTGGGAAGAGAGAAAATATTAAAAATTACGAAATCAGAAGGCTCTGGTGGAAGTCAAATTAGGTTTAGTTTTTTCTGCACCAGCTATGGAGTGATAATCCCTTTTCTGATCCAGGGGCAGTAAGACAACACCTGAAACCTTTTGCTCGACTTATGTCCTATGAAAGCTCTGGCTACACATATTTATTATTCCCCACTGCCTTCAATGGCTGCTCGAGTGGAAGTTTCAAATTATTCTTCGTCTTGTAAAACATTAGCTTACAGTAAGGTAAGAAGAAGGAACAATCGAAATCAGTGTAAACACAAATCATTACCAGCAGTTCTTCTTAAGTTAGAGTGTGCTTAGTTAACAGATATTCCTCAGTTATAAAGAATGTCCGAACCCTAAATATTCTTAGATATTATGGAGAGGAAAGTGAAAGGAAGCATCGCCACTGTACTTTAACTGCAACTGTTAAAACAGTAACAATTGGAAAAAAGTATTCCATTTCTCAAAGGAAATAAACAGTCACTATAATTAGTAAAATCTGAGCCACAGATAATTAAATCTTCACAGAACTTTTTAGATAGTTGCTTATAAAGGAAGATGCAACTTTTATTATTAATGAAATGCATGTCACAATAAAGGGTTACTAGTCAATATTCAATTCAGAATAATTTAAATTTAAATTAAATATCTTCTACTACAAGTACAATTCATTAACATCTAAGGAAGATTCAGCTAGTCATAATTCCAACCTCCTTTGCTATCTCTTCTAGCAAGTTTTTTTTTTTCCTAGAAAAGCGGTAATAAGCAATCCCATTCTCAATGCTGATTTACAATTACAGCCTCATGTGCAAGCCCGTAACAAACGTGTATGACACATACTAGAATCTCATTGGTTCACACCCTTGCATAAACCACAGCCCCCTCCTGCCTCGCCCCCCCTCCCCCCACGACTTTCAATAAAGCAAAGGCCTCTTTACCTAAGTGCACATTAGCTGCTGGCTACAGCATGCTGTATGACATGGCTGCCTCCCCAGCGGGCGGGCGTACCACAGCAAGGCACTCATTAAGCTATTGAGTTTCATTCCAGTAACTGTTCAAATACATTCTTCATTGTACCAAAAAGTATGTTTGTTTGATGCTGAAACTTTGAATTTTCCCCCTCCCACTCTTCCTCCATACCTCCTGATCCCCTCACCCCTGTTTTGGTATTTGTTCCCATGCTAACATGCTCACAAATATTCAGTAATTCTCAATGGGTCTCTTGGTCATTAGTGCAAATTAGTGAGGTTTTACTGAATATGGTCAGATTTGATTTGCCAAGTTCTTTTCCCGTTAAGGTTTTAAACCCATGTGTATTTCAAGGGAAATCTAATTTGTAGGTTTCGGATTCATTTACACTCAACTCACAAACGTGGTTCTGTGAGTGCCTCCATAGCTGGTGTACAAGAAGCCACAGGAGCTGGTTTCCCTTCCTTTTAACAAGTTCTTGTTAGAATGTTTGCTTTGAAGTAGGTATTTGGACTCGTGCTGGAAGCAAATAGAACTAAACCCCAGGAAAATGTAAAGTAAAATTTAAAAACCAAGTTCAAAACAGTTTTTCTTGCCCCAATAATTATACTTTTTAAAGAAAAAAAAAAACAACTAAGCATAGAACCATCCATTTCAGTCTTTTAAGGATGATGTCACCACCCAAATGTCTAGATAAGGCTGCAACCCATGTCTGCCTTGTAGGCTGATAAGAAAGTCATCTGTGAGGAGGTGGCTTTCTCTGCTTAGCTCCTGCCTCGTCTACTTTGTCACTTCACTGACTCTGCTAAGCTGCCCCATCTCCCATTCCCACTAGGACTCTGCTGGGATTCCTTCAGGTGTCTTTTCTGCCCATGGGGGTTCCCACCCACCACTACCGACTCCTGCCTGTCCACCCTTCTTTGGAGCTCCTTAGTGCTTGCTTCCTGTGTTCTTGCACTTCATCACAGCAATGGTTTCCTGCGTTTCCTGATATCTGCCACAACCTCCTCATAGGATGGATTCCTTGTCACTAGTCCTAGATTCCCAATGCTATTTTTGGCTGAGGTCTACAGCTGCGGAATGACTGCTGCAATGCAGTCCTTGATCCCCCATGCTTCTGCCTCCAAGCTGGGCTTCTGTGATAATGACTTCCTTGGTGTCTAAGAGGCTCTAGATGGTGGACCTACTGCTGACTCGGGCTCTTCTTTGTCACTCTGGATTGCTCTGAACAAGAGGGCGAAATCTCACTGATGCATCTATTGCCAGTGAGACCACCAGCAGTGGAATGGGAGTGCTGATGAGACTTTGTGTCCTCGTAGACGGCATGAATAATGCTCAGAAAGGCAGATCATCTTTAGCAGTGCCAGCTATTGTCTAAACATCAAAACTAAGCAATTCTTAATATTGAGAATACGTTGGTTTGTCTTTTTATTCCTTCAATATTGCCTGCTTGGAAAGACAAATAGCATATCACACTCCAAAGACTATGGCAATATCAAAAAAGTCCATCTTTATCAATTGTCACCTGCACAAGCAACTCTTTCCAGTGCTCGGGAGTTTACTTCAAGTGACTTTGGAGAAAAATAGCCACAGATGCTGCTAAATGCTGGGATGACTCATTAAGTGGTGAACTCTGAGTGGTGAATAAAGAGCTGAGATGTAAACCACTAAGAGCATCTAAGATTCCATTGGATTCGGAAAGACTTTAAATTGCAACTGTTCTGAGAAATCTACAACTAATTCAGGGACTAGCAAAAGAGGCACATCGACAAACATTCCTAATATGTTCAGACAACAGCAGTGTGTGTGCATATACAAATAAAGATGCATATATAGCTATAATTATATATATATGTGCGTGTGTGTATATATATATATACATACAATTTTATATATGTGCGTGTGTGTATGTGTATATATATATATATGTATATATATATACACATACACACACGCACATATATAAAATTTATACGAATGCAAGGAAATCTAAACCAATTATGCACGCCTATGAATGAGAGTTAGAGGCTTTTTCTAATCTGCCTGGAATCCCTTCCAGTGAGACTTTTGGAGAACATACTGCATGGTCCATTAGAGGCTATATCAAAATTATTTCATAGATACCAGTTTGAGATGGCATGAGCAGTCCTCCTACAGAGGTCTCTCTGACTGTTAAGGAGAGTCATTCTCCTTAACATTTAACTCATTCACTAATTCATGATAGGTCTTTAACAAGGTAACAACCATGTGTCAGGAACCACAGGAGATTCTCTCCCTCAGTTGAGAAAGAATTTCTAGAGACGAGAGTAGAGAGGACAAACATGTTCTTTTTCCATTTCCCTGCCCTCAAGTTTATAAAGCAAAGCAAAAGAAGAAAGTAAATTATTTTTATATGTATGTACAAAGTACCTGAATCACTTGTCAAATTTGTCTTTTTTTTTTTTTTTTTAATTTCGACATTTTTCTTCATTCTTCCATTCCCAGCTCCATCCTTTTTAGTGATTTAAATAGTGGCGCTGTCCACCACTAGCATAAATTATAAGTAGCTCTATCTATGGAACAGTGTCCCTTTTCTTACAATATAACTCTTTCAATTAATATGTATATAGAACATAGCAATATTTAAAATAGTGATCTAAAAGAATTTCATCAAAATGATACTTTCATCAGAATGATTTGTGCATTTCATTGTATGAAAATTTTATCTTAAAAGAAAAAAAACTTTTGCTAATAATATGCATGCTTAAGTACTGGTTTCTGCAACTTACTTTGAAATAGATTAAAAAAAGAAGGTTGAGGGATGAAGGATGGATAGATTTGCAACGAAACGAGTAAAATATTAACTGTGGATACAGGTGGTGGGTATATGGGTGTTCATAGTAAACTTCTATCAATTTTTCTGTATGCCTGTGTGTTTTATGTGACTAAGTTTTCATAATGTTAAAAAAAAAAGTTTCAATAAAATGCCATTTCCACTTCTATTTCTCTTACATATTTGTTGATAGTATATTTATTACTTCTCTGATGGATTTTGGAAGCACATGCAATTTTGGTTTTTTTTCTTAACTTAAAAAGGAGGATAGTGAGTACAAACCACCCAGAATGAAGAGGGGATCTAGAATGAAATATCAAGGGGGAACTGCTATAGGTTAAATTGTGTTTCCCCCAAATTCTCATGTTGAAGCCCAAATGCCCAAACTCACTGTATTCAGAGACAGAGTTTTTAGGAGGTAATTAAGGCTAAATGAAGTCCTAAGAGTAGGATCCTAATCTGATAGGATTAGTGGCTTTATAAAAGGAAGAGAGAGATCCCTCCATGCTCTCCCACTGAGGAAAGAGCATGTTGAGGAGGCAGCAAGAAAGTGGCTATTTGCAAGACAGAAGGCTCTCACCAGGAACCAAATTGGCCAGCACCACAATCTAGGACTTCACAGCCACCAGAACTGTGAGAAAATAAATGTCTATTGTTTAAGCCAGACAATCTGTGGTGTTTTGTTACGGTTGCCTGAGCTGACTACTACAGATTCTCAAAGTTAAACATATGTAAATAATGAGGTAGTCTGCATGCAAGAAATATAGAGAGAGAAGAAGAGAGAGAAGAAGATCTGAATCAGTACATTCAGGATTGGAATGACAGAATGTTATAGCTGGAAGTGGTTTTAGTAACCAAGTCGTCAAAGCTCTCATTTTACAGATGAGGAAACAGAAGCTCACAGAGGTCAAGTGGTCTGTCTGAGGTACTTCAGAGAAATCGGAGGCAGAGCCAAAGTCAAGGACTTTTGAGCCTAAGGCTCTTGACTTCTGCTCTTTATATATCACCACGCGGCTTCATTAAGTCAAACCCCTTGA
>NW_006494614.1:39556241-39644856 GCF_000325575.1 Pteropus alecto | reverse complement strand
TTCTGACTGTACCCTTCTACTTCTTCTACTTCTACTACCACCACCACCACCACCACCACTACTACCACTACCACTACTACTACTACTGTTATTATCATCATAAATCAGTGTGCCCATATAAAATAAAAACTAATCAAGAGAAGTCTTCTGAACAAATACAAAGGTGTATAAGTATACAAAGGGATAAGTATAAACACAAAAACCAACACTTAAATTTGGATAAATGATGACTCTCTTACGCATCTACAGGACAGGCCTGTGTACCCAAAGACAGCATACGTGTATACAGAAGGCATATTACTTCCTAATTTGCCTATTATAACATATAAAGACATTCTAGAAAAATAATAAAAATGTATTTGTTTTCCAAATTAATAGTTTATAGTCTAATTTAGCACAGTATTACATCTTTATAACATTTAAAATATCCATTTTGATAAAACATTCTCATAAACAGACCAAGAAAACCAGGTTAATAAGCTTCTGTGTTTTATACGGCAATAAAATAATTCATTTTTAAAACATTTAAAGATAATATAAAATACAAAAATTAAGCAATATAATAATTGAACATTATTTTGTTTAAAAAAGTTCCAATAGAACTTTTTATTTCACTTTTCCACTAGGTAAACTTAGAGTGTATAAAGATAATTATTCTAATAGTTATTGATGCAATAGAAATGTGCCAAAGACATCCAGAAATGATAATAATCTATTAATAGTCAATGCTTAAAAATTTAACATTTCTTTAATTTTCTGCATCAATGTGTTAGTTTCACTATACACAGCCACTGAACTGAGCCACAGACAATTCATTCTATAATTTTTCTTTTTACATTTAGTTCAGTAGTAGTTTGAATCTTCAACAAAATGATATATTAATAATGTGATTGATTTGTCACCACTAAATCTTCAAAAGAATGTGTCACAAGCTCTGAAGATAATGTCTAGAGCATAATTTCAAAAATATTTTGATTAAAAGCAACACTGTTTGGAATTGCAGAGATATTCAAGGACATTTTGTTTTGAAAGACACAGCCTCTGAGATGTAATACTCTGGTTATATTTCAAAATAAAACAAACAACAAGAACAATAAAACTAGTCAAATTACTTTCTAGTTTCATCTATTTTTTAAAAAATGGCTGCAATAATGATTGCATTGTCTGGGGCCATGGTCCACCTTGATGTAATAACTACACTGAAGACAATGAAATTTTACTTTTTGTGCATTCATCCAAAGCAGAATCAAAATTAGTGGAAAAGAGCAGAGAATTGGAAAGCAAAGAATCTATTTTAAAACCAAACCGTTATATACTGCTGGTACACTATCAAATAAAATTCATTCTCTTAATCCAAACAAGTGGGAAATATGGACATACAAATAAGATAGGGCAAAATGAGTGATTACCTTGAAGGCAGTGTCAGCAGAACTGAGACAGCCACAAAGAGGCATTGGGAACTATGTAGAATTCTTGTCCACCTTCCTAGGGGGTGAAGCCCTGGTAGGATTTCTTAGTTTTGAAGGAAGCATTGATTTATGTCCCACAGACCTTCAGAATCCTGGGGACAAACGATATTCCATTTTCTCATTTTTTAGCTTTTTCTGTAAAACAGCCTTGGCAGAGGGTATCTGAGGGTCTACCTGTGTCAAAGCTGCGACAATCAACCATATATTTCAAAAATAGATAAATAAAAAGGTTTAAAAAATACATGTACAAATAATGTAGCTTAACAAAACACCTGAATTCAAGTTCCAGCTCTACTATTGTGACCTCAGAAAAAAATAACCAACTTTCACGAATCTCAGCTTCATGGGAAAAATCATCATCATCATTATCACTGCTAACACTTACAGCATGCTTACTATATTCTATGCACTGTTCTAAAGGTTTTGCATATTTTAACTCATTTAATCCTTAACAAGCTCATGTGAAAGTACTATGATTAGTCACATTTTCTACCTGAGGAAACTGAGTCACGAAGAGGTTAAGTAACTTGCCCAAAGATAACACTTTTGTTGTGAGATCAAATATAAAATCAACAAGATGATTAATGATGGAAGGAATCTTTAAGGTCATGTAGTCTTAAACTCTAACTGTAAATATAAGGCATCTAAGGTTCACGAAAGAGTTGGTTACTGAAGACACTGAATCTCTTCCAGATCTTACTCTAGCGGCCTTTTAAAAGCAACTCTTACCAGTGTAGTAGTTACCAGAGGAAAAGGGGGAAGTAGAGGAGGTAGATAAGGGTAAGGGGGTCAAATATATGGGTGACGGAAGGAGATTTGACTTTGGATGGTGAACACAATATAATATACAGATGATGTGTTATAGAATTGTACACTTGAACCCTATATAATTTTATTAACCAATGTCACCCCAATAAATTCAGTAAACTTAAAAAAAAATAAAAGTACCTTTTTCCTATTCTGACTTTCTCTAAGTAATTTTCATATATTCTTTCATTTATATGTTTCCTCTAGTTTAGAAAAGTGAGAAAGAAGTCTTTCTCACTTTTTTAAAAAACAGCTTAGAAAACTTGGGATACTTCAAGGTCGGTATGTAGAACATCTGGACAGAAGGTCAAGGTCAACTGCATCATGATGATGATGATGTCATGATTAGGATGGCTGGGATACCATCTCATTTAATGCATCTTTATTCTCTTGATGGCACTCTGCCAAAGCATCGTGTGCACATTATCTCATCTAATGCTAACTCTACCTCTTAGTATATAACTTAAAATGTTACTAGTTTTAAAATCAGAGAATGGCTAAGCTTGAGATTTAAAAAATGCAGACTCTCTGAAGTCGAGATTCCAAATCCCAGTTGTGTTGACTTAGCCTGAGATCCTACTACCGAGGATAAACTGAAGGCCAGGAAGATTAGTTAGTGCGGGGTTTAGGCTAGACATTGAGAATGCAGGCCTTCTGTCTACAGAGAAGACACACACAGGCCCCTCGGTACTTTCTGAGAGTGGGATTTAACCTCAACTCTTTCAGCAGAATCTCAGGTTTACGTGCCAAATGGATTTTTAAAAACAATGGCTGAATTACCCTATGGTCAGTCCATTAGTCATCCTGCAGAAATCTAATGTTAGAAAAATGTTCACTTAAGATTTATTGGGGGTGGAGGGGTGGTGGGAATCTCAAGTATGTTCAGCAATTCTTGACTGTGGTCCTTTATTAGACAGAAATTTCCTCCTTTAAAATGACCAGTTATTGGATGCAATATAACCCAACTTTCCACATTTGTATTTATAAAGATGAGATGAAGCTCTGCTGTGGAAGCCAGCTCCCAAGACAGTCCTCAGTAATTCTTGCCTCCTGGTAGCCAGGCCCTTGTGTAATTCCCTCCCACACTGAATCAGGGTTGGTGACAACATGTGACCTTTGGAGCTAGGTCACAGAACGCACTGAGGTTTCTACCTTGCTCTCCTGGATTGCTTGCTCTGGAATAAGCCAGCTGCCATTGGCAGGTCCCCGGTCAGTGGCCAGGACTAACCTTGCCATATAAGTGAGCCACCTTGGAAGTAGCTCGTCGAGCCTCAGCGAACACCTGGCTGACTTCTGACTGTGACCTCATGGGGAACCACAGCCAGGACTGCTCAACAGTGCTGCTCCAAATTCCTACTGTACAGAAATCATGATTACTGTTGTTTTAAGACACTAAGTTCTGGGGTTATTTGTTACAGATACAGTAGACATGATACAGCAGATAATGAATACTGCTATCAACCTGGAGAGCATGCAACAGCGTACTATTATTCTCTTATAGTTCATAAACCATCATCATTCCATTAGTTATTACTGACTATACTTTTATTAATGATCGCAGTTGGCCAAAGGCCAGCAGTTAAATCATTATATTCTGGTTTCTGTTCGGTTGTTATAAGCATGGTTGTTTAGGGAGGTGGCTTTTTAAAATTTAACTAATTAATTAATTAATTAATTTTAAAGATGATCATATATACAACATGGCTGTCTCCATTGTGTGAGATGCTAACTTCCTAGGCTTGCAAATTTCCCGATTTGATAAAATTATTGGTAATAGATATTTATTTATATTTTCTTCAATGTTACACTTAAAAAAGAGAAAACGAGTAGTTTATGTTTTGAAGATAAGTTTTGATGTCGTGTCTCTGACTGTGGTAGAGTGAAGACTGTGGAGGACCACAGCAAGGAGAATTTGAAAGGGCAAGAAGCAAATCTCTGCTGAAATCCACCGCAGTGACTTTCCAAGGGGAGAAATTTTAACAACTCCTCATGTATCCAAAGGGCTTCATTTGAACCAGTGCAAAAACGTAGCAAAATTTCAGAAAGATAATTTTAAAAAGCTAAGCACCGGGCACTGGATCTCAATTCTGAACAGAAAAGAAATGCTACGTATGAATTCAGGGAACTTGCCTGGCTGCCAAAAGTTTGATATTTCATACTGGTACTATGGGGAAATATTTAAGAGGACTGCCAACTATGCAATCCTGCTTCCTAAATTAGACCCATTCCATAGTAAAGGAAAGTTACCTTCACACTCCAGAAAGTCTTCATTGTTAGCCAACTCTGTGCCCAGGACTTTGCAAAGAATTGCAGAAAGGGACGTTTATACAACTCCTGATATATTAGATACCAGGACACTAAAATACCTGAGTGAAAAGTTAAAAAAAATCACCAACATACTTGGTTTTGTAGAACTTTCTAGTGGCTCTGCCTTACTCTGAACTAATATTTTCTTTAAACTATTTTAAAATAGGTAATACTTGAAAATGGTTTAAAAGCTCCCAACTATAGCAAAGGGTAATATTAAACAATAGGCCTCCCTCTCATCTCTGATCTCATTTATCGACAACTACTTTTACTAGTTTCATGTGTCCTTCCAGATAATTCTATGCATATACAAGCATATACATACATAGATATCTTCCCTGATTACCATCCTAACATAAATAACAACACAATATGCCTTTCTGCCCTATATCTTAGTTTTTGGGTTTTTCTTTTTTTGGTTATCGACATATTTTAGAGATTATTTTTCTATCTTTATCATATGTTCAATCCATCATCCATATTTGGGTATATTTCTGGTCTTTTTTGGTTGCATTATGTTTTAATATTTAGCCTGGCTAATTAACATTCCCTCCTCCTTGAGAATTTTCCTGACAATTCTTAAGTATTTGATTTTCTATATGAACTTTAGGATTTTGTCCATCCCCCACCTCAAATTTTAATTTTTTAAAAACTGAAGTCAGAAGTGATTATCTCTGTCTCACACAATCCTATGAAGGTAGGTAGTCAGTTTAAGTCTTACCGTATGCTAATCTCATAATATACATCGATTACCTTAAGGTTTCCGTTTATCTGGTATTTTACTACTTATGAATGTTCACTTTTATCATCTCCTTTAATCTTCTTTACCACTTTGGGACTAAGCCGGACATATATAATGACTCTCACAACATAGATGGGGACTCATGGACTCGTCCCTGTGACTGGGAGGGAAGGGGTCCTTCTCCCAAACCAAATGCAGAGAGCACTGTGAGTCTCCAAGAAACATTTTAAAAACAGGGATGGTTTTAGTTTTATTGCAATGCTATATTTTAGAAATGTTGGCAGACTATCAAATTATTAAACTTTTAATGAAGTTTAAAACTTAGAATAATACTGGCATGAATACAGTGAAATCTGAACTTTCACAAATTGCTGGTGGGAGAGTGAACTGGCACAGCCCTTTTGGAAAGCATTTGGGCAATGCATACCAGAGGTCTTAAAGGGTTTTGGAGGAAGACGAAAACTGCTACTGGGATTTTTGGGCTGCAGCCTCCACTTCTCTCCACTCATGAACTCATATCCTTTGCTCTAGTTGGGCCTATTTCCTCACGGTCTTTGGAGTGCCTGTGATCACACTCAACTCTGCCTGTCTGCAGAACCTCCCACCTCCTTTCTCTTTCTTTCTCCTTTACCCTGAATCTTAGGGCCGACAAGGTCTCACTGAAGCCCCACTTCTCCCATTAGCTTATAATTCTTATTGCTCCCTTCCCAGTCTGATACCTTCTTCCAAAGTTTCTCTCTTCTGCATATCCTGATGGGGACGATTGTTTACTTCTTATAGAGTTAATATTTCGAAATCAATAAATATTGTTCTCATTTTCCAAATTAAAATTAAATGATAAAATGGAAACTTTTTCAAACAATGCATAACCCTCATTCACCTCACTTAATTTAAGTAACTTTTCCAGAATAACAACAAAATAAGAGATTCATTGAAGTGATTTTCTTAGAATTCACCTTCACCTAAATGACCAGAAAATATTCTCTATAGAAATTAACTTTAAGATTATTTGTGAAACCGTTCCCTCGTAATTCATTTTCTTGTTTAAATTTTCCTTTGATTTAGAAAAACTATTTTCCCTTAAATTTAAGAAGTTAATTTCTATTACAAGTGAAATAGTCAAACTTAGATATAATTTTTTTGTAAGCTTTTGCTAACATTATGTGCAACAAGCAATCACTTATACCAAGATCAGTTTTGCACAATTTAAAACTGATTTCGTTTTCCTCCAAAGGCCTTGGTTTGTTCTTTGTCCATCTTTTTTGTTCATTTTGTATCTTCTCAAAATTAAATATAATAGCTTGAACTGTTTTTAGCCATCATTCCCACCATGTGTTCAACAGTGGCTGCAAGGTCAAATTTGATATCTATTTCATCAAGATGATCTTTGGGCAGATCCAGAAAATATCATAAGTAACGTTCAAGTTGTTCCAAAGAATGTCATCAGTATTGGCAGAGTTGTGACAGATTCAAAAGACGATGCATTGCTCAAAGCACAAAAAAATACTTCTGGAATTTTTGCCAAAATCCTGGCATGTATACTTCTTCCTTTGCCAGCAATGTTAATACCATTATGATGGTCTTATCCTTAAAATGCTTTAAAATTATTTAAATAAAGCTAAAATTTTTATTTTAATTTTTTGAAAATTTAATGGAATCTTATTAAATATTTTTATTAAAAAATGTATTTGCAATTCTAATGTTTAATGCCCACCTAGTTGTCCATATACAAATTACTCTCCATGCACTTTCCATTTAGATCTATATATATATACAAATTTCAGAATAATATGAGCTGTTACTGTTTGTCAGCCCCATGTGTAACTGTGTGGATGCTGTGCTGACTTGTGAGTATATCTGGATCTTTGAATTACAACATGAAGAGAAGGATGTGATAAGTTCATTTGCCTTTTCTCTTATTTAAAAGCTTCTGCAGCTCAAACTCTCCCCTTACTTACTTCGGCAGTGTCCATTTAATACTCTGGTGGCAGCATAATCCACAAACCTTCATAGTACTTGGCAGCAATTGCCTTTTTTGGGGGTTGGGCAGAGTGTGAAACATATACAACATAAAGTCCACCACTTTAACCATTTTTAGGTGTACAATTCCATAGCATTAATTACATTCACAAATATTGTGCAACTATCACCAGTATCTATTTTCAATTTTTTTTCAGGATTCCGAACAAAAACTCTGTACCCATTAAGCTATAATTCCACCCCTGGAAACTTCTAATTTACTTTCTGTCTCTATGAATTTACCTATTCTAGATAGTTCACATAAATGAAACCATATAGTATTTATCTTTTTGTGTCTGGCTTATTTCCTTTAGCATAATGTTTTTTGAGGTTCATCCTTGTTGTATCATGTATAAGAAATTCATCCCTTTATATGCACGAATAATAGTCCACTGTATGTATACACCACATTTTGTTTAGCCATTCATCAGCAGCTGCAATTTGATCAAGGGTGGTGAAGAAAGGGCTGAGCAGTGACTGTGACAGAAGGTACCCCATGCAGTGTGGGGCCCTAGGCGGGAGTCCTTCCCACCTGCATCTAGGAGAGTACTGCTGCCCAAACACCACGGTGGGGATGCTTGATTACTCCAGCTATTGTGTTTCCCTTTGCCTTTGGATTCCTAAAGCAACTGAAATCAATAAAGTAAAGTTTAACATTTATCTACAAAATGGGCTACTGTTGCCCTCTCCACAATTAAACTTCAAGCTCCCTTTTTCTGATCCCAAGTAGTTAATGGAGATGAAAATGAATACCAGCTCTCAGTGTGCCAATTACTGTGCTGGGTGATGGAGCTCAGTAGATGTTCACTTTCTTCCTTCATTTCTTCTCCACTGTCTAACATGCTACTAATCACATACCAGGAATTCAAAATTATTGCTGATTAATTGATTGGAAAATGAATCCTTCCTAACAAAATATATGAATTACTCGTGACCTTTATTTTTCTTTGCCCATTAGGGGAACTGATTTCCTTGGTCAGTGAGAAAAAGCAAACCAAACACACATCTCAGGAAAAAGAGGATTCAGAGAACTGAGTTTCCCGATTATACGTGGAGAGGTGATTTCTTCTTTCCTTTGCAAGTCTCCTCTCCGTCTGCCTATGGAGCAGACTCATCATGCTTCTAGCTGACAGTGTACATCAGGACACATACCTTTGCACTATTTTTCCTTTGTTACACTCTTGAGAAATCTTTTATTTTTTCCCAAGGAAAGTAGAATCACAGCATCTCTGTGGATATCTGCTTTTCTTTGGCATAAAAAGAAAGATGAATTCTCTTATAGCGAGGAAACATGTGAAGGCCCATCTTCAAACCGAAGCTGTCCAGTGATTTTACTAGCCATATAGCTCAAAATATTGTATGCTGGAAATTTATTTCTTAATGGGGCAAGAGAAAAGCTCCTAACTGGGAATGCAGACAACTACAGTCTGTGTGGGAACCTGACATATTTCACGGCAGCATGTAAGGTTGTTATCCAAGAAAAAAACAGTTTCTTCCAAATTTGAAAACAAGATGTCTAGACTCTTTTCCTAATTGATGGCCATGCATAAAAATGTATCATAAAAATGTGTCTGAAGCTGTACAAGAGCAAACCACTAACAAAGGCACTTTTATCAGAAAAATTTGGTTGTGTCTATGAGAATACATAATCATCTAACAAATAGGTGTGTCTTAATATCTAAATGATTCTGTTATTTTGGGTTCTTCAAATCTTGTTTTCCTAGTGGTTATTTCTGGTGCCTAAAATTTTTCAGAAAAAGCTTCCTGAATGGATAGTGATGATTCAGGGCCATCTCTGCCATAGTAGTTTCATATTTATAATTGTTGTCATTTTAAAAACAACTGTTTATTAACTATCAAATTTAGCCCTCATTAAAATGTTTTCAGTTTAGTACCTCATAAAATAGCCATACAAGTAAAACCTGACATCAACAAGTACCATTACAAAGAATAATTTTCTAGAACAAGGTTAATTCCAGAGCCCAATAGGTGGACATTGCTCTCCTGGATAAAAACAAACAAACAAACAAACAAACAAACAAACAAACAAACAAACAAAGCTTGCTATCCAGAGCAATTATGTAAACAAGATTGGTTTCTGTAATAAAAATGAGAACTTTGAAGACTGGATATTTTATACATATTATTTAACTGTCTAAATACCACTCAGCAAAATGACTGAAGAGTGATTTTAAAAGATAATCCTTTAAGCCTTACAACTGATAGCAAAGTTCCTTCTTATTGGTTGGGTATTTGAAGCTTTATTCCTTAGTTCTGACTGAGGTGCTGAGTGCAAAGGTCAATTAGACAGGTAGTGTAGTTGTCAGCTTCAATGATGGTTCCAGCATGATGCTGGCAACTAAGCTTTATGCTTTTCCTAATATGCTAATTTTTCAATGTTTGGTAGAGAACCACGCACTGAACACATTCATTTTAAAACAGATAGTGCTCACAAGGAAACCTGAGCCTTATTCTTCTTTTGATTCCTGAGAAATCAATGATTAAGGCTGGATAGTAATAATGAAGCAACCATGACATTCTTTCCTCTGCCTTGCAGTCATCTTAAACTGTTTAATCACAGGTAGTGGAGAGTCCATTTATACAGGGCATACCAGGTTCAGAGGGCCTAAAACTGACCAGGACTTTGGCCTCTGGAAGGTTGTTCTCTCTTCAGACTATCATTCCATTCATCAGTCCAGCCATCCATCCATCTTTTATGTTGCGTTCCAAATAAGCAAAAAGCATTGTGTTTTGCTGAGGGAGATACCAAAATTAAAGTACGGTCCTTTGGTCTACCTGAGGATACATCCTCATTAGGTTTGGGTCAGATTACAAAATATGAAGTATCTTGGAGGAAGTGGGTCAAAGTTTAGGACTTGATTCAAAAGAAGGAAATAGTTGAGAGAAAGTCAAAGAAATAAGAAAGAGATGGGCTATGGACTCCTTTTATCATGCTCTACATCACCAGGAACTCCCTGAGCTTAGATCTATCTAAATTAGAAAAGGATTCTTTTTCTAGACCCTGACCTCTAAAAGTACGGGCACTCTGAAGCTATCTTGAGATTAAAGTGGAGAGAGGGACAAAATTCTCTTGAGCAAGTATGTGAGAAATACTGCTACCAAAATTAGAAAGGACTTTAGACAGTTTATTCATATAACATTATAGTATTTTTCTTTCCATTTAGGAGAAATAAAAAAAAATTTCAATTTAGGTTGGAAAGAAAGTGTCTAACTATTGGATGAAAGAATTACCTCTGAATAGAGATTTCACAGTTAAATTCTAGGAGATTTTTGGAAACAGTATAAATTCTCGTTTGTCTTGAATAACTTAAGGAAAACACTGCTGAAATGGACTAAGAGAATGGACCAAAGATCATACAAGTCATCAATGTAAAGTAGCATCGCCAAACAATTTTGCTGAGTTGCAGATCGTCGCACCTAGATACCTGAAACATTAGATTTTCACGTGTACTAAATATATTTTAAGAGAAGACAATGCCTTTCCACTAGCGGAAGTTTACGAATCAGTGAAAGCAGGAGTAGGAAACTTTTATGGGTAAGGGTCCTTCCCTGATCCTTAAGTTGGAAACTTATAATTAAAGCCAGTTTGCAAGGGACTACACATTTCATTCTTTCCTTTTAATCTAAAGCTTCCAACTGCTCTAAGCTCTCATTCCTGGAAAAGCTTTTGGCAGTCTCTTGTTGCAACCCACAATTTCTGTAGCTTTTCATCTTTTTCACCAGTTCTTTCTGCATCTAAGCCTCACTTCCCATATGTGGTCAGTAATGTCACCACCACCGGAAGTAAAATGGTCCTCAGCATGGGCCTGTTTGCCCACACAAGGGCAGAAATGTGGGGCAGGAAAGGAGTCCAGTGTTTGTGGATCTCAAGATCCTCTGCGACTATAGAGAACACATAATTACTCTTTTTATATATGTGAAAACAGGCACGGAAACATTAGGGAATTCTCTGAAGGTACAGAGAAAGCCAAACAGTGGGTCTGGATCTCCATCTTACACTAGGATGCCAGGCTGGGCCTCCTTCTGTGGTACTGTTGGCCAACTAGCCTTGCCATCCCTTCTTCTGGATTCTCTCAGGATAATAATGATTTTAAAATAAATGCTCACTTTTTGAGCACATTCTATATTTTAGGCACTCTGGTAGGTGCCTTCAAGTGATATTACTAAATATGTACCAAAAATGGCTAATTTTTATAAGAGATTAAACTGAGGCTCAGTCAAGTCATCTGACTTGGAAGGATTGTTGTTGGCCAACTAGCCTTGTCATCCCTACTTTTGAATTCTACGAGGATGACAATGATTTACATGAAATAGCACCAGTGAAATTTTTGGTTCATACCAGGTAATTCTTCCTCCCTCCTCCACTTCCTGATACTCATAATCATACTACTTTCTAGGTTGTTGTAATAGTCAAATGATATCATACCTTTAAAACCCTTAAGAGACAACCTTTTAAAATAAGACTATATATGTACATGTGTGTGCAGACATAACACATACAATTATATCTATCTAAAAGATGTTACGTATATGTGTGTATAATTTTTAAAAATAAAAGTGACATCTTAATGAAAATACAGTGTTCACATCTCTGGTGCTGATTTTCTAACGACAGGAGTCCAACACACGATGCTTCTCTGAAAAGCAATTTAGTATCATGACTGACTAAATGATGCAAACATGACTGACACAGTCCTGAGACATTTTTCACCTTGGTAGAACACACAGAGTCGCACATAAATTTTTAGGAGTATAAATGAAGCCTCCTGAGTCTTTTGGAATAAATATCTCCAGAGTTAGTGGGACCACGGCCAAACAGCCTAGAAGTTCTAGCTTTTGCTTACAATAGTTTGTGAACTATGATACTGGAATCTGTATAATCCAAGTATTTTAAATGCTTCCACACCATTTCAAGTACAATCAAGAAATTTAAAAATACTCCTCTACCATCCTATAGAACAGATAAAGAATAGTTCTTTGCAAAGCTTGTTTAAGTGAGATATACGAGTAGGCAAAACCTACTTTAAATATTATATCATTAATGCCACACTCCAGCAGCATTATACTAGCTTCTTGTTAGCAAACTCACATTAAGTATTAAGGTTAGTCCTGATGGTGATGGCTGGTATCTTGCAATATTGAGTTAAATGGCATGTTCAATGACCAGGAAACTCATAGAAAATCAGTTTAAACTGATGCAACATTTTGTCAAACACTCTTAAGACTTAGCTCTTTAGGACCTCTCTTCAGAAATGTGAAACCCCTAGAAACCACTACCACAAATAGCTAACATTTTAAATAACTGCCGAGCCACCTGCTTTTCTCTAGGACACATCACAACACTCACAAGTCAGTAAAGCTTTCAAAGTCCCTATCTTTTTGATGAAGTTTACCTATTTTATTTGAGATACTTTACTTCCCCTTTTCTGAGAAATATAAAGTCCTCGCATCAGATTCAGTTCAAGGCACTGATTTACTTAAAAAGAAGATCTCATAACAGAAGTGTGTGCCAAAGAACACTTCTTTGTCACTTTAGTCTTGACTTGGCATAGTGTTTCAGATGGTATTCATTTGGAATAAAGAGATCGATGACATAACATGTCCAATCCTCCTCTCTAAGTGGCTTTACTAGAAGTGGGTAAGGGCAGAAAAATATAAATTCATCTGTCCATAGGCAACCAAAAACATACCAACTCATCTTGGAGTAATTTAACCCATAAGATGATTTAGAGGACAGTTCAGTGGCACCATTTTTGGAAGGTAAAAGCTTAGCAGAAGGAACATAAATCAAAGGTGACTGGCAGGTAAAGGATATATGCAGCAATCAGCCAAACCATGTGCACACTGGCACAAATTCAATGAGATCATTTATAAAATTTTTAAGGCAGGAGTACACAAAAGGGGGTCTGGTGTTAACTAAATCCACAGATAGCTTACATGCCACTGAAATAAACACTTCCAGATGCGGGTGTACAAAAACCTTTCACAGAAAGAAATGTTTTCTTTCATAAATCTGAAGGAGGGACTCTTAGCAGGGAAGGGCAAAAAGTCTGAAATTGAGACTGAGCTTCGTATAGACTGGAAGTGCTTGTCGAGGTGGAATAATTGTGTGGGTAAATGATGAACTGCACATAGTGTGTCTCCATTTAGAAGCATTGCTGTAATCGGCAAGACTGAACTTCTGGTAAACCAAGCAAAACATACTAACGACATATCATTCCATCAGTCTTCTAAAATCTGGTGTCTAAGTCGATGTTGCTCTCATTACTTTCTTTAGAGTTTCTTTTTTGGGGTGGTGGGTGGAGGTGGTAGAGAGAGTGGGTTCACACAGAGATTAAAGTTTCTCATCAAAGCTTAGAGAAATGATGCTTTG
This sequence comes from Pteropus alecto, assembly GCF_000325575.1. Classification (NCBI taxonomy): domain Eukaryota; kingdom Metazoa; phylum Chordata; class Mammalia; order Chiroptera; family Pteropodidae; genus Pteropus; species Pteropus alecto. The sequence continues at coordinate 39,631,118 of NW_006494614.1, read as the reverse complement.
GAACTTACACTAGCGCACAGCTATTGAAGGCATGGCTTTTATGATGAAAACATTTTCAAAATCTGGTTAGATTACAGTCATCTTTCAGGAATGCATGTCCAAATTCATTAATGGCTTAGAAAGTCAATTCGCTCATCAAAAAAGCCTAAGAATATGTGGGACTTTCTGGTCATATATATAAACACCCCCAGAAGTTCAAACAGAAAGCTAGAATGTCTTTTTAATTTTTTTTAAAGTTCAGGTGATCTATGCATTGAGCTTCCTCCATCCTCCTACTCTCCCTCCCACAGGAAATCCCCTTGACATTAGTTTCCTTGTTGAATCTTTAAATGTCATGCAAATTCTCTGTCAGCATCTGAGCACTAAATTTATTCTTGAGAATATTTTTAATTGTTTTATGCATTGATCCAAATTAGAAACGCGTCATCTTTCATTCAGAGTCTTGTTCTACTTATTCTCTATGCCAAATACCTCTTCTGTCTTCTCTCTTCTATTTATTCTTTATGCCAAATATCTACATTCTGTCTTCTCTGTTCTCAGTGTCATCTGCCTTAGCAGAGGCTTTTCTGGCCTCTTGTCTGCAATATTATGGCAGCCACCTAATTGGTCCCTCTGCCGATCATACACACTAACTCCAGTCCCTCCTCTACACCATGATCTGAGTTATTTTTCTACAGTTCAGATCTGTTCATGTCAACCCCTTGCTCAAAAACTCTAAAATAGGTCCTTGATGACTGTATCAATTGTTTAAAAGACATTTTCCAAACAAAATCTGAGAACCCAATATATATCAGAGATACGAATTTATCTGTATTATTTAGAGAAAACACTTTATTATTTGCAGAATGACTGTAAAATAATTTGGGGTTTCTGTAGAGCACAGTAAGATAACTGCTGGCCTACATCATGAAGTCTAAGAAAACTGGCTTGGAATTCAAAGTCCTTCTCTGAATGTCATTACCCTATCTTTTTTTGCTTCATCTCCCTTCAATGCACTCCAAACTCAGTCCCTCATCTATGCCTCAACAGCCATTCTGCTTTCATACATCTTTTTTTCCCTCCCATTTTACTCTAGCTTTCATTCTTTTTGCCTGAATTACCTTTTCAAAATTCTTCTTCCTTTCTCTCACCTCTGTCTCATAAACCCAGTTCAAATGTTAATGACCCTGCAAAGCTTCCTTGATTCCGTGAGCAAGCTGTGCCCACCTTCTCTGTACCTGAGGCACTGTGTCCACTCCAGTTACGACACCAATCACTTGGCACTGCTTATAGGTGCATCTCCTTCGTTACCTTGGAACATCCAGTTACTTATGTTCATATACCATACCTCCATTTCAACACATTTCTAACACAATATTTTGCAAATGTCCATTGAATTACTATGTGGAGATATAAGAGCCATAAGGATCTTAGGACATGTAGGAATGCTGACACTGGTTCTTTCACTTCTAAATCATCTGTAGTTCAATCGTACAAATATGGATCCTGCCAAATGGATTGTTATTACCTAGTCCAAACTCAGAAAGCCAGTGCTGTCCTTTGTATGTGAAGTGTGCTTTCATCCTACCAGGAAGGCATATGCTTTGAATTGTTTTTCCAGCAGTGGTGGGTGACAGATTGACTCATAGCAGTACAGTTTTACCTTGCCTTCTTATTCATTTTTTATTTTAACCATTTATGAGCTGATGTGTGTGTGTAAAAGATATTGCTTGCTACCTAAAACCGAAGTAAAGTTAGTTTACCCACACAAGGATCAACCTTTAATACTGTCTTCTTAGACAACAGAAGGAAAGGACAGCATAGAGCCCAGGCTAGTTTTCTTTTCTCCTTCCTCTCACTCTTTAAAAAACAAAAAAGAAAAAACACCAAAAGCTTGCTTGAGTGAAGAATGCTTGTCAACTATAACTTATTTACTTATTAGGCTCTTATCTAATTAGTCTAGAATCTGGGAATGGGTGTTTTAGGTTAGATCAGGAATGTAGAATTAAATCAGAGCCAGAAATGCAGTCTCAAACTTCTCGACTGGAAACTATAAAATCTGCACAAGTGTTTAAATTGGAATTGACAGGAACTTGTAGGCCAGGCTATGAACTTCTGGAACCAGAGAGTCAACTTAAATACTGCCTCTGTGGTATTTGCATCAGGGGTACAGCTGCCCAACTGTCACCTTGAAAGCACCTGGGCAAATGCAGAACCTAATACTGGGCTCTGCCCTCATGACCTCTGCCAACTAATCAGCCACAATATTTCCAGATCTGGAGAGCCTACTTCACAGTTTGGGTATATGCCCAGAACTGCAAGTGCACTCCAATCAGGTGAGAATGCCTATCCAGGTGCCAGGGCTAGAATTAACATCTTACTGACATATTGGCTATGAATTCTCTCTTCTCACAACCTGGGGTCATGTAGAGGCAGTGTGTGGGGTGGAATATTTGATCTGTGCATACACAGTCTATGGGATTTTGGTTTAAATCAAATTGTAATTAAAACACCAGTCAGGAAAACAATGCATAATTATTTTTTCCTACCCTGGATATAGCCTTAAATATACACTGGGCACAATAAGAGTAAGGTATCAGATTCATTTCTAGAAGGCATAAATTTTACACTTAAAACAATCCACTTATTATATCGTAGGATTAACGTTGCAATTACAACAGTAAATTAAATGACAGTTCAATAATTATATTTGAGTGACTAAAGTATATAACACTATTTAAGAAATCATTAAAAAGTAAATCATCTCCAGTTCAACAGGCTCTCATCATGGCTTTTTGGAGGGAATTTTTGTCACATTTTCAATAATATAGTACACAAATGTTTCACTTAAACAAAACACACTTCTGAATGATAGATGTTTCTGGCAATGGTAAATAAAAAATTTATTTTAACAAAACTTATGAGTTCTTTTCTAATATTCGCCTATTTTAGATATAAAATCTTAACTGAAAAATTTAAATAGTATTTTTGCTAGATGACCATGAACAATTAATATACTGAGTTATATAGTCTAACTCGATACTTACTTCTTGTTTATTCATAGGCTTAAAAAAGTGTCTTCCCATTTTTAGAGCATAATTTTTAAATTTCGAGATATCTCAGCTTAGTTTAGTTTCTCCCAACTAATCTTTTTGCTGCTTTCATGAATTTATGAGTTCAAAGAATCCTATGATATTTTTTCTTTTTTAAAGAAAAAATAATTTCCTTTTGGGAGTCACTCAAAATATCTTCTCATTCTATCTTCGTTCTTTCAGAAGACTGCAAAAACTTAGAAACTGTGACACATTCAAATCAAGATTTAGTGCTTTTAGAATATTCTGCTCAAAAAGTTTTTCTTTATTGTCAATTACTCCTCTCTCCTTGCTCTCATGTTCAAAATCTTCCTCCATTCTCCAAGATATAGCCTGCTTTTTACAATGAATGGAGATGCATTAACTTCTTGAACAACTGCAAATTTAAAGACTTTAAAGAACACAAGCTTAGAGAAAATACATAGGGCTGATTAAAGCTATCACCTTTCATTTTTATCTTTACCATCATTTCATTAGAAAAAAACTGCTTTTCTTCTTTTCAAAGTATGTTCCTGATAATTCTAGGATTCTCTGTAGGATTTCAAGGGGCATCATAAATGTTTGATTTGAATGTCCATGTACAATTTTTGTGCTACTCAAAATAAAGGTTCTGTCATTTTGAGTTTTATGTTTGAACTTTTTGTAAATGTTTTGTTGATTAGAAAGTTATATCTTGGAATTCTCGCTTATTAGTTTTACTGTTCTGATAATTAAAGCAGCCCAAATAAATGATCTGTATAAAACTGTAAGTGACTACATCACCTTTGGATGTTATACTCCATGCTGATGATGTACATATAAGGTGTTCACTGCTGATATAAAGTGAAGGCAGAAAAAAGCAAAATGTGTTTGAATAGACACTGTTTACTGTAGAAACAATCCAGTTGTTAATAGTACTGGAATTTTTCATAATAGAACGGGATAATTCCTTATAAACAATTCATTGGCTGCACCAATTTAAGATACTGCTGCAGAATTCAAATGAAATAAGCTCTCTCTTCCCTTCTCCGACCATTTTGCCTGATGATTAAAAAGTCTGATAATATAACACGATTGGGCCACCTCGATTTGGCAATACAGAATCATGATACGATGTCTACCATAGCAGTATCAGTAAGAATGTTCATCAAATTGGGATTTAATAGGCAAAGCAAAGTAAGTTTGACTATGAAACTTTAAGCAAATATTTCTCAGAGAAGGGTCTTCAGGTGACAGATTTTCTTTATAACATCTTTGAGCAGCTTATAATGTTTTAAGATACCTTAAAAATATTTTCCAGGAAACCATGAAGAGTTATGCTGGATAAGAAATTCATATATTGATTCCCTCTAAACATTACCAGTTTAAACATGTGAGCATTAGTTAGATATTGTTAGTGAAACAACTTTTAATCAAAAAATTTCTCTTTTGAGCTAAGACTACTGCCAGCTTGTGTAGAACATTATTAAATACTGCTATATTTGTAAATCAAAACTTCTCAATGCTGCGTGAATAAAATAAAATATTAAAATAAAGTGGACAATTGATGGAAATTACAACTTTTGTTGTTTCAAAATCATAATTTTGATTTTGAAACACCTTCAATGTTTTTACTGAATCTTGCTCCTTGCTACATGTCATCAGTTGGGCTCAAATAAACTCATAAAAATTCACACACACACACACACACACACACACACACACACACACAAAGAGTGGACCTTTTAGATATAACATACAGATTTTCTGAAATATTTAATTAAAAAAAAAACCCTTTTCTTGTGGGACATATTTTAATACTTCTTAGAACACTTGTTCTCTATACAATGCAGTTTAGGAAATGCTACCTCACATTTTCAGGATAAGATCACTTAAAGAGTTAAGAACAGAGGCCATTGTGAAAAGAAGCTTAATGAGTAGGTCCAGTGAGAACCCATTGAAGCCCATGGTCCCAGTGACCCACAGAGTACTTAGCCCTTGTCCACGCATAGGGTTCTTGTACTTCCTATGTAACCTTAAGCTGGTTGTTCAAGTTTTCTTTAAATCTTAGTTTTCTTATCTATAAAGTGGGGATAACAACACTTATCTTGCTGTGTTTTGAGAATGAATAACATATTCCAGGGGAAAGTTTCTTTTAAAATATTATATAAGTTATTATTTGATCAACACTTGTCTCAGATTCTATGATTTTCTCTCCCAAGCTCTTCCACCTTCTGTATCTCTACATTTCATTCTCTCCCTAACAAATCCTAAATTGAACACTGTAAGTTGAAGCATATAAAATTCCTGATATTCAACTGTTTTTGACCTAGAGAAACTGTGATTTCATATAATTTGACAGTAAATTTTATAATTAAAATTCCTCCCCACCCTATTTTAAAATTAAAAACAGCTAAATTAAAAACAACATTTTTTTCTAGAGAAACTTACTTTTGTTATTCTTTTATGATAAATATGTCACATGTTAATTTTTTCCTGAGAATTGGTGGTCCGCAACTATGAAATGGTTCTGGCTGTATTCTATAATGACAGAATTAGTACTTCCAAAAAATTTACTGAGAAAATTTTTACTTCTGGTAATAACACAAATATTTAAAAATTCTCCAATATCTACTTGGTATTTACATTTGGAAATTATTCTGATATTTTGTGACATTTTAGACTTCAGGTTGAACATATAAAATGCAGACAAATCTAATGTGAGCTCATAACATGAATTATTCATGAATGTGAAACTCTAAATTAAAATATTCAAAGCAATCTGCTTTGTTTTGAAAAGTTTAATGTGAGGAGTTCTAAATATCATATTTTTGATCTTTGTCTGTTGCAAACATTCCTGAAGAACCAATGATATCAGTGCATCCCTAGCAACCCTAATAGTTACATACACATCAAAGTATATGGCCATAGTGGAAGAATAGTTAACTGAGAGCCGGGAGGCTGGATTCTAGAGCAGCTCTGACATTCATCTGCAAGGTGCCGTTGGGTACATTATAATGCTTCTCTGAGACTGAAACTAACTGGCTTTCTCAAGTATTAGCCAGCTTTAAAATACTGATTCTGTCTCAGAATTTAAGGTAGCTTAGTGGATACTGAAGCCACTAACTTCTAGGAATGCACTTAAGGTTTAATTTAGGTTAATGACCATGCTCAAACGAACAATTTTATTGTCTCACTATTCCAATTCAACAGAAAGCCATCTGATAATATGTAAGCTCAGGAAGTTAACATATTTTTCCACTGTGAATATCACTCTGGAGAAACTAAAATAGATTTAGGCACTACACATGGGATTACGTCATCTCAATCAGTGAACCGTTTCCTTTTGCTGGCTTTCAAAATTATAGACCTGGTTTTATACCAGCCACTCATAGCATTTCCCCTTGAGAGTTGGACTTGACCTTTGGAGGAGGTAATCAAGGGCACCACCCACTGCTCATGAACAGCGAGGATCTAGATCAATCATACGTCTGACCATCTTCTGTATGGTACACAAGCAGTACGCTGGGTTAGTCTTTGGGGTATTTCCTCTGAGGGAAATTACAAAACACTCTAACTACAAAAATCTACTGCATCTACAAAATTTTAAAATGCTTTTTACATCTAAACTTATACAAGTAAAGCCTAAGAATATGTTTTTAAAAACCATTACCAAAAAAGCATTTGAAGTTTTAGGCTGCGAGAACAAAATACTTCTTCAAAAATCAAATGCCAATTAATTTTCTGATAGGATAATTCATTAAAGCTTTTGCTACACCTTTTGCACTTCTTAATGTAAGTTTTCTTCCTTTACTTTTCTACACTTTCTTAATTTTCTAACATACTAACATGATTTTCATAAACAGTAAAATGAAGAAAATTTAAAACGTGAGGAAAATAAGGCTAGTTATTTTTTAAAAAAACTTATCACCAACTTGAACATACTCATCAGTCTCTGAAAACGTTTTTAACAACTTACACAAATATATAAACTCATAAAAACTGAATTTGATGAAGCTTTATAAATATGCGGCCATGCCATTTGTTCTTTAGATTTGTTTTATAGGAGCTAACATACAAAACCTAGCTAGTATGCAAAAATCTTGTGATAACCATGTATAGTCACTGAGACCTTATTTTTTAAGGTGATAATGGTAATAAAAACCACTAGTATTCTTCAACTATTATTAATGCAAAAAGTAAAAATGAGTATTTATTCTTGGGAGCAATAATCTGTAAATGGTATTGGAATTTTAATGGTATAAACTATTAATCTTTAAAAAAGTCACATTATTCAGGTTTGTTTCTTTTGGGATTACAAAGTGAGGCCTCTGTGTTGTGGGTGTGTCTGTGTATTTGGGTGGCTGGGGGGGACAGCTCCTATTTTAATCTTTTTGTATACTTATCTGACACGTTTCTGAAAATATACTACAGCTACTACTACTTCTGCTATTATTAATATAATTTATTAAGAGTTTACCACATATCAAGTTGATAGTACTCTTTAAATTCTATCATGATGCACGTTCTATAATTATACCATTTTAAGATGAGGAAACAGCAATAGAGTGGTTAAGAAACTTCCCTAAGGCTACTTAGCTAGTAGTAGGTGGCAGAGCTGGGATCTGAACATTGGCCAGTTGGCTTTAGAATTAAGTCTTAATCTCCACACAATATGACCTCACATAATATCAACTACTATGAGTAAAGGGACACTATAAGATGATTAGCCTCAAAATCACTTAGGACATTCCAGCTTGCATAAGTACTCTAAATAACTACTACAAACCTCAGACTTTGAAGTGATTTTTCAGAATTATAGTTAGGAAAAATAAACAGTAAGCAAGAAGTAAAATTAGTCTCTTTAAATGTTCTTCGGCATGTGTATACAGAAGATCAGGCATGCAGGGGTGAGGACAGCTGCAAAAGCATATGCTTTAGGAGAAAGGTTTAAGAGCTGGGATTTGGAATGCCTGAATTTTTAGTCTTGGTTCCATCATTTGATTAATAGCTGAACTTCGGGAAAATCACTTAAATCTTCTAGGTATGATATTTTCTCTGATCTACTCAATAGGCTTGAGAATAAATGAGATCTCAGAAAAGAAAGAAATCGCCCATTAAAACCAACGTGCCCAAGACAGAACAGGCACACCTCGGAGACAGGGCAGGTTCGGCTCCAGACCACTGCAACAAAGTGATTATCACAATAAAGCCAGTTGTACTATTTCTGCTGGTGGAGGTTCTTGACTTCAATTTGTAAAAAACACAGTATCTGTGAAATGCAATAAAGTGAAGCACAATAAAATGAGGCATGCCTGTATTGTTATAATTGGTTAAGTGGGAATGGGTGGTTTACACGTGTCTCCACAACATTCACGAGTGGCAGGCAACTGATATTTCTGCTATCTCCCCTCTTCCTCTCTATTCCAGCAGCTACTCAGTGCAAAGAATTGTTTGTACTTTTTCCTCTCCTCCACCTAACGTGGCTTCATTTATTCCTTTCTTCTATTGTTTCAACTAATTCCCAAGGTGAAAAACTCACAATTCTTTATACAATAAATTGTATTCCGGAAATGGATCATGTTGTGACTTTGTATAAAATTTCATTTCAGAAGTCATAAAGTAGAAGACAGAATAATGTCTCACTAAAAGCACATTTTTATTGGTTTATTGATTAATGTTGTAATTAAGTTTCTATGTAACCTATTGGTTGTTACTTTATTTCTCCAAAAAAATTTTAAATTATTGGGAATTGGCTACATATGAATCAAGTTATAGATACTCTAAATTAGATATCCTATTATAAATATACACCAGACAAGCACTCTAGATCCAGAATGACATGTTGCAAAGACAAAATTCTCTGTTTCATAAATAAAAATGAAGTGCTCATGGGCATTTTGGTTTACCAGGGAAATTTTACATTGGAGGTAAGTTAGTTTAGCCTTTCTGTATGAAAATGCAGGTCTCAGTCTATGTTCACGTGCCTTTCCTCTTAAGAGCTGCAGCTCAAGGCCTAGGTAGCAAAATGTCCCTAGTGCCACTTGAAGTGTCATCTCAGGGAATGGGCATCAGGGAACTGAACGTCAGCATCTCCCAACATCAGGAACACCTCCTTTTAGCAGCTGAAGATATGTGAGAGCTGGGGCAGGGTGGCCACATTGTTAGAACACAGGGTACTTGAAAATTCTACTTTAAAGAGAATTTTTAACTTTAAAAGGAAGATTTATATATTATATATACCATGAAATGGTGTCTTCCTGTCTTATTACTCATGATATATGTAATAGGCATATTCAGTCCTGTAGGCTGGGCAAATACTTATCGCTGTAGATGATGGAGCAGACCTTTCAAGGTGGGTCCTATCTGAGGAGTGATAAAAACTGGCAAGCCCCTCTGTGGTAGAATTCTTTACCATTTGCTGTTGATTTTGCCCATCTGTTCTGGCAGTGGTCATGGCTTATTTGTTCTATTTTGACCTTCTAGGTCATGGCTTATTTGTTCTATTTTCCAGATCTGTTTAAGGATTTTAAAACTCCATCATTAGTTTTAAAAAGCATTTAGGTTATATATTTATTAGATAAAAATGAGCGTAAACTATATCTGAACTTAATTTCAAGAACATTTTCCAACCATACACTACAATCTTAGATTATAAAAGCAACAATACATCAACTACGGATTACCATGTTAGACATGGGGGAATGGACACACACACACACACACACACACACAGACTCATCATCATTATCATCATCATCATCATCATCATCATCATCAGCCAAGATGGTTCTCAAGTGATCCATCCAGTTTATTTAAAAATAAGAAACTTGAAGAATGAAGCAGCCACTACTGCCACCACTTCCTTTTGAGGAAATATCACAGACTTCATGAGTAGGAGATTTTCCCCCTGTGTTACATTTTCCTTTATGTAATTTTATCCATTATTTTTAGTTACCATTTTATGGTTATTTCTCAAAAATCTTGTTTCCCCTTGATACCCTTTAATTACTTCTAGATTATTATCGAGACTGCCTCCTTTTTATTCTCTAACTCCATTTGTTTCCCCTTGATACCCTTTAATTACTTCTAGATCAAGACTGCCTCCTTTTTATTCTCTGACTCCATTGCCTCAATCTAGTAGACATTATTTGGCTGTTAGCTATGAATTTAATATTTTTAATCCTTTATTATAAATTGGTTCTTTCAATTAGAGTTGTTTTTTAAATTCTTCTAAACATCTCATATTTTTTCTAAATCTCATCTTCCTTTTGGCTTATTGCTTAAAACTGTTTCACTTATGTAGATACTTGATTTCATTTGTAATAATCTAAAAACATTCTTTTTGATTGTAATAATCTAAATGCGTTCATAAGAAAGAATATACTTCTTTAGTCTTAAAGTATTAAAATCATGTTCTCAAAATATATGACAAATATTAAATATTAAACAAGTAAAAATAATCATTGTCATTACAAAATGCTTCTGGAGACATATAAAAAGGTTCTGACACATTCTTGCTGTCACACCGAGAACCTATATGGTCAATAATAACTAATGAAAACAAAGAATGGAAAGAAAGCATTCCCTTTAACTAAAATAAAGAGAAAAAGGGAGTGATTTAATTTAGAAGAAATCATGACTTCTATCAACAGATAACAATAAAATCCACTCTTAAGGATTTATGTATACATAATGTTATACATATATATTTTGCTTTTGCATATTAAAGCAGAAGTAAATATAAAGAAACAAATGGAAAATTCTACTGTTCCTTAGTCATAAATCAAACCTCACTTTCTGAAAAGCAAAACAATTCATTATAAACAGAGATGTATTTGGAGAAAGTTCTATTAACATGAATAAAATTTTTTTTTAAAAAGGGCTACAAGATGAGCATTTAATTAAAACACACATACACATACACACACATACTCACACACTTTCTTTAGGCTGCTGAAATATAGTCTTTAATTCTCCACTTAAAAAAAACAACAACAAACCCTGATTATAAGTTTTAAAACCATTTGAAGATGTGAAAGACTGTCTGCATTTCAGCCTACTTCAAAGCCAGTAAAGAAATCATTTCTTCTTCTTCCAACTCAAAGTATGTTTAGGAGCAAGACATCTGATAGAAGTGGTATTGCCAATCTAACCAATTTTAAAATATAAAGTGCTTCTAGCAATATTTGGATACATATAATTTGACAAAAAAGTTTTATAAACCTAAGCTTTGAAAAATAGAAAATATAAGCTCCAACAAAAAAGCATAATTTGTAATTGAAAGAAAATAATATTTTGTAGAAAAAACTGTCCTTCCAAAAAGAGACAAAAATGACTAACTTTTATTTCCCAAGAGAATTATGCCACTTTTATACAACAAAATTATAGTCACCACAAATTGCTTTCAACAATTCCAGTGCTTCTTCATTTGACCACTTGAAAATCAAAATTCTTTCAGATTATAAATATAACTTTTTATAACTCTGTTATTACGTACTGTGAATGGGGAAAGGGGGCCAATCTTGTGGCCGTAGCGTCGAATGGCCTCTCTGATGTGGCAGGGCTGGATGGCATCGCTGTGAGCCTCGACACCACAGGCCGCAGTGCTCTGCGACAGAAAAACACATAAATTGTTACTAAATGAAAAACACACAACAGAACTACAGTGTATAAAATATGAAAATAAACTTTTATAAAATGGATGTTTTTTCCCCTTAGGATGCACATCACTGTTGCCATATACTACATCTAAAAAAAATCCAATTAACAAATCAAAGATGACTCTTACATGACCTTCTCCTAGCAGACCTACCAAATGCAATTCTTATGCTCACAATATTTCACCTAGGCTGCACATACATCAAGGTACAGGAGAATACAGCCACTTGCGTGCAGATGAAAAGTGTCAGGGGGCTTGTTGAAAGAACCACAGGAAGCTATTTAAAAATTTTTTTAAACATTTATTATTATAAATGTTTCTTGGGAGCTTGTTGGACATATTTCTGAAATAATAAAAGATGTAAAATTGCTATAATATATTTATTTATACTGGGGTCATAAAAGATCATTTCAACTTGGTGCTCATTTTCTAGGTATCCTCAAGACAAAAATAAAATAAAGTAAAATAATAAAATAAAATAAAATAAAAACTTTCTATTTTAATCTGCCTTATCTGTAAAAGGCAGGTTTTAAAGTACAAAAAGACACAAGTAAAAGAAAGATTATTTGCAATGAGAGTGTGGATATCAACTCAAGAAATATATGTCTGGGATAAAGAAAACATTGGGCCATTGTAAATTGAGATGGAATAATGGTTTCATCTCTTCTGCATGATCTAGATATTGCAAAAAAAAAAAATGTATGTAACATGCTTTTAAAAAATTAAAATGTGCAATAAGGGCATTGTAATCTTGTGGGTCAGTTGCAGGATCTAGCTTCCCGACTACCTGGGTCCATATCATTACTGACTCTGTCAAGTTATGTAATGTATCTGAACTTCAGTTTCCTCATCTGTGAAATTGAGGTAATAATTATAATTGCTTTACAGCGCAGTGGATACCAGATACCAGATCATCAACATTAAAAGAATCAAGAGAAAGAAATAGTGGCTTGGGTAACTAACTATAACTGTAGTCTAGACATCATTCATAGCCACATAATGAAGATGATTTTTTTCTGATAATTTCTATAATTACCATCCTCGTAATTCTTTGTAGGGGTACAATTAATACAACTTCTATGAAAAGCAATTTGGCAAAATCTTATCAAAATGAAAAAGCACAACCATTTTTGACCCAGTAATTTCATATCTAAGAATTTATCCTACAGATGGTATTACAAGGTACAAAGTAACATACATATAAGGATTTTCACTGCAGCACTATTTGGATTGTTAAACTAAATTTTCATCAATAAGGGAACAGTGAAATAAATCATGATACATCCATTCAGTGAAGCAGAAACCACAGCAGCCGCCAAAAAGAATGAGATAGTTCCACACATACTCCCACTGAGCTCCATACATATCCTATCTCTAAGATGTATTGTGTGAAAAAAATGCAAGGTATCTAACTGGGTGATAGTATGTTACCACTTGTTAAACAAAACAAATAAAGGGTTAAATATGATACAGTCATTTAAGCATGTGATATTTCTGCAAGAATATACCAAAAATTAGTAATAGTGCTTATGTCTTGGATGGGTGGATGGAGGACAGGTATTAGAGGAGATATTTTTCATTGTATATCTTTCTGTACTTTTAAAATATACTTTTTGTACCTTGTGCATGCTTTTCCTATTACAGACTGGTAAAATAATATAAAAATTCCTACCAAATAAGAGCATTTGTTAATTATCCAAGGTGAACCTGAAATAAGATTTAAAATATAAAAGAAAACATCTTGATTATTTTTATTATTTTAACAAGATTTGAAATAAGCCAAATAGGAATTTACTCTAGGGTATCTTTCTCAATTTCATTCCAACAATACCCTAAATAACACACCTGCAATGCCCACAATAACACAGATGAAGTTATTTTAACTCCTCTTTGGCACTGATACGAAAGTGCATAGGGTTTTTATTGAGTGCTTTCTCGATTCTTATTCCACATGCTTTGCTTCAGTTGGAATGTATTAGAATAAATGCAATTATCAGGTACCTGATAAGTGAAAAGACACTTCTGTGAGTCCATTAGGCTCCCGAATGTGAATTTAGACTGATACAGACTACTATAGACTCATTAACATGCTATGTATAACAAATGCTTGTGAAGTTGAAGTATTCTATCCATTTGTAGAAATGAATGCAAATATTCAGCTATATTTGGGATCTAAAGTTAAGTTTTCCAGTGGAAAATAATGGAAATAAAAAGAGAGACATCAAGAGGGTCCGCACTGCATACTAAGTAAGGTGGGAAGCCCTTCCTGTGCATTCCCCGATGGCGTCGCCTTGCTCCTGCAAGCCAAATTTATTTTTCACTTCTTTTCTCCATGGCCAGTGTCGATCTACTCTTCCTTTACTTTCTCAAATAAATTTGGTTTTGATATAGAACATTTTGGTCAAAATCTCTCAGAACCTCTGGCATGGCAATCAAACAGAATTTGAGAACATTGAAGTAGGAGGCATAAGTTAGAAACTACCTATGATGGTTATTGGTATAATACGAAGACAAATAAACCAGCATGGTTGAATCATGTTATCTGTGCCCAAAAAAGATGAAGTTAACTTATATAAAAGTAAAAACGTTCAATTTTGTGAAAAATGATATTAGATTTTCCATTTTGCCAATTTCAGGTTTTACCTGCTATAATTAAGCAACTGCAAACATTAGTATGAAGTTCCCATGTGCACTTGCACTTTCTTGATTTGCCCATTGAGTTCTTTGGAAGGGAACCTTTAAATCTAAAGTGTTATATTCCCAGTATTGTTTCCATCTCAACAAATATCTCCACATTTTTGTCAACATCCAGTCCCTTACCGAGGTACTAATAATCTGTTCAAATTCAAAATTCATACCAAGTTTAGAATTTTTAGTTTAGCAGTGATCTAACATTTTCGCAATATACTTCAAAATTATTTCAGAACAATTAGCATTAAATTTGTTTGTTATCTAATATTAAAAATCTTGTATCTGCTGTAAACACATATGAACAGTATTAGATATATGTATCAATTCATCTTTCCTGTTCTGATTGTACCCACGTTTTAGAACATTCTTTACATTTTCAAAAATGAAACACATATCTGACAAAATACTGAGTCCTATTGTCTGTAGAATGTTTGCTAAAATCTCTGTGGAAACTAAACTCTACCTCCTTAAATAAAAGTACGAGCTGCTTGGTAGAGTTCTCTTTCATATGTCAAGTCCTCTTCCTCTTGGCTGCATTCATGGTCCTTCTTGTATTCCTCCATTTTATTTTCATTTATGTCTCTTCCAGAAATTGATGCTAGGTATTAGATGCTGTAGTCCCATATGTTTCCTAGATTTGAGTATTGTCTCTGTACTTGTCCTTGCTGGCTTGCACTGAATAAAATTTCTTGCAGTTTGAACTCTCAAATGTGTACAAGAAGTTATACTGAAACTTCTGTTCTCCCATGAATCGATTACAAGTGTCTATACCTGTCCTGACTCTTTTCTTTCCACCTTAAAAGATGCTGAAAAGGTAAAAGTGCCCTATCCTTGTCCAGCCTTCCCCTTCTAGGATAATCTAATGTTTAAGGACCTGGAATCTCAGCTAATTGCCTCTTGTTCTCTCTACATCTGTAATGGTGGACTAGATCTTTTGTTACACTTGAAATATTAAGTCTTACAAAGGAATAACACATACCTCAGATTAGAGAAAATGATAGTTAGTATTACTATTCCTAACACTTCGTTACTCACTGACCACAAAGGTTAATTTATGACTGGCCAGGCAAGTGTCTTCTTTTTCCTCATTGTTTTATATATCTCTCTCCCAGAGTTTTGTGCCTATAGAAGATTTCTTTTCAGATGAAGGGGGGCCATTCTTTGGCCAAAGGTTATTGTATATAATATAGTTAGTTTTCTCATTTTAAAGTTTAATTCAGATGTTATTTGTTAAAACTGTAGTTCTGTATAACTAGGAAAAGCTTTTCTCTAAAGAAATTAAAACTAGAAAATACATTTAAGGAAAAGACTAGAGAGAATCACTGTATTCAAGGATTCATACATTATTATATCTGGAAGGAACACAGAGATATCATCTATTCATACATTATTATATCTGGAAGGAACACAGAGATATCATCTATTCTAAACTCTGCCAACTCCAATCCCATCTTATAAATGAGAGAGTGAAGATAAGAGATATATGCTCAAGATTATAATGACAATATCAGAATATGGCTATACATTAAATCTTTTGTTTTCTAATACAAAAAGCAGGTATATAATAGAGGCTTTATTATTTTATGTAGAATGAATCATACCATGTTATCACCATAGCTGAAGTTTCCATTGAGTAAAAATCAAAACATGGCAAAACTGTATAAATGTAGAAAGATGTGGATGAGTAAATAGAGAAATAATGAATAGCTTTGAAGTAAGACATCATTCATTCTGATGCCACCAATTGTGAATTTAGGAAAAGTTAGGCATGGACTGGGCTAAAACTTACTTTATCCAAGAAACCTTGGCTGTAAAATAACTCTAATAGCTTTCAATAAGATTAGGAGAGAAATGTTTAATATTTAAGAGAAAAAAATATCAAGAATTTCCAAACTTATAAAGAATTATTTTATGTATGCATAATTACCAGGTTAATTACAACTTCTTCTTACATACTTTGCAAAGCAAGTCCACTAAAGAAATTTTTTAGGTAACATTTTGTTACCATAGTTTGTTACTGAATGAGCTGAAGAGCGCTATAGCTGAAATTCTTTAAAACTACTTTACAAAACGTAAGTTCCTTATAGTTCAGATTTTCACTTAATAAGTAAGCGGTGAGCTCTGTCATTTTGTAAATGAAAGGGGAAATCAGATATGAGGTTGAACTTTAAATTTGCTTACTATCGATTATGAAATTATATCTTGGCATGATTTCACTACTTGTTATGGATATATCAATAGACCGAAGTTGACAGAGAAAAGAGTCTGGACCACAGAGAAAGAGCAATAGAATTTATCTAACCTAAAGAACACAGAGAAAAGATTCAAAGAGAAATTAAACAGAGCCTCAGGTACTTGTGGAACAATGTCAAAGTAACCAATAAATATGTACTTGGAGTCTCAGCAGTGGAGGATGGAGGGAATGAGGCAGAAAAATATCTGAAGAAATAATTGCTGAAAATTCCCATGAATTGGTTAATGACATAAACCAATATTCAAGAAGTTCAGTGAACCCTAAACAGAATAAATACATAGAAAACCATGTATATGAATATTATGGTGAAATTGTTGCAAACCAAATGTAAAGACACAATCCTGAAAGCATCCAGAGAAAAATAACAGGTTACACACACAGAAACAATAACACAAAATCTACTGACATATGATTAAACATAATTAATGCCAGAAAACAGTGGAATGATATCACTGAAGTACTGAAAATAAAACTGCCAATCCAGAATTCTATAACCAGTGAAAATATCTTACAGGAATGAAGGAGTAGTAAAGGTATTTTCAGAAATAGAAAAACTAAGAGAAACCATCACCAGCAAAACTACACTATAACAAATGCTAAATAAAATTTACTAGAACAAAAAAGGAAAATGATAACAAAAGGAAATTCTTATCATCAAAAAGGAATGAAGAACAGATAAACTAGAGTTTAATGATAAAAAGAGAGGTTTCATAAATATAAATAAGTGAAGAGAGAGATGTGCCATGTTCATGGATTATAGATTTGGTATTGTTAAGACATCATATCCCCAATTGATGAAAACATTCAACCTGATCCCTTTCAAAATCTCACAAGGCTTTCCTTTTTTCCCCTTCCACGCCCCCTCCTCCTCTCTGATAGAAACTAACAAGATGATTCTAAATTTACACAGACATGCAAAGGTCACGGCATATCCATATTAAACTTGAAAAATAATGTTTGAGGACTTGTAGACTTTAAGACCTACTATAAAACTACAGTAATAAAGAAAGATGATACAGAAAAAAATAAATATAAAAGCTAAAGCTATAAAGCTCCCAGAAAAAAAAACACAGAACATTGTCATGAGTTGGGAGCAGTGAAAGGTTTTAGACAAAACACAGAAAGCAATAAACATAAAAGAAAAAATTGGATAAATTAGACTTCATCATTAGTTCAAATCTTCTGCTCAGCAAAATATACCATTAAGACAATAAATAGGTAAGCCACAAACTGAGAGAAAATATGTGAAAAACATACATTTGAAATAGGATTGTTATACATGACACATGGAGAACTCCTATAAGTTGGTAATAAAAGATAATCCTCCCTCAAAAATATTTTGTAAAAGACTTAAAGAGACTCTTCCTTGCAGAAGATATATGAATGGCCAATCAGCACATGAAAAAATGCTCAACATCATTAGTCACCAGGGAAAATGCAAATTGAAACTATAATAAGTTACTATTAAATATCCATTAGAATGGTTAAAATTAAAAACAGTGATACCAAATGTTGACCAGTGAACTCTCATCTTGCTTTATCCAGAAGAAAGCTGTTAAAGTTTGAATAAAAGTCATTGAGTATGGTTAAGTATTGCTGGTGAAAGTAAAAAAAAAAAATGATAGAACCATTTTGGAAAACGTGTCTTGCAGTTTCTTTAAAAACCAAACACATACCCTACTCTATGACCTAGTAATTTCATTCCTAGCTATTTACCTAAGAGAAACAAAAACATTTTTTCATAAAGACTTGTACAATAATGCTCATAAGAGGTTTATTGATAATACCTCAACAACTGGAAACAAACTACATGTCCACCAAAATGAGAATGAAACTGATATATTCATCCAAGGGAACATTATTCGGCAGTAAAGAGAAATACATTGCACTCCTACTGAAAATATAAATTTCAAAGAAAAAAAACCTACTGAGTGAAAAAATTTCACACAAAAGAGTATGCATACTATATTCTCTTTATATCAACTTCTAGAACAGAAAAAACTAATCTATGATGAAATAAATCAGAATAGTTGCTGCTTTTCTGAGAATGATGGCAGGAGCTGACTGGGAGGAGGCATGAAGAAACTTGCTGAACTGATGGTAATGTTTTATATCTTGAGAGGGGTTTAGAAAACAACGAAGTTTACATATTTGTCCAAATTCATTAAATGGTATACCTAAGAACTGAGTGGTTCGCTGTATTATAAACTTTACCTTAAAAAAAGAACCTTAAATAAATTATACATAATGAAACATGTAGGTACGAAGCATACTGATGTCTTCAGTTTTCTTTGCATTGTATCAAAAAGACAAAATGATGAATGGATAAAGGAACAATATGATACATAGCTATAGTAAATGTAAATATATAGTTAATATAGTAAATACAGTAAAATTTTAACTGTAGAATCTAGATGGCAGATATACGATGTTCATTCTATAAGTCTTTTCACTTTTTTGTATGTTTGAAAAATTTTAAAATAAAATGTAAAAAAAATCAATATCTTGCTTTGTCCAAAAGAAAGCTGTTAAAGTTTGGTAGAAGTCATTAAGTATGGTTAAGTATAAACTGGCTACTTCTAAAAATTGGAATTATGAGAAAAACAGAACATTTTCCCTATCTCTGAAGAGAACTCAACCAGATCTTCTTTATCTGAAAAAAAAAAAAAAAAAAAAAAAATCACTAACCTTTTTTCTTTTCCTTTGCTTGGTTTTAGCTGAGTCTTGTCCAGCACTCCCATTCCCTAGGGATCCTGATGTGGTTTTCCCTGAGTGCTGTGATCCAGATGGCGGAGCTGTTGGTGTAGGAGGAGGTGTATTCTCAGGAGAGTCTGGGTAAGACTTCATGCAAGACCACTGCCCAAAGAAATGTGGCTTTGAAATCGAGTGACCAGGACTTCTACTAACATTCAGTTTTGTTTAATGTTTCATGGATTTAATACTATTTGACGCTTACAAATATAAAAACACAGTTTATTATTATCCAGTCCTCAGAAATGATGCCCCCACCTTCTCCCTAAGGGTTTAAATATGTTTATTTTTTAATCTATCAATCATTTAGATAAAAATCAGGATTACTCAGATACAGCTTTCAAATTTCTGCAGATTTTGTCGGATACAGACATTTCTACATCTGACCAGCTGTCTTTAGACTGAATACCTTGTGGTCACTGTAGATACCTCTAGCTCCTCCCACATCTAGCTCCTTCCTTCATAAAATCCCGCCTATCTGGATCCTTTGGCTATGACTGTAAGTCTGTTCTGTCTTCCATGTAGAAGCACTTCAAATACTTGAAGACTGTTATATTTCACAGCTTTTTCTCTTCTACAGGTCAAACACCTCAGGTTCCTTCAACCACTTATTATGAGACATATTTCCTGGTTCCTTCACCCCATGATCACTCCCTTTTAGACATTCTCCACTATGTCAACATCCATCCCATAAGATGTCGCCTAAATACTAAAATAGAACAAAGTTGCCTTATCGGTAACATCATAATATTGGCTCCTAAGAAATTTACAGGCAAACAAAAGTCTCTGTTTTTTCACATATGGTATTATTAATCTACCTCATCCTATCAGCCATATTAACCATACCATCTACTGGCCTACAGTTCTCTGTAATGTATTTAAAAAATTACTCTAAACTTTGTAAAATGTTTTGCTGAAATTCAGATATTGGTTTCAAGAGTATTTCTTTGATCTGCTTGCCTGGAAACATTATCAAATAGGAAAGATAAAGCTAATCTGGCATGAGTTGTTCTAAGGAAAACCAAGACAGCTCCTAAAGATCATTGCTTCTTATGCATATATTAGAAAAAAATGTAGAAAGTTAAATTAATATTAAATTTGCTAATCTAATCTGAGAAACCCAAGCTTAATTAGTGCTCAAGAAATTGCAATCATTAAAATGAAATGCATTTGTATTAACTCTACGCCTGGAGGTTCTGATTCCAATCCACTACGCATAGCATCTCCAGCTGGGTCTCAAACCACCCTTTTGAACTTATAGCCCTTTAACTAAGAAACCTTCAACTCTTCCTTAATAACTACGCATCTAAGGCCTTAATTTTCTCATCGAAATTTCTACTACCCCTCCTCAATGAATCCGTTGCTTGAATATTTCAATCAAGAGTTTTTTCCTTGTACAATTATACTTACGCTGCCTCTGAGGCCTAGAGTATTCTCCCCACTTTTATCATCTCATCAAAGTCCTACCTTTCCTTCAACACCCAGTTTCCTCTTTGAAGTTGATTGTAATGTCTATGCCACTGATTTGGAAATTAGTATATGCTATCTGAAACTGTTTGCTTGCTCATTTATTTCCTTGTTTGTTTTACAGAATGTTCTACCTCCCTCAAAAGACATCATATCAGTCTCCGGAATTCCCCTTTGTACCCATCTTAGTAAAGTCCTTGAAGCAGGCCCTTGATGTCGATTGCTGATTTGTAATGTTGATGAGTAAAGCTCCTACTTTACTTAGGGTGGCCATTCTCTTTGTGTTATGTGAAGTAATAAAGAGCAAGAAGACTTCCAGTCGCACTGAATGTTCATTCTGACTACCAGTCACATAGGAGGAGGGGTGTCTGGCAGGCCAGGAAAAAGCTTGAGGCTTGTACTAACACATTTAGTCAGGATGCTTTCCGACACTCATGCTCCCACCTCCCAGAGAGCCCAGGAAATTCAGCACACATAGGCCATTTTTCTTAACTGCTGGGTAGCTGGGAACAGCGGCTGTGGTTGCTGAGAAGTTGCCCAGGGCAGCTTGGCCACCCTGGAGAACCAAGAAAGGGGGGGAAATGAAGAGTTTTCCTAGCCATGCAAGCAACCCCTTGAATGTTAAGGGAAAAACTAGGCTTGTTATGTTCGCTGTAAATTTCTTCAATTAGAAATGTTACAACAAATTTGTGTGATGTTAATGAAAAGCATACTATGCACATATTCATAAAGTGAAAATGTACTGAAGACATTTTAAAGGGTGTTCTTTGACATCATAATTTGGGTTTGTAACATAAAGAAAACAAATAGTGTTTAATCAACTCCGTAAGCTTTAGGGACTTTTAAAGTATGCTGACTGATAATGATGTATGACCTTTTCTAAGGAAAAAAATGGATTTTAATAGGCATAAACATTTTAATTCCTACTTGGATTCCAAGCTAATCTGATTCTTTAAGGAGCATAAAAAGATGTCAAACTTTTGGCTTGTAATAATGTGCTAAATAGGCATGTATCTTTGTAGATTTATAAAGTATCCTAGAGCAGAGATACTTAAACCTCTGGGTTCACAGGGTTTACCGATCCCTTGGATCCACAGAATGGTTTCAGAGGGTTCTGAACACTCTGAAATTGTATGCAAAATTTGCAAATGTGTTTAATGGGAAAATGGTTCATAGTTTTCATCAGATTCTCAAAGGGGCTTACCTACTTTCAAGTTATATATTTCACCCAACTTGATCTAAAGCTCATTTCACAAATATACATGCAGATGTTAACCTAACCTCCATGCTGCCTTCTCTGTGGTTATTAGACTGAATTCTATAAAACTGCTTATGTTTGTAAAAAAGGTCAAATATTAGCAAATTCATTCAATAGATAATATTTCATTATGGTTTTTAGGCACATGCCAATTACAGAGAGTATTTTTGATACCAAAATTATACAAAGCCTTAAAGTTGGCAAGAAGATTTTATAGTCTTCATAGGTTGGGATCTCAATAACATAAACTGGATCAGAAGAGATGTGATCTTCACATGACAGGGCCGATCTAAACACAGAAGATAAATGGAGCCATGCTTCTTTAAATCATGTCTAGAGATGGATCAATAACTAGAATGTAAAATTATCAAAAAAGACCAAAAATTATTATTATCTGAATAATAATAATCCTCTTATCTTTAAGTCACAAAGAAATAAATAACTTTGCTCAATGTTATTCAATTACCAAAATCAGCTGTTCATCTCCCACGGAAATGAAAAGTGCTCTGCCACTACCCTTCTTTCCCTGAAGGGCTAGGAAAGCTAAATAAGGCAGGGGAAAGGTGAAAAAAATCATCATATTAAGTGGATCATTAGGGCAGGCACACAGTAAGTGTTTAATTAATATTTGTTTGAATGTCGAATGTATTAAGATTCTTTGACTAAAGTCCATTAATTCCTACATAATCTTTCCCAAAGAACTACAAATAGAAATACAAATCTAAAAAATCCACAGATGTGTCTGTCAGATTTTTTGATACTCACCTCAGCAGAGTTGTGATACTGAATGAAGGTTGCTGAAATGGCATGGCTGAAGGGGTCTCCCGCCTTGGCTACCATGTCCTGCCTCACAAGAAGAGCCAGATCCACTAACTAGAAGATCAGAGCAATGAAAATAAAGTCACATAGCTGGAAATAACTATGCATGTCACTGAAGTGGCAAAACTAAAAGCAATACATTCTAAATGTTATTGATAATACTGTCTGCCTAAAAATCTGTATTGTGGACATGAGCGTATGCTTTCATTGGTAGGTAAATGAACCTACCAATGGATAGAAATGATATATTCTGACCTTCTAGGGAAACTTTATTTCATAATCACTAAAGCAGCATTTTAAAACACAGATTTCTAGGCTTCAAGCCCCGAGATTCTAAATCAATATGTCTGCTCTGGGATGCAGTCTAGGAATTTATATTTTAAACAAGAACCAAGGAGATGATGTTACTTGTGGTCTAAGGACCATGTTCTGAGAAACTGCCAGAGGGCACTGATTCTAGACTCAGATTTTTGCAAGCACTCGGTAGATTGTACTTATCTAAAAAAGTATTTTTCAAAGCTCAAAAGTAATCTCTAAACAGGGCATGTATATTTAGAATTCAATGTTGAGAAAAAGTATGCAGGATTTCATTTTTGGTAACGATAAAGTTGCAAGAAACAGTCACTTTTACTCTACATCCACCAGAGCCGAAAATGCAAAGAAATGTAACTGAACTGTTTTAGAAAATGATAAGATGGTCATAGGAGAAAACTCATGGCTATTTTTATTCCCGGCAGAGCAGCAAGTGGAAGAAGAATTGATCATGGATAGAAATAAGGAGAAAGCAGCCATGTATGGCTTGATGTGACAGATTAAAATTCTTACCTGTGCCACAGTTTCGTATGCTAAATATGCTAAAATTTCCATAGCGACAACATTGGGTTTTATCTCCATACTGCTGCAGTCCAACCAGTCTCGAAATTTGGAGGCTTTTTTGGCTAGCCATTAAAAAAACAAGTATAGAACATTTAATTTTTGAAGTGTTTTAATACTGCAAATTACTATCACAAAGTGAAAAATATGTCTCTTGAAAACTGCATATGAAAGATAATACATACAAAATACAAAGTTTTTGAAGTTTTATTAGCGTCTAGTCTAGCCCCAAGAAATTCCTTATGCATTTGGGTCCTTTATTTTGTATTTATGCTACATAACATAGTATACTAAATTACTTAATGTTTAGCACTTCTGCTGTGTCAGAATCAGTTATAAATTACCACTGGCCACAGCTTATGTTATAACAAGAGTAAGAAGAGTTATTTGCTTGATGTAACTTTTTATTTATTCCTGTGGGAAAAAAATCTTGCTAGAAAGAACCTGTTACAAGAAAAGGAACATACAGAAATTGTATTTTTAATACCTCTCAAAATGCATCTCTTACACATTAAAAGTCATAAATTTAGAATCAAATAGAATAAACTGCTGTCTGGCCTGATCTAAGCCTGCGGTTACATTTTCCTGATTACAAAGGATGTCCAAATTCTTAAGCCTGACTTTCAAAACCATCCAGAATGATTCAAACCTGCCTTTACATTATTCTCTATTGAAATGTCACGTGGCCTTGAGTATACTCTTTTCTGTGTTTGCCCCTGTTCCTTTCCCTCTATGGAATGCCTTCCTATCACTCTTCATTCATAAGAATCCTACCCATACAGGCCAAAGATATACTCCATTCTAGTCATTTATTGAATGCTTATATCATCAGATATCCTTTCGAGTTTGCTTATAATTTCCTAAACCATATTATAAGTTCTCTATTGGCAAATACCATGTGTCACGTCTCTCTGCAGACCTAACAGTACCAAGCACATATGGAATCCTCCGTTAAATATCTCTAAACTGCCACAGAGCTAAGCAGAGTCTAACTTGATATAGGGCCTTCATTATATATTACTAATTTAACTAGCAACCTGGAGGGAAAAGATTGATTGTGAAGATTTTATCAAGTCTATAACATAATCATCTTTTAAAAACCCTACTGATTATTCTTTTGATTAATCTGGTCCCGCAGGTCTATAAAACACTTAACAGTAACTTAAGGCATGATGTTTTGATCCTTATGGATACAATCTTCATGGATTCCACATACAGAAGAGTTTTTTTCTAAATAAATCACAGAAGACCTTAAGTCCTGCTATCGAAACGCACATCCAAAGTTGTCAGCTGTGGCAGAATTATGATAATCCCCCTTAAAGCTATCTCCCTAAAGTAACCAATCTTCTAAATGCTCTCTGACATGTCACATTCCATCTAACTAGTAAGCTGCAATAGCTCACAAACACTTGTTTAACATCTGTGGAATACTTCTGAAGTTAAAGTTAACAGACAGCAATTTGGCAAGATCAATAAAATGTACCTTATTCATTTCTCCCTTTGACAGATTGTTAGGAACACAGAAACAGATATTTTGTGACTATGAGGGAGAGGGAATAAACAATTTATTTTAAAAGCGAGAGTAAGGATAGTTCTTAGTATTCCATCAGATCTGTCTGCCTAAGCAAAGAAATTAGTAGCTTTCTCACTAGATTTTAAGTACTGAAAATGTAGGGACAATGACCACGTGGCCACCACTGTATCCCCAGCACCAAGAACAGTGCTGACATTAGAAGACTCACAAAAAATATTTCTAGAAGAAATGGGTGAATGAACAAACAAATAGATGAAAGATATTTCTTCAGTAGAAGGTTAGGCTCTAAACGT
Organism: Pteropus alecto; assembly: GCF_000325575.1. Lineage (NCBI taxonomy): Eukaryota > Metazoa > Chordata > Mammalia > Chiroptera > Pteropodidae > Pteropus > Pteropus alecto. The sequence goes on along the minus strand of NW_006494614.1, from coordinate 39,605,487 downwards.
TTCTATACATCAAAAAGATGCACAGAGGTCCCATAAACTTACTTGAGTTACTGCTATTTCAGCAACAAGAAAAGATTCTCTGAGTTAATTCTCTTCCTGTCACCTGGAACAGGATACCTTCAGAGATAGAACCTTTTAGGACATTGTTGGTTCCAGAAAAAGAGGTACAGACATCCCTAGTCATGATAGATTGTTTCCATTGAGAAGTGAAGGGGCATCAGAATGAATGAGTTCCTTTTCCTTCACCCCTCTTCTCAATATATCCTGGAAACTGATTGACAATTTAAATAGAATCCTGAATAAAGGTCAAAATCTCCTAAGATTATTAGCTTTCTGACACTATCTGGGTTTCTGGCCTGTGCTGGAATTAAAACAACTTCGGACATGATTCTATATGGAAATTTAAGGTTACTTAATTCTTATACATTCTTGTATCCTTCTCATCAATGATCACTAGTAAAATTCAAGTTTCTCCCAATTTTCCATTCTCTCATCCCTGTATACTATTACAATATTTCTGCCTCACCCCTTTTCACCAGTCTTTCCATTCCTGATCCTTCCCTCAGAATCCTGTGTAATGCTTATTCCAGTCTGAAGAAATCTTCTGCTATTTTAACCTTCTCAAAACCACTGTTCTCTGGGTTAAGACTATTTGAGAATAGTCCTCCTCAGAGGGCATAGTTTTCTCTGGGACCTTTAAGAATACAGGTTCCTTTTTTCTTTCCTTCTATAAATATTTATTGGTCAGCTACTGATCACCAGTCTGTTCATTTCCCCAAGTAACAGAGGACCTGGAGGCAATGTATCTTCATTCTCTTAGTATCTCCTACAGAGAAAATATAGAACAAGTAGACAGCAGAATTCTTACCACAAACAGAGATAACAAAATCATATTTTAACAAATAACTACTAACCTAAAATTTTTCTACCCAACTAAACTATCATTGAAATATGAGGGCAGAATAAAGACATTTTTAAGACAAAAATGAGAACTTTAACCACTTACAAAGCCCTGGGAAAAACAAACTTCGGCTAAGAAGAAAAGTTTACTATTGATCAACTTTAAATTTTTAAGTCAGTGATGTATATTAAAAAATTAAGGATAGCAACTAAAATAATAAATAGAATATATATGAAATGACTGGGGAACAATGGAATGGAAAAAACTCAATCTAATCAAACGAATAAAAGGAGGAGAAGCAAAAAAAAAAAGCACAGTAAATTTAAAACACAAAATAAGACAGTGTATATAAACCCAAATGTATAAGTAATTGAATACATTAAAATTAAATTCATCAATTAAAATAAAGAGACTTTCAGATTGACTAAAAAGAAAATCGAGATATTTGTTTACAAAATTCACATATAAAACAAGTTGAAAGAAAAGGATTGCAAAAAGGTTACCAAATTGTAACTAGATTAAAGCTTTAAAGACTTTGAGGGAAATGACTCTCTGACTTATATAAATATAAAAGAAAAGACTGGTGAATTTGACCAATGTCCCGATTCTACAACTTACCCTCAGCCTATAAACTTATAGACTTGTTATTTTAAAATGCACCAGAAGTCCCAATTAGTGAATGCTATTATCAACTATTTAGGAAGATATATGACTAGATCACAATTCCTACAGCCTGGTAATTTATCGGAAGAAGAGGAATGAAATGAGCCTAACACTCTGACCAGCGTGGGTATCAATTCTGAATTTGCTGACCCATGTGGATTAAGCATTCCCAAACACAAAATAGATTTTCCCACTAAGGTTTCAAAATGAAGCACCTACAGGTGCTTAGAGAAATATTTTTAAATGACCAAATCTTTCTTCTTTAAAGAAAAATTTAAGCATAATATACTGTTTATACTATAATTATTTTACAAAGGGAAAATATCAGTTTTTATCTGTTACAGTTTATTATTGTTACAAAAACTGAGTTATTAAAAATCTGCTTTTCAAATAAAAGATGTATTAGAAAATTTTAATAACTATATGGTTTTAGTGTCAAATAGCACTTCTGTTCCTTTAAGTGAATTAAATTTAAAATATGATTTAAAAAAAATAGTTCAATAGCACTAAATGTTACTTTATAAACTGCAGATTTATACTTATAAAAGACTTGAATGCCATTTTTAAACCTAAAAATTACAATACAAAAACCTCTCATTTGCTGAAATTGCCATGATCTGAAGTGTCATTTACTTAATGCTTCACAGATGTATGATGCCAAATTGTTAGTCAGACTGCAAAGTATATTTAGTTAGGAAAAAAATCTTCCAAAACATGTTTTCCTATATTTTACTGACATTTACATGGGGCACTATTTGAAATGTGTCATTTATTTGCACTTTATGATCTATAAATGAAGCTCTCATTTTCTTTTTCCAAATCAAATACATTGTTATTGTGACCACATAATAGCTTTTCGTTTAAAGACACCATTGTGTCTATAATCCCTCAGAGCGGGGTCATGTGCTACTTTGTCAGACTTGTAGCTGGACTTTTCATCACACATGCTCTTTGACCTTTACCCTGAAAGTTTTAGTCATTACTGAACTCTTGCTGTAAGGATGTGCTGCTATACAATTGAGCCCACTATTTATCATGAGCCTTAGTGTACTTTTAGTAAGCCTGTGTGCAGTGATGGGACAGCACTCATTTTACCACGTGGTTATTAGTATTACAAGAGCATGGACTAATGAATTTGGCTAACACCGAATGCGTGCCACAGCAGGAGGTTACAGACAAAAATGGAAGAGATTATTGATATGTTCCTCTGTGGTAATATGAGTATGCATAAATAAATGAAAAATTTGTTATTTATGAATACATATTAGGGGCTTTTAAATGTCATGATTGTACTACGAGTCCATTATGGGTCAAGTATAATCAGCAATAATAGTGTGAATATGACTAAGACACTGGGAAAGAAAGTAAAACGGGAATATTAGGAAAAATGGATTTTTTCTAACTAAAAGTAATGTGAATAATTAACATGGCTCTCTGTGTATTACTCACACCCTTTAAAACTCCTATTAATTGCAAAACAGTAAGAGTGGGGTAAAATCTTTTATGGGCACCCCTACAATGCAGGGGCTGTTCCTGTAACAGTTCTGTTACATATACTAAATTCACCCATTTCTAAGGAACAGAGATTGTGTCATACTTTACTATATCTGTAACACATAATCTCTTAAACTTATAATGAAGCAAAGTTAAATGCTTACTTACAGAAACTTAATTGTCGACTTTCACAGAATTCTGCATATTGAGCTGAATCCATAATTCGAGTTTGTCTTTCTGCTCTCTAATAGATAAAAATAAAAAGACACGAAATTTTTTTTAAAAAGCAAGTAGACGAATATATGTTTTCACAGCTAAAACTTAGAATTGAAGTTCCATTTTCCTTTCCTAACTCTAGGTAAACAGTTTAGAACTGCCATAAATACCATGATACATAAAATTATAAGTAACAGTAGTTTTGAAGTTTGTTTCTCTTGGAAATAAAGTTTAAAATGCCATGTTCCACTCCTGTTACTGCCATTATAGCAGAAGGAAAAAACTAAAGGATCCTGCTTCATAGATTGTGCACTTCTAAATTTTCTTAACAGTACCATCATTTTAAAGAAACTGTGAGGAGATAACAAATCAAATTGTTAATGATTACTGTCCATTTGCCTTAAAGGTGAGATTTTTAAATATTAAAATAGGAGTCAAAGAATGGAATCCATGTATTTCCCTTCAGTTTGAACATGGAGCCAGAGCTAACAAATCCATATTTTAAATTGCAAAGAAAATAAAGAAAAAGGTAAACACAACACAAATCCTTTCATCTGAGTCCAGGTATGATTCACAGTTTGGTACAGCTTCATTCGTGGGTTTCTGATTCAGTACAGCAGATGTTTGCTGCTTCATTGTCCCACACGAGGTAGGATAATTATAATTCGCCCACAGTTTGGTGGGAAAGAATACGACCGCTTCCGCTTCCTTGGCGAGGGAAGCATTTTGAAATGAGACAGGCTGGTACTTCTTGGAATGAATTTCTGGCCAGTAAAGGAAAAAATTCCCTGAGATTTTAATTTTTTTTCTGCTTTGGAAGGACTTTCAGCAAGTTTTCTTTATCACGGTTGTTGGAGTACATAAGTACCACTTATAACGTCTGTGGATATTTTTATATTTTTTTAAACTAAAATTATTATTTTTTCATTTTGTTTGATTTGGGTAAGTAGTCAACTGAATTCCAATGATATATCAGTTGATGAAATGAATAATGATACACTAGCTGCAGCTCAATACAGAAAAGATATAGATGGGAGGTGGGAAGTAAGGTAAAATTTACTAACTACTGTGGTTCCTTCTAAGATCACTGAGTATTTTTTCCCTTTCTTCTCTTCCACCCCTTCCTCCCTCCCTTCTTTCCTTCCTAAATCTCCCCCACACATACAAACACACATATGTGCTGATACAAAATCCTCTTGATTTGTTTATTTTAAACATTTTTATTTACCCTTTAGGTTCAAGTATCCTTTTTGAACATGTACAAGTAAATATTACACACACATATGTATATTATGTGTGTATTATACACATACATACATATGTATGTGCATATGAATCCTCTTCTGTATATATCCGAAACATCATGTTTTCTTAATGGTGTATTATTGGGTGAATTTTTATGTACTTAGAAAGTATTTTTTTGGTATGTGAATGCATAATTTAGATTTGTCCTTTTTTAATGTATCTGGTACATGAATTTTTTTTTTTTTTGCTAATGGAAAATAGGAAGTAAGGAAGGGTGAATTTATGTGCTTTGAACATAACAAATCAGTTACTAATCTGTTTATTAAAAACACTTCTAAGACTGCTAACACTGTATCGTGCCTGTCAGTTAGTCCATCTGTCTGTCTGATTCTGACTATAGCAGGGACCTCTCAAGTTTGAATTTTTAGCTCCTAGAAAATAACTGACAAATGTTAAATAATAAAATATTTGTGGAATGAACAAATGCTACCATTTTAGTCTACAATAAAGGCAAATGATTATCACCATAATGCAGCCAGTCCTTGATCATCTATTACTACAGGTCTTCTTTGCTACTCTTCAGCTAGGCAGCCTCATCCAACCAACACATGCTAGACTGAAAGAATTTAGATAATCTGAAGACAGATTATCTGAAGACAGAAAGTTCCTAACGGGATTCTTAACACTAACTTTTCTTCCACCAAGTAGGACAATCAAGATTTGACTTTTACATATATGCTCAGATAGTTGATATATCTGTGATAAGTATTTCTAGAAATGAAAGTTAGGAAAACTTAACCCTAAGAGTTTAACTTTGCCATGTTGTCAGCTTTAATTAAATGAGGTGTATAGCTAGTTGGAAGATTTTCAATCGCAAAGCCTATCATCTGACTACATTTAAAAGATGTTGAAGGCCTTTACATTACTGTTAGCTACCTTCATTCCTTTTAGAAGCCCTCCTCAATGCCTGTTCTTTTTTCTTCATTAAGCATCTTTCTTTGATTCCAGTTTCTCTAGCATCTAAGCAGGAACCTTAGATCCCATGAAGCTGGCCCTGGGGCATGCATAGGAAGCCATTTACTAAGAGTCTAGCATACAGCAAACACTCAGTGCAAAGCAGTTGACTCCAAATCAAATATTTATAGGCAGTACAAAATGATGGCATATTAGAGATAAAGGGTAACAAAGTTTATCTTGTTCAATCACTCTCATTTTAAAGATAAGGGAACTGAGGTTCAGAGACAAGTGACTTGTCAAAAATGACCAAGTTAGAACTGAAACCTAGGACTTCCAATTCCTGAACTGGCCTATTTTCATTATAAAAAGCTATCTTCAACCTACAATAACTTTTTACTTCAATAATTTTCTTTGGAATCCTCTAAACTCTACACATTGTATTACTAAAATGTATCATATAGTCACTATAATTAACATGTCTAAATTGTTCATGAAAAAATCAAATTAGTGAGGTCTGGGGTCAGCACAAAACGCACAACCTGGAGATAATCTAGTGCAGAGTGTACAAACTGTAATGTACCCGATAGCGGACTGCTGTGCTGCAAACCTATCACAAGTGTGTAGAGATACTGTTTCTCCCCAACCTTCTGGATGCCACACAAGGGGGTGGGCACAGAATCCCAAAAGGTATACGTTGCCTTGTTTATTTATCTTGGTTTCGCATAAAAAAATTATCATTTTCTGTGTGAGCCCTGTCATGAAAAGGCATGCACGCTATTCAAAGCGTGGTCAAGTAAGCTCAACATGAAATCAGAGACACTAACTGGGATGTGAAGATGATGATGAGAGTGATTCAGATATGCGCATCATACTAATTTTTGTTTACTCCTCTCTCTTCCCCATCAACTGTTTCAAATAACCAAAAGAAAGAGACAAATTTGGCCTTATAAAAGGATCCAAATCATTCAACATCTGATTATATTATCTCCTGTCCTTTATACTAACACCTTAAATCCTGGTAAAAGCAGTATATACTTAACCTTCATAGACTCTGTGTTCTTTAAAAACAGTAACTATGTTTTGCTTCTATGATCTCAGTGTTGGCCAATGTTTAGCTTGGACTTCCCTGGGCCTCAGTAAATGTTTGCTGGCTAGCCGAATGACTGGGCAGATGGATCGATAGGCTGAGGCAAAAGAAATGCATATAAATCCTTGCTGGTTGATCTGAAATCAGAAACTGTAATATCTGTAATCAAATTGTATGAATTCCAGAGAGGGTAGGCAGCTTTTATTTTTTTAAACCAAAGACCCATTAAAAAAATCAAGACATTGCCAACTATTAAGTAAGTTTGGATTTATTTCCTGTGTTGTCCTAATACCACTTTCCCTTCTGCCTCTATTCAGATTACTTATTCCATTCCACATTAACATGTACATTGGCTGTCCTTTTCTATTCCTGGTACTGTAAGAAATCTCTGGAAAAAGATGTAAGGGGGAAACATCATAAGCCTAGCGAAAAAGCATGATCAGAATAACAATGCCTACTATTTACATAGAGCAACACAATAACCTCTAAAATAAACAGTTTTAATAGCTTCAAATTCTAGTTGAGGACACTGAAATTTAGAGAAGTAAAAAAAATTAAAGCATATAGTTAATAAAGAGGCAAAGCTACATGGAAAACTTGGTCCTAAATGACCTAGTCTGAGGTATCTCACTGAATAATCACAGTAGGTTTATAATAGCTTTTATTCATACTGAACATTCTCAAATTACACAATGCTTTTTTGATCTCAGACTGCCACGTGAATGTAAGGTCATCTTTGGATTAGTCATGCTCTTGTATCTGCAAGTCCAGTTCGTCTTCTATTTAATCTGTCAAGTCTACCCAGTCCTTAGTTTCTTAAAGTATCAACAGTGCTCTTGAACACTCATAAAAATATGCTACATACACAAGCTTTTCTGAAATTGAACTTTACTGGTATTACAATACCGCAAGTATTACCATATAGGGGCATACATGGAAAAACTACTTTTGAAAAATTACTCTTAAAATTTTCCACTCAACAATATTTTAAAATTTAACTGGAATGGCTTTTTAAAATGTAAAAGAGAATAGTTATGCTTAATTGTCACTCATCTCACTACCAAGAAGTTACAGCTTTTTCTGGTTACTGTAAAACAAACTTAGAAGGCAGAATTCCATGCCAAATGAACTCATTTTTGGGTCCTACCTAAATGAAAACAGGGAAGCAAATATCTCTACAGATGCAGTACCTAGTATAATTTGTTTGTTTAAAACTTTGAACACAACAGACCCTCAGTATATATTTGTTAATTTAAATTTTCAGTGAAAAGTTTTGATTTCAATAAATGTGAAATTGGATGTGTCTTTGAAAACTACTTGCAGCAATGACAATCAACATTTGCCCCTGCCTATACCAGTCTGAGGTATGAGGCTGGATTACTTATGCAGCATGCAGTTTCATTTAAATTCTCCACATGCTTTCACTGAAGCATATGTAATAGTTATAGAAGCTACGTGCTGGCATATCTCTTGGCGGCTTCTCAAGACATATGACATTTATCTTTCTTCGGCAACGCAGAATCACAGAACATAACTTTTAAACCAAGATGAAAGTTTATCTGCTCTCACTTCCACCTCAGATTTTTTTTTTTAAAAATCATATTTTGATTACGCTTAGAAGTCTTACAATTGAAATGCAAAGTCTTTTCTGCATGGAAAAGGCAAAATGCCAATGGTAAGCTACCAACTACTTCATGTTTGAGAGAAATTGGTTGCTGAACTTGGAAATTTCAAAAGGAGTGGTGGGCTGCAGCATCCAGCAACAGACAATATGTGAATTATGGAATGTTTACGCAAGATCATGTATGTTGTGGTCTATTTGCAGACGGATACTTAGAGATCAGTAAACACCACAGAATCCTGAACAAACTTAGAAACCGTATCCTCAGCTCACTGTAAACAAGGAAGCTGAGGTCCAGAAAAGTTAAAGAGTTTACCTAGATCACTGCAGAGGCAATCCAGTCAGTGCCCACCCAGGTGAGTGCTTGTTCTGCTTGCTGGGTTGGTATTTTAGTAGATTCCCCTACCCAAGAGTCTCCCTCAAAACATTTGGTAGATTTTTTCCCTGCCTTTATGCCCACTGCAAAGCTCATCATTTTGGGCTTGGATTACTGCAATAGGTTCCTAGCTGGTTCCTTCTAAATTTTAACTCTCCCAACCCATCTGGGTACAAAGCTTTAAATAAAAACAGAGTAAAGGCCTTTACACTTAGTAAGACCTTATAATAGTAGGCCCTCCTCCGCCCCTGCCCCCTCCCCACCATCTTTCATTCCTCTGCATCATAAACTGACACAAATGGCTCTCAGATAATCACTGCATCAAAATGAAGATCAAATGCCTGGTTTCCAAATACAGACATAATCTGGCCCATTCTATGTAGGCAGACATTGTTTTCACTAAAACGTAACATAGTCTTTGCTTTACTCATGTCATCCTTTGTCACATCTGCCTTGTTTTTACTGTCCCCTGCCCCTCCCACATTACAGTGCTAGCCATTCCCTCCCCGGATAATTTAACTCCTTCCCTTTCAGTATAGGCAGCACCCCCTCTAGAAAGTTTTCCCTGAAGATACTAGGTCATATTATTTCTCTTTTGTGATTTGTTCTTCTAGACTCCTGGCACTTTCCTATATGTGCTACTTTTTGTCTCTCCTAAAAAATAATTATTGCTGCAAGAATGTATTATTAACTGAAAAAAGCAAGTTATGAATTAGAATGTATGTACCTTGATCCCATTTATGTTCACACACACACACACACACACACACACACACACACACACTCCACAATGTGTGCAAATGTCTGGAAGCAGATACAGTGTACTTTCAATAGTATTTATCTCTGGAGGTAGCACTATAGGAAGCTTACTATTCAGTTACATATTTTAGTAACATTTTAATTTTTTTCTTAAGTGAATTACAATCAGAAGAAAATGTTGTAAGTAAAGGAATCTTTCCTCTTGAGTTGATTTTGCTTGACTTACAGGGGGTCATTAAATAAATGTCCACACACAAAAATAATCTAAGCAGTTACTCAAGAGGCAGAAAATCAGAGAAAGAGCAAAGGCTTGGATATATGTTCAGAGAGAGGGAGGAGGGATAGGAAGATGGAGAGGGGGAGGAAGAGGAGGAGGAGACCAGAGACTGAGAGTGAGAAGGAGAGAGGGAGAGAAAGAGAGAGATTATGTTACTACAATATTAAGGGAGTCAACTCAGAATCCTGATTGATGTAATCTTCTAATCAGAAGTTTATTTAAGTTTGACCCAGAATTTTCTCTGAATTACATAAGTGAATAAAAATACAGTATATTTTCTATTTTGTAACCTAAAAAATAAAGGTTTTCTTTGGTGTTAATTTGTTCTCCCAGAGTGATTTTTATAATATACCAAATTTTTATAATATAACAATTAAGACTGTGTTACAGTAATCATATGAAGTTTCCTAAAGAAATAGCTGTAGACTCTAGAACATTCAAGGAATTTAAAAGGAATTTTGTACTAAAATAAATGAGTAATTTTCAGCAAGTACAAGGCATCTGTGATTAAGACATACACAAAAGAATATCTGTGATATTAGTTTGTATCAGAGTTGTTTTAAAATACTGGATTTTTTTGGCCTATACTCTATGGGTCTAAATATATTAATCAATGGAACTATAGGAGTTTTTTCTTTTCTATATATTTTAAACTATCAAAACTGAGCCTGAATTGGTTGTATAAGGAAAATATAGTTCTTAAAATCAAAATAGTTACACTTAACATTGGTTTAATGTCTGTTTAAATTTTTTAAATCTGAATTTAGTAAGCTAGTAGTTGGGAAAATTATACACAATAAAATATTTTCTGTCCCAGGACAAAATGTGTGCTAAAAAAAATATTATTTTTTTTCGATAGCCTAGTACCATACAACCTAATTCTATGTTTGGCTGTAAATTCTCATGTAGTTTTAGTACTAATTCTTATTAATGTTTTCATGAAACTGTAAACATGCTCTATAATAACTAAGTTGGCAAATAATATAAAAAGCTATATGAATTTCTGCTCAAACTACTTCTTTGATGTAATAGAAGACTGACGTCTCCTTTATTTTCCTAATTGAGGATGCTGTAACCCTTTTTTTTTTGTGGTTTTTATTTGGCTGTATACCTAAAAGTGAACATACTATGTTAATATGTGTAAGCTATTTAGATATTCTGAATAGCATTCCTAAAAATTCTTGTAGGTTTATGTAATATCCAGATGAGCCAACATGGCTTTAAAGTCTAGCAAATATACAAAGATATAGTTAAATATTTTGGTCATTTAGGGTAAAACTTTGTAACAGCTGCTTGGAAAATATGTATATAAAGCCACTATTACATAAAATTTAGTTCATACTTTCTCTTTAACCTTGAGTTAGACTTATAGACCTTTCCATTTTGATTTAGCCAAGATCAAATTCTCAAGCAGTCCAGCATGCATACTGATGGAGGTTGACTTCACTTATGTAGCGGGAAAGTCTGGTACCTTTGTTTTTTTATATCTATCTATCTATCTATCTATCTTATTTTATTACTTGATTGATTGATTGATTGATTGGGCTAGGCAACCCTTGGTTGACCTCACAGATTGCAAGGACCTTGTCAGCTTATGATCCTTTATTTTTTATTTTTTACGCCTACAGCACCTGGTCTTCCTAGCTGGTCTCCCATCCAAGTATGAACCAGGCCTGACCCTGCTTAGCTTCCGAGATCAGACAGAATTGGGCTTGTTCAGTGTAGTATGGCCGTAGACAGTCTGGCCCCTTTAAAATAAAATCCTAGAAAAGGAGAAGCCTGTCAGAGTGCCATGGCTCTCACCATCCTCTTGAAGGACATACAGAACTCTGTACAGAACAGGGAAGGGCTCTCCTTCCCTTTGTTGCTACTATGTGTCGCATCTGAGTTTTTCAATAGGATGTTTTTCCTTTGAAAATAAAAAATTTTCTTAGATTACTTCATCAGTCAATACCCTCTAAGTAAGTTCCATCAGCTCTACCTTTAAAATATATCTAGAATAAAACACTTTCCTCACCTTTCACCTTTATTGCTATGATGGCTCAAACTATCATTATTATCTCTCCCCTGGATTACTACAATAATCTCCTAATGGGTCTTCCTGCTTCTCCTCTTCCTCTTCTGTCTCTTCTGTCACCCTGACTCCTGCCAGTCCACAACTACAGCCACACAACAGCCAGAGTAACCTTTTAAAAGATGAAAATTGGATCATGCTACTTATGATCAAAAGTTCCAATAGTTTTTCATCACATGTAGAATAAACCCCAAATCCTAAGACTGGCCTATAAAACCCTACATAATCTGGTGCCCTACTATCTCCGATTTCAACTCCTTCCTCTCCCTCCCTCTATTCCAGCCACACTGACCTATCCTGATGTTTCATAAAAATGCAAACACATTCCTATCCCAGGGCCTTGGCTTTGCTATACCTCTGTTTAGAATATCTTAATCCCGCATCACTGGCTTGCTTCCTCACCTACCTGCAAAGGTCACTTTATCAGAGAAGCTGTCTATGATCACTTTATAGAAAATAGCAGCTCCCCCCAAGTCACTGTCTATCCATTATCCTGCTTCGTTTTTCTTCATAAGCTCTTACTACCATCTGTCACAATATTATATATTTATTTGTTTATTAACAATAAAAAAATTCTATTTCTCCCCAAGTAGACTGTAAGCTCCTTGATGGCAGAGACTATGCTTATTTTATTCACTGCTAAATCCCCAAAGCCTCTACGGAACTTGACACATAGCAAGTATTTTATAAGTATTGGTGGAATGAGTCCATATATATATGTGTGTGTGTGTATATACATGTATATATACTTATATGTGTGTATGTGTGTATACATTTACATATATATAAATATCTCAAAGCCAGGGTTTCTCAATCTTAACATTATTGGCATTTTGGGCTCAATGATTCTTTGTTGTGGGGACTGTGCTGTGCACTGCAGTAGGATGTTTAGCCGTTCTACCCACTAGATGTCAATAGTATCTGCTCACTACTCTCTGGGTTGAGAAAACCAAAAATGTCTCCGAACACTGCTAAATATTCCCCAGGGAGCAAAATCATACTGGAATGAGAACCACTAGTCTAAGGGGAAGTGGACTAACACTAGTTGACTCTACATTATGTGCCAGATGCCACACTTGGTCCTTCACATTCTCTTTTACTTCTTCCGGATGTGATTCAATTGAAGGAAACTCCTGCAGACATGATTCCTATTTTTAAAATGAAGAAGCTATGGTTCAGACATGTTAGGTAACTTGTCTAAGGCTGCTAAGCAAGTAAGGTGTGCTGCAATCTGAAACCAGGTCTGTCTTACCCCAAACTCTATGCTCTTTTTCCTATGAACCCTCACAAATGAAAAGTGTTAAAAGCAGGGATACTTTGATAGAGGTGAGGGAAGGAGACTTAGAACCTTCCTATTTTCTTTCTCCTCTTAAAGGTATTTCTCAATGAAACACCAAAAATTGTAGGACAGAACCTGAAAACCACTGGGCTCTCCTATGCTGCCTGCCCCTCAAGGAATAAGCATAGTGCCTCTCTTTATATCTGACTTCAAAACAGAGGCCATTTCACATGTGAGACTCACAGGATGACCATGATACTGATGGAATGACTAATCCCCGCACATTAGTCAGAGTGATCTTTTAAAAATATAATCGTATTGTATCATTTCTGTTAAATCCCTCCTTGGTTCTGATATCATGGTCTTCTACAAAAATGACAGGCTCTTCTATGGAGCATGTACAAAAGAGTGCTCCTAAAACATGGACCAGAACGAATGCCACTACCTTTAACCCTTCCGAGCCAATGTAATTGGACTTGCCCTTACTTCTCATCAGAATCCTACTCCCTATCTGAAAACTACACTATTGCTGCCAGAAATATTATGAATTGTAGAGATAACTGGCTCAAGGATGGATCAGAATGACCAGTTTATAGTCTTCATTATCTACCATTTATATTGAGAGCTTCAATCTCTCAGTTTAAAAAATATTTTAAAAATTGGCTCTTCATATATTGAACCTCAAGTATTCTAAGAAGGTATCCTAGTAATATGGTGAAATTATTTAGAAATTTTCAAGTGAAGGAAAATGTAGCTGTAAAGAAACTCAAAAACATGAGGATGTCAAAAAACATGTTTAACAGTAAATCCGAATCACACATGCTTTAAAAACTCAAAAAAAAGAAAGATGAAACCGTGACAAGATGAATAATAAAGTCTACTACATTATGCACCAGTGAAGAAATGAAGTCACCGGTCTAGGAAAAATTCTCAAGGGGATATATTAGAAAGGAAAAATAAGCTTTTACAACTGGACACCATATGAGTTAAGATTAGAAAGAAAACAAATCAAATTAAGTTGTTTATGCCCCGACAGAGAATGTTCTTAACCATTTTAAAGCTGCAGTTTCTTTTCAAATAATTGGCTGAGTTGTTTTCGTGAGTCAAGAACAAGCAAGTTCATCAGCAGAAATCTGCCACAGAGAATGACCAAGCTGAGAGCACGAGTTAGCACACAACAAAAGGAAGAAAATGATTTACCACGTATGCCAAGATTTAATCACTGGGAAAAAAACAAAACAAAACAGAAATAGACATGACCAAGTATGACTATAATGAGAATACAATAGTGAATAATGAGATATGACTGTTATCCAAATTGCTTTTGTTTCAAATGTAATAAGTGCAAATTCCTAAATATTTCCCAGGAAAAAGCAGAAATGTCTACACATTCAGAAAATTAATGTCTATTTTCAATTCTTATCTTTAAAAAGTCTGCCTAATTAAAAAGTAAACAAAAACAGGAATCATCTTTGAAATAATTGTGGGTTCAAAACCTTTGAAAGATAAAGTCCTGCAGAAACTTATCTCCTAAAGAAGCCCTGGCTGTACGTAAATTCAGGATTTCAAAGTAGCCTGAAAATCTACGACGGCCTCTTGGGCTTCAAAGAATGCAGAATAGCAAAATCCCCTGGAATCATAAATGCAAAACCTATAATTATGGTTATTTAACAAAATGGTTTCTGTTAAGATATTTGATGATGAAATTCCCATCCTCAGATGTCAGTGCCCAATTTTTAATCAGCCTTTACTCATGAGTAAATGTATTATAACTGTTATTTGATTAAATGTCAGTGGCCATTAGGCCCAGTTCTTAAGTAAGAAGGCTTAATGAAGGCATGCCACAGAGGGTGTGGAATGGATTACAAAGAAAGATGAAGAAAGGAGAATTGTTTTGGTAACTTGGTGATGTGAGGCAGTGTGTTTCACCTTAAATAAAGTAACCACAAAAACTTTAAAGAAGCAAAGGGCAACTTTGGCAGCAAGAAAGGAGAAGATCAGAGGTGGTAAAAGGGGTGAGTCAAGTGAGGAAGAATCACTGCATAGAAAAGCAGCAGTTTTGAATTTTAATTATACTGCCTTACTTGTTGATCTTCTCAACAACTCTATGTGGTAGGGAGATCTGCCATTATTATCATCTTCACTTTACAGAAGAAGAAACTTACATTCACTGCCTCTCTGTCGCTTAAAAACAAAAAATAAAAACAAAAAAACTTACTTTAAAATAATTTTAACTTATAGAAAATTTGCAAAAGTAGTAGAAAGCTCCTATGTACTCTTCAGCCAGTCTTACCATCCCAGACACTCCTTATTCCTTCTGATCTTAGCAGTCAAGCGGGTCAGGCATGTTTAGTACTTGGATGAGAGTTTCTGTGGATTTTCATCAAGGTAAGACATATTGCTAGAAAGATTTAAGATTCTTACTCCCAAACCGGTGCTCTTTAACATAACTCCTTGCTCAAATATAAAAATTTCTATGTGAATATAGATAGAATTAACCAAGTAAATTTAACCCAAGTAAAATTACCCTAAGAGTTCAACTACATATTATCACTTAATGTTACAATTCTAGAGACCTAATAAAGTGTGCAATAATCTAAAAAATTCTACCTGAAATGCTCTTTAGTGCCTCTAGTAAGAAACAGCCTTAGTTTTTACAGAACTGAAAACCCTAAAACTTGGGCTATATGTGAAGTTTTAATATGACTTAGAAATGCATTCTAACACAAATAAGTTATTTAACTTGATATCTCATATGCTATAATTTCTTCGACTAGTCCTGACTGTAATCATTATGATAGATTACAGCTAAACCAAATGCCATTTGCAGATATATTTATAGGAATGTGGCCATATTATACATTTTATAAAAACGAATTTTTCAAAGACAGCTACTATTTCTTAAAGACACATGTACTCACCACTGAGCTAGGTACATTATATATGTTATCACAGATCCTTCCCAACAGTTCTAAGATATTGGTCCAATTAAGGAATCTGAGATTCAGAAACATTACGTAACTTGTCTGAGGTAACAAGCATACTATAGACGAGGTAAGGGATGGAACTGTGATGTGAGATCAGTCTATCAGACTCCAAAGTTGATGCTCTGGTCATAAGAGCACACAGACAAAAGAGAACATCAGACAGAAGACAGGAACACCATGGTTTGGTAAAAGATTTTGAAAAATTGTCATTCTATAATGAAGACTTTATAATCTTTTGTAATGACTGACATCCATGATTAGGAAAATTAAGCCAAGGGAACAAATACATTAGCTAAACACTATTTGAAAATAGGTATACCTATTTGAAAATAGGTATAGAGAGTGTGAGTGTGTGTGTGTGTGGTTAGTTTATAGCTTTTAAATGGGAGCGCAGTTTTGTGACATAAGTATGGTCTCATGTATCTGGGAAGGTCATCCTCTTCCGAAGAGTAAAAAGGCTCCACTTGGGAGGAGCAGGGTGAGGGTAAAGGTGGGAACAGCAGAGTTTAGTAAGCCAGTCAGAACAGTCTAAGAACCCTGATGATCCCTGGGGCAAGAGGTTTCAAAACCAGATTGCCCAAATGTTGCTGGTGAATTAAAAAACAACACACAGGCAACACTGAAATGATTGATGAAAATCCACACAATAAAAATGTTACCTTGCCAAAATCATGAATTAAGATTCTTCATAGCATAAAAGCAATCCTCGTAGAAATCTCTTATATTAGTGTTTTCCTAATACATTTTACAATATGATGAAATAAACAATTTGATTTATATACAACTTTTAAGAATATTCTTACTGTACCACATCAAGTATCCCATAAATACAGTTAAATGAAGCATGCCTTGTTACTTTGCATACCCTCCTTTGCACAGTGTTCTTTAGAGGAGGTAGAAAAACACAGAGCCCAGATGGTACTTATTTTCTATAGAACAGTATTTGGCAGGATAGATATTTTGATTAACAAACAAACAAAAAAAAATCTAAAATCAAATCTTTTCTCCTATTTTGGAATTTAAGAGACAGGAAACATACTAATAAATGCTGAATGATTTTAAACTCTTTGATGTTGATAAGTTTTGATAAGTAAAACTCTTTAAATTAATGAGCTTTAGGCTGAAATTCATTAAGACATTAACACTCATCCTGTGGGTATGATAGTTCTTTGAAAATCATAGGTTGCTTGACAAAATATGCCTCAAATAAAAAAAAAATAGGCTTAATTTGTCAATTGTCTGAGAAAGAATTAACAAGGGGGGAAAAATCAATGTCCTATGCAAAAGGCCTTAGACTTGTCCAAAGTGGGGCTTTGGAACCGGCAGTGGGAACCCACGCAACAGCTTGTGTTAGAGGGCTAGGATGAGCCATCCCTACAGCTTCCCTTGACAAATTAAATGTGGTGAGTTCACACAACAGCTAAGTATCATCTGCTCTCATGATAGGACACAAAGAAGGTTTGTTTCACAACTTACGAGTTCATTTTACTAGCACAAACTACATTTTTACTAGCACCAACTACATTTTTACTAGCACCAGGCAAAACAGAATCCAATCATTGCCAAATAGATTGGAACTGTCCAATGTCTTCCACTTATGACTGTTAATCAAAACAACTTTTCTATCAGACCAGGTCTACTCTAAGACACTCATTACTTTCTAGAAGCATATTCTCAAATTTATCAAACTAGGGGGCTCATTTACAGGTTTTAGTAGTTAAAATACTATTGGCTACATACATCTAACCCCAAATTATAGTTGCTTAAGCAAGACGGAAGTCTTTTTTTTCCTTATATAAATGAATTCTGGAGACAAGTGGTTCAGGCTTGACATAACCACTTGCTGAAGTCACGAGGGTCTCTGTTTCCACCAGCATCTGCTCCAACATTTCCAACCTGTTGCTTTTTTCTCCATTTTAAAAAATCTATCTATCTATCTATCTATCTATCTATCTATCTATCTATCTATCTATCTATCTAAACACCTCCTACTTTATTGAGATATAATTGACATATAACATTGTATAAGCTGTGGATTAGCTTCATGATTCAGAACAGCTTCTAAAGTTCCAGATATCAAATCTGCATAAAGCAATCAAATGTAAAACATGGATGTACCTTTCCTTCTATTTTAAGAAAACTAACAGGAAGTCCAACTTAATATTTATGTTTACATTTCATTGGCTACAATACAACTCAGTCAGATGATCAAATCTAGCTGCAATATATGAAGAGGAATGTGGTATTTTGTCTGGATGGCAATGTATCCAGCTAAATATCAGAGTTTTGTTATAAAGGAAGAGAGAATGGATATTGGGTGGCAAATAGCTGTCTTTATCATGTTGGCATGTGGCTGAAGTTAAAAGTCATTACATTTATGTGATCTATCATACTGATTTCCAGACCTGATTTTTATCTGTCATAGGAGTCTTGAATGAGCTTAAGAATGAGGACTCTCATCACATCACTTACCAGAATTTTATAAAAAAATACAATTTACTTTTTAACTTCATGGAGTGTTTTCATGGGAAAAGGAGAGAACATTAAGTCAAACAAATAACCAATAATGTTATCCTAACTTTAAAAAGATTGAGACACTCTAGTCTAGGAAGAAATAGGTTTAGTTGCATTTAATTTATTCATATGTTAGGGTTGCATAATACTTCAACAAAGGTGAGTAATATGGAAAGGAGCCTGACAAATGATTCACTCCAACGGGTGCTTCAATGTTTTGCTATTTTAGACCTATGCATTTTGTAAAAATGCTGGCTGGTAGGACAGGGACACTGCTTTTGACCTGTTAGAACCCTTTACTGGAATCCTAGATATAGCCAATGAAAAGCCATCAGTCCCAAACTTCATCAAACACAGAAAAAGATGACTGAAGCAGACTGAAGTTGGTGAGGGCTGAAGTGATCCCAAGAACAATGCACTTGAAAGTAATGGAGAGTATCTTAGGAGCTGGATATGTGGCGTGAATTTTAATGAAGAGGCAGGCCATAATATCTAAAACATACAGCTTCGCTTTTTAATGAAAAACTTAAATTGCAAAAAAAGTAAACACTGCACACTTCTCGAGAGGTTCTACTTTTATGCAGTTTTATTTTGATGCTAAAGATACAAACGAAAAACAAATAAAAGGCCATTCAAGATATATTTAAAAAGGAAGGGACAGGTTACATTATAGGGTTAATATTATTCCAATCAATATCCTTATATTCTAAATCAACAATCTGAACAGTAATGAGTTTTAATCATAATTTAAACCTCTGAAATATTCATACTGAGATGACAGATATTCTGCACCATCAGAAAAAGACTCGAGTGACTGACAAGTGAAGAGAATGCTGACCTGGAACCAGAGGACCTGTACTTTAGGCATTCATTAAGAATCTGCAGTTTTGTAATACACAGAGAAAGGAAAAAGAATTCCAGGTACTATTTTCAGGGAAATTAAAAGTTAAGAAGATCATTACGACTATGGCTTCAAATACCTCCTCCTCAAGATGTTCTTACTGTAGTGAGTTAGGTCCAGTATGAGAAACCTAAGAAGATGTACTTTACAAACTTTATAAAAAGTACAAACCACTATGTAATTCATATGGAGGCTAAATGTTAATTGTCTTTTAAAAATATAAGATGTACTCTCAAAGTTATTAGCAAACAGTTTTTTTAGAGAAGTATATCTAAGGGACTGTAATATTCAAAGGCATATTGATGTCCTTTGAACATAAGAACAAAATTTGAAATGGATGTTTGAGTTACATAAACAGAGTCACATGAGCAGAAGAAAAAGAATACCTCACAAACAAATATCAGTTATTTGTAAATTGCCACAGCCTAATCCTTTTCCATTGTACTAGTCTATACAGAGTAACTTGTTAGGTAAAACTAAATATTCTACAGTACAAGAAAAGTCATTAGTATTCTGATTATAAGAAAATAGCAGTAAGGCTTCAAAAGTGTAGTTAGATTTAGTGTACATGTTTTAAACTTCTTTTAAGAAAGTTAATATCGCTTTCCCAACAGTTGACAAAGGTAGCGGGCACCTCCGGTAGATGGGGAATGGGAACGTGCCTGTACAAATTCCTTAGGAAAAGCATATCCTATACCATTAACTAAAGAAAAAAACCCGGTATGTCCCTATTAGAAAGAAATCAGATTTGATACGATTGTGATACTTTAAAGAGCACCTTATGTGGGAGAAAAACAAAATAAACATTTAACCTGGCAAATGAAAATGGATTTGGAGCTCCAATATATTTGGCAGACAGGTAGAATTAAATTCAACTCAAGTATGCAGAGAAACTACTATAGTATTTAAATATTTGCTTAAGTAATACAGTATTTAAAATAACATATTTGAATAAATGTTTTTGTTGAAATGTTTCAGTGAGGATATTTTTTAAGAGGAAAAGCTAGACTAAAGAGTATTTCACTTTATCATTCTGTGAACTTCAGGGGGATTTTCTATATTTACTCTTTCATTAGCCGTTTTCCTTTAAGTCTAAGATAACAGTATAGTATCCCCTGTAGCCTTTAAAAGGAAATTAGATTTTGGTTATGAAAATCATTTTTGAAGCAGAACATTTTGAAGGAAATAGATCAAGATCAAGTCTAGTATATATGTGGGCGTGATATAAATGATGAGTGTGTGACTGGATGGACAGTCTGCCACAGCAGGCAGCTAAGGCGCTATTTGCCCACTCTTACAGTGCCCGCCCCTGCAAGGTCAGCCTGCAGGCCTCCTCATTGGAGTGGTACAACATGGCCTTGCCTTCCAGCCACACTGCTAGGTCCAGGCCTGGACATCCGACACAAGCTGGGTCAATCAGAAGCCATTTCCTGAGATTTAGGATTGCTAATGCATAGAGCTGGGTCTGCTACTCTATAGGTAATGAAACTAACTTGGGAGCACCTGCTGGTGGCATGGTTTCCAAGGAAAAAATGTAGTTAAACAGGGAGAGAAAAACTAAGGTTATGTAGAGAGAGAAGCGGAGATCAGAAACAGTAAACAAAAAATTGATTTACTTGGTGTCTCAGTTGTAGTTCCTGAGATGGAGATGGAGTTCCACCCTTGGGTTGTTTAGAAAATACACATCCTTACATGAGAAATTTGTCTATAAGTAGGGTTAAGTATTTTTAAACAATGTATCAAATGGATTATAAGTAAATTTATAAATCTAACCCATTTGTCATTCCTAGTTGCTAAATGAATCCATCATCTTTATTCAAGTCTGCACACCAATCACAGAAAGAACAGTGGTAATTTCCAGACAACTTTGCGTCATCATCCTTAAAAAAACCCTGACCTCTTTCCTACATGTAAGCAACATTCAATAGCACACTGAGTTAATATGTATCTTTAATTTACCATCAAGATACTGCCAATAGCTGGATGTAAATTATATAAAGGCCTAAACACAATCATTAAGTCCTTTACTCAGCAAGAAATATGATCATCCTAAATAACCTTAGAAGAAATCAGGCGGAGGTGCCAAATTTTTAACACTGGTCTCTAATACCAGTAGTTTTCTGTTTCCAGAGAAAACAAGCTTGATAAAAGAGTTTCTAGGGATGACAAGCACTTCTGCCTCACTGAAAATTTGTAGAAAGTGTAAAAATTCACATTTATAACTAAAAAACAAAATCTTCCAACTTATGAACATACTATATCCTAAAAGTTTGTTTAAATTCAGAATGCATCTTCTCATAGAAATACTGTCTTAAATGGTGTTTAGGATCCCAAGAAATCTATAATAACCTCTTTAACCCACATGCAGCTGGACTATGCTCAAACATTTAGAGATGAAAAGGGGCATAATCAATTAAGAGAATTTTGTCCTCTTTCCACATGGAGCAATATTATGCAAAATTAGGAAAACACAGAGTTGGTGTTGGACATCTCACTATTTCTGAAATTTCAACCTCCTAGCATGTCTCTCTTGAATTTTCTCTTTCCCACAAGCACATAACATAGCACATGTCTTAATGTTTTCTACTCTTCAAATTTCTCTAAGGTTTAAAACTACCTTACCTCTACTCCTTGCTGAATAAATTCTTTAAAGAAAGTTCCTTTCAGCTAATGATTAAGAGGTAAGCAATTTGATTTACCTCAATATGTAAATAACTGAGTGTCCTTGGCCCTTCAAGTATTTTGTAAAAATTCTGAAAGATACAGTAATCTTTTATCAACGATGGTTTTGAAAGTTGTGGATTTAAGATAATGAGGTTTCACATTTGTAAAACAAATATGATAAAGCCGCTATTGTTTTAAATGTGCTTTAGTTCAGAAATTACCTGAAATGGCCAAAGAAAAGCGAAAATAAAGCAAAATATCTTTATCGGCCTTGAAATATGGGAGACTCATAACCACATACAATAAAATTCAAGGAATTTCTTCCAGATAAAGGCCAGATTGGAAAAAAATGAAACTTTCCTACTACTCTCCTTTCCCAGAGAGTACATGCACCCACAACATATCCTTCACTGCCCTTTCAGCTGTGACTGTAGGCAAGTTACCTAATCTCTGCGCTTCAGGGTCCTCATCTGCAAAGGGGAGATAACAGAACCTATCTCATGGGTAGACTGTAATGAGCTAATACATACGTTTGAGTTTGTTTATTGTTTTTAATGTTAGGGTTTAGAACAGGGTTTGGTATGTAGTAAGTCCTATGTAGGGCTCTGCTATTATTAGTTACTAGTATGTCTTTTTCTCTGGTATAGTCCAAATTCTGTCAAGGAGATAACTACTGTGAACACTACTCCATATCTCTAGAATCTAATACAGGAGCTGGAATCCAGTGGGTACTCAGAGTATACTTATCAAATGAAAAAAAGTACTAATTCATTTTTAAAGTCGATAATTTGAGACATAAAGGTTTAAGTTTCCTCGATTTAAAAATAACCATTGAAAAATTTAAATGTAGGTGGACACTGAAATTACAAATAAAAGGTAATTAAAGAAAATGGGCAGGGAAACAAAAAAACCCAGAAGAATAAGATAAAAATCTATCTGCTATTTCAATAAAGGTAAATAGGTAAATTTATCAATTCAAAGAAAGAACAACAAAAAAAGATTTGGGGCAAAACACAAAACTCCACTGTATATGCTGTTAACCACAATTAGAACTGAACTAACTGGCTCAGAAAGATTAAAAGTAAAGACAGGTAAAACTATAACCATGCCTACGTATTAATTGGAACAAGAGAGCCAATTTCTACTGATGAAGGGTCCATCAACGATGAAGAAAAACTTTTGAACTTCTCCCTCGTAGGGTAGCACAACTAAACTATATGGCTGGATATTAAAGGAGATATTTACAGAAACATCACGGCAGTGAAAGACTTACCTTTACTATACCTTTTAGTTTATATCTGATTAAGTTGGAAAAAAATGTGGGGCATCCAAAATGACCTATCCGGATGTGAAATAGTGAAACACTTATTTATACTTATTTTTCAATAAAAAATTAAATACATTTTACATGGACTGACATTGCTACTCTCAATCAGCCCATATGTTCAATAACTGTATGTGTATGCTTTGTTCAATTTGAGGATACTGCAATTTCTTTCACCTTAACTTGGTTAAGGAGGATGTCTTCACTGTGTCAACTTACAAAAAAAAAAAAAAAAAAAAAAAAAAAAAAAAAGACCACCAATAGTAGAACCTTTGCAATACTTTGAATAGAGATGGAGAATGAACATAAAAATCTTTTATACTATCCAAATGTTTATAGGTTATCTACAAACAAAGTAATTAAAAGAGATAAAGACCTTAAAGACAAATGAATATTTTTCTGTTTAAAAGACAAGTGTTATAAATTTGCTGAACTCTTCTGTGATGACCACTGGGTGTTACTAATAGATATTAAAAAAACACAATTTATGTACCCCATTAAAGGTAAAAATAGGAAGAAAATAAGTGCTTTCCAAATGATGAAATATCTCTGATTTACAGATGTTTAGGACTATTTTCATTCTTATTAATTTGTTTGTTTATGTAACATATTTACTGAGCACCTACTGTAGTTACACACTGTTCTGGTACAAGAAATATTGTAATAAACAAAACTAAGCTCTTGCCCTCCCAGAGCTTACATTCTAGTGGGGGAAGACAGGTAATAAACAAACATATAAAAGATTGAGGATATTAAATCCTATGAACAAAATATAGTAAAAATATAGCAAATGGACAGAAAAGGACTGGGTATGAGAGGCACTCCTTTTGTTTTAGTCTATTTAGGCTGCCATAACAAGATACCATAGACTGGGTGAATTAAACAACAGGAATTTATTTCACACAGTTCTGGAACCTGTAACTCCAAGATTAGGGTGCTAGCTTGGTCAGATTCTGGTGAAGGCTCTCTTCCTGGCTTGCAGACAGCTAGCTGTCTTCTAATTATGTCCTCACATGGCAGAGAGAGCTCTGGTGTCTCTTCCTTTTCTTATAAGGGCACTAATCTCATGATGAGGGCCCACCCTTACAACCTCATCTAAACGAAAGTATCTCCCAAAGGCCCCATCTTCACACGCCATGATCTAAGAGGTTAGGGCTTCAACAATATACAATCATGAGAGGACATGATTCAGTCCATAGCACCTTTTTATAGCATGGTTGGGGCAGATCTCTCTGATGATGTGCTATTTGAGCAGAGATCTGAGGGACAAGAGGCCTAGAGAGCAATAATTGAAAAAGTCTGCAAGTGGCAATGTGCTTGTCCAGTTAAGAGTTACTGAGAGCTGATATCCAGAGAAAGATGAAAAGCTGATCAATGTGTTTGGCAACAATGGAGGTTATCAGTGCCCTTAACGAGATAGATTTCTGTAAGGTGATGGAGATGAAAATATGATTCAAGTGGGTTCTGAAGAGAATGGGAGGAGAGCAAATGCAATCTCTTTTGAGAAGTTCTACTCTGAAGGAGAACAGAAAGAAGTAGCTAGAAGTGTTTTTGTTTGTTTTAAGGCAGGGGAATTTTTGCAGGGCAATTATAGCAAGTACATCGGTGTTGTAGGAACTTGTGGAAGTACTCTTCTGATCGCTTTTGTTTTCTCAGTGAAACAGGAAGCAAGATGTAGCTGAGTGAGGACAAGAGAAGTGCTAGAGGTCTGATGAGAAAGGAGGTTTAAATGTTTACCAAAGTCAGTGAGAGAATGAGTGCTCTAGCAATGTTCTAAAACTGCTGGGCAACACTAAGGGCTATCCGAGGTTCTTAGTTATATATTTGATGTGAGACAAGTCAGTTTGATTGTGTTTCTCTGTAGTCATGTTTTGCTACTGAGGAATAGATATAATATAGTGTGAAATAAGCAAAAAATTGGATTTAAACAGAATTGAGATTTTACTAGGGTAGGTGAAAGTGTGAGCTCCCAAATTTCTACAGATGAGGGCCTGCAATAAAAAAAAAATTATAGACTAATGATAAAAAAGGAAGTGAAGACTATTAATGATGATGATCTAATACATATATAAAAATTTCCCTACCCTGTCAATGAATGACTTACGAAAAGTCACCACATATTAGAACAATAAGTAAATTCTAAAAAATTTCTAATGCTAAAAATATCTTAACAATTTGACTAATACGCAATAAAGGAATTAAAACACCTAATAGAGGTAAAAACAAACAAAACATCCAACCACTTGGAAAATATATATCTATATGTTTTAAATATCTTTCTATATAAATTAGGCCAAAGGGAAATTGAAAATTGCAAATAAAGAACAGTTACAAAATAGTACTTAAATAATAGTGTTACATATTGTTAAAAATCTATAGGCTATATCAAAGTGTATGCTAAGAAACTTTACAACTCTAATATTTCCACTGTTAAAGAAAAAAATTGCTATTAACGAACACATTTGATTTTTTTTAAATGCTTTGTTCGATTATTTCTTTAAGACAGTACCCAGATGTGCAATTTCTGTAACAAAAGAAATAAAGATTATTTTTCTTTTAAAAGTGTTTAATAGATATTGCCACACTTCTCTACAGAAAGCTGTAGCAACTTATGTTTCCAAAAATATATGACACAGTGTATTTCTCTACACTCAAGTAAACACTGGATAATTCTTGGTAGTTTTAAACAAAATATATTTTCTATCTTAAAGGGTTATTTTTGTCCTCCTAGTTTTGGTTTACTTTCTAGGAGTAGGGGTGAGGTAAGAGATGACAGTCAACATTATTAAAATGTATTATAAATGATTTATATATTTTCTTGTTGTCTCTTGACTCAGAGAATACGATTCATTGAACAACTCTTGACTATAACCAGCTGGCCTTAGTCATTACACTATCGGAAAAGTACCCAAATCTCACAAAAGTGGATGAAATGATTTAAAATAAAACCTTGAAACACTAGTAGGAGAGTTCGTTAGAAAGGCTGATGAGTTTGAGATGACCACTATGCCAAAGAAATAATATCCAAGGCACGAAGATAACTCACTATACTTTGGCTTCAATAAATTAAAAATGAAACCTTCAGGATGACTTTTTATGATTCACAGGAAAAGTCTAAGCAATTTTTTACTTAAAAAATAAGGTACTACATAATTTACTTTAAAAGAAAAATGGTGCATTATCAATAAGAACTGCTCGAGCTAATGTGAAAAATCCCAAAAATTTCACTTGAAGCATTTTTTAAAAACATGGAATAATAACTATCTTATTAAGACTCTTCTCTTCTTGTCTCGTGTCTTCTCTTCTCTTCTCCTACGCTATTCTAATTCTATTCTACTCTACTCCATTCTATTCTATTAACAGTTATAAACTCATCGTAGGGCCCTAAAGAACAAGTCTTCTAAAATTCAAATATCCTTCCCACTAAACCACTAGATAAAAGCAACTTTACATAGAGCTACTATCTAGGAAAAAGAGTTTCAATTCTTTCTCTTTCTTTTTTCCTTTTCCTTCCCACTTCCTCTCTCTCTCCTTCACCTTACAGTCTCTCCCTCACTTGGAAAATATATACAGATTCAGTAAAGAAATACAGTAGTATTTGTGGAGGTATTTGTGTATGTACTGAATTGATAAATAAAGACTAATTTTAAATTATTTAAAATGAAAACAATTACTCCGGTGATTTTGATTTTTTCTATAGTGTGTTTTCCCAAAGATAGTCACTTCTGTACTTACAGCTTTTCCATTTTTGAGAACAGGTACATAAACCCAATCTTGACTGTCTTCTACTTGTGGTGCAGAATAAGTATAAGAAATAGATCTCCTTTCTTCAAGAACTTTTAAAAGTAAGGGCATTTAAAAGTAAGATTTAATAAATGCTTTAAAAGAAAAAGATAAAATGTCCAGATTGTTAATACTTATTACATATTTACTTTAAAAACTAAATATCAAACCTAAAAGTTTTATTAGATGGCTATGATATCAATTGTGGGAGTATGGAAAAACGCTGTCCTTTGTAAGTGAATACAAGAGCCATAATAATGATGGTAACTATTAATGAGTGTAATTTGCCACTGGATATTAATTCAATCCCATAGTCTTTCAATATAGTATATGAGGCAAATAAATACAAAGTAACTCTCGTGAAACTGGTGATTTGTTGGTGAATTATTCCTTAAAGGTAGAACAACTAAATGAAACAAGTTTCCTACTGTATGAAGTAGAATGAGTGAAGATGCAAAACTCCCATGCTACGAAAAATTCAACAGTAACTTAAGGCAACTAAAAAGTCAAACTATTTTTGAAGTATAAATCAGTCAATAACTAAAAGAATTGTCCAGAAGAGGTATTTAATGGATCAGAGAAGTGAATAAGTACTATGTTATTTGAAGATGCTAAATTATAAAACCTTATAATAACAAATACATGAGAAAAAGTAGGTAGCATTTATGGCCAAATGTTCAGAATTGGCAACCAAATAGAATGGACCAATAGTCACAGATAGTACTGGCAGCTAAACAAATTGAAAAAAATATCTGCTATCTGAAACCGGAATTAATGCTTAGTATCATCCTGTAGACAAATTTGGGACAGTGCAAGTCAATGCTGAAGCAGTGTGGTTAGGAGAACTTCTATAGCTAGAACTGTGGAAAAGCCACTACTATAATTTGAACAGGAAGTTATTCAAGCAATGAAAACCATTAGCAAGTGGAAAGCACCTATAAAAGATTTGTTGAAGAACTCCTGATACGTAAGTTCATAAAGGTACATAATGAATTACAATATCCTTTTTGCAATTGTATGTGAGCCAGATGACTGATTTTATATACCTGGAAACTGAATTCTTTAAGCAAAAGAAAAAAATTCAAATTGTCCAAAGAATAGATTAATAATATTCACATATATCAGCTATAAAATTACAGCTATTTTATTCACATTATTTAAACAAATACTTGATGGGAGTTTATAATGCTTGAGGAACTGTGCTAGGTACAGAAGATATGAAAGTAAATAACATAAGTCCATGCTCTCGGGAGTTTATTGACTAAGTTAAACTAAGCAAACACAACTAGTTATAACCTATCATATACTAAATATTTGAACTGAGATGTTGCCAGATGGCGAAGGCTCAGGAGAAGGGAAGAAATCAAATGCATATTAAGAGAAAAACAAGTACAAGGGGGTTCCTTAAGTTTTGTGTGTGTGTGTGTATGCATGTTTTTGGAGGAAATACGGGAGAAGAGAGGTGGGCGCAGGAATGGTGGAAGATGATGAAAAGGCTAGTTGGGGGAAGATTATAAAAGATGTATTAATGCCATGCTAGGGAGCTGAGACTCTTCTGTAGAAAATGGAGTCATGAAAAGCAGAAGCCTAGATAGATGTGATCTGCCTTTTGGATCAATGCTTTTGAAAAAGGACAGTTTCCAAGAGACATACAAACACAATGGATTACACTGATAACTAAGTAATTAGAGGTTAATCTAGAATTATTATTTCTAAGCAAAAAATAGAATGATCTAGAAATAAATCTAATTGCATTAAACAGCTTGCTTTGCATGATTTACCATAAAGTGGTAGCAACAGTAAGAACTGAACTAAAGGTAGCTTGGATAAAAATAAAGGAATAGAAGGAAATTATCTATACCAAATAAGCAATGATCTGTTAATTCCACTAAATAAACTAAAGCATTACAAAGATAAAAATCTTGCCGCAGAATACATTTATATTCATATTTAGAAGTATTAACTTGTTGAAATTAAACCAATAAAGATAAATAAAAGCCAGACTATGCAACAACAATCTACCCACCTACTGTGGGGAATGTGGATGAAGGAAAAAGAATAAGGAAATATAATCCACAAAATATTCAGGGCAAAAATATTTTGGTTATTACAACAACCACAATTTGAGAACTATAAACATTAAATGTAAATTAGTGGTAAATCTTGTGGTGCTCTTAAATTCGATGATATTTTAAAACTCTTCTCTGCCAAGGTGTTTTATAAACAAGTTGGTATACTGATCTCTAAGAAAACCCTTGAAATATATCTTTTAAAAGAGAAGGATCTGATTTTAAAAAGAACAAATTGAAATTATTTGAGAAAGAAAATATTGGTTCTATAAAAAAACTTAATTGAACAGTATAATCAGATGTGTTAGTCAAATACAAGACTAAACACAGCAACCCAGTAAGGCCTGCATACATGTATTACCACTGGTAGACACAAATGTTTAGTTTCTTAGTGCCACGTGTATCTTTACCCCAAGATATGATTCTCTGCTTTACTACAGCTGAAACTCCTTGATGTGAGGAAGGTGGAAATGAATGGCATTCTCTGTTCCTGTTTTACTACCAAGTCTTGATTGAAAATATTCTGTCCCCATAACAAACGATACCTGTGGACATCAAATCATAAGTCCTGATTTAGATTAGGGAAAATATGGTTACTGTGAGTATTGATTCAATGCTGTCCCCATGTATTTTACTACCCAGAAGACTAATGAAAGGGCAGGGAAGACAAATTATTTAAATTTCACCCAGACACTAGGTCTGAAGATAGAAGACAAAATAGAAGTGATACTAAAGTTTTTATCATACAGATGGTAGCTATTTGACTTACCTTGCTCTAAATTTTTTCTATAGTAAAGCATAACCCAAGAGATTAAACATCCTGTAATGTTGGAGATTTAAAAAAAAAAAAAATCAAACCAGTTCTAGCTTCGCACCTGGTATGTGGGGCACTCTAATCATACATAGCAGAAGTCTGTCTCTACCCTCACTTACAGCCCATAGTTCACATGGTTAAGAAAGGCCTAAAAGAATCCCTTGAGAATCATCTGTCAAATCTGACATACTAAGCTACAGAATGATAAGACCTGTATAAGTAAAGTTAGAGAATGTTGTATTTTTCTAAGATCTGTAACTTACTTTTCATGTCATTAACTGAAAAATGTCTTTTCCAGAAGACACCTTTCCCAAGTTTAGACAAGCTTTTATGGCGACAAATATATACATGTTCGCCATTACATAATCAGAAGAGGGCCACAGGTGTGGATAAAAAGTAATTTGATACAGTGTATAAAGTCACGAATGGAACTCAGTTTCAGAGCTGCACATTACACCTACATTTGGGTTCTCCTAAAGTCATACAACATTCCCTGTTCTGCAATTTCTAGGCCAAAAAACCATATACTAAATTACATTAATTTTGCTCTGTGTAGCTAGAAATACTAAAGGTTTTTGGAGAGAGTTGTACTAATATTCCCTGAAGAACAATTTTAAACTATTTTTAAATTATCTGAACAAAAATTACCCCCAAAGAAGAGATATAGTAATGTGTGCTCTTGAATCTCTTTCAGAAACTAACCCTGACACATTACACTGTTTCATGTCTTAAAATGTACCCTAAATCTACCTACTTTATTTTGTGCCCTTCTTCAGCAAACCACACTGAAGCTAATCCTATGGCCCTTAAGTTAATCATAAAAATTTCTTAAAGAAGTAATGTGCTTTACTTCAGAATAAACTAAATTTCTAATAAAATAGCAAGTGAAATAGAAAGTACATAGCTCCATCACACAACCTAAGAAGGTTCAAAATTCAAGACCAAATATCGTAATAATAAAATAAAATAATATGATGATAATAGCAGCAACCAAGCAACCATTTATTGAGCCTGTAGTTCCTTTACCAGAGTACTTAGTTACCTTTTGATTTGCCAGTTATTACTCTAGACTGTGAGCAACCATAGTTTGTATTTTTTGATAGTCATAACCTCAGGACCTAGTATAGTGACTAGACTTACAAAAGACTCTTAATAAGTAAATGCTGAATGAATTAAAGAATGGAAGGATGGATGGCTGACTGCTCGAATCCAAAGAAAATGATTTCCACTCATTCTACCATGCTGTCTCTTAAGGAAAACTTCCTAGAGATGTGAGCAGAGTCAAGGTTATAATGCACCACTCTATTAATTCTTACTGTCATAATTAGAGGTCTTTTACACTTAAGGACCTTCGTGGCTGCCTTTCCAGAATCCATTCCTTCCTCTTAAAGCTTCAGGAATCCCTGGTTTTGTGAGAGGCTGGCCGACTGCACCCTCAGCTTTAGGGATAGAGCATATGATTTAGGCTAAGCCAATCAAAACATCATCTTACTAGCTGCTGTAGGTGGTAGGGGTGATCCTGTGACCTAAGCAGTTTCAGAGTAAATCTTGGGACAAAGTCATTCTCTCTGTCAGGACCTGGAACTTCTATAGCATTAGTGCTCCCATAAAGTTGGACAGTCTAAAGATTTGGGCAATAAAAACAGAAAAAAGATAATTATAGGGAAACGGAGCTACAAATCCGATGATGTATTGCGAACCTCAATATCAAACCCAACTGAAGTCAAATTGACTCTTGGTTGTGTACCTGAACTTACGCATTTTCCTAATTGTTTAATTCAATTTGAAATGGGCTTTTTGTTCATTGCAATAAAAATTATCATATAAAAATGTTAATGATTTTAAACTTCTTACATCATTATTACAGCTCTGAATAGAGTCTATATGACACTGTCCAGGGTTATATTCTCCTACTTCTTAATTATATAATGCGAGCCTATTTAATTTGTTTAGTAAAGCATATCTTGCAGCAGTACATATAAACTAACAGCTTCTAATAGGAAAAAATAAAATGAAAAGGGAAACTGCTGACTTCATAAGGTATATAAATATCTAATCACTATGTTGCACACCTGAAAATAATATAATATTGTATGTCAACTGTATTGGAAAATAAATTAATTTAAAAATAAAAAATTTAAAAAATGAAAACTAAAAGAAGACACTGTTGAATAAAAGAAATCAATTAAGGATTAAGAGAAACAGCATAAAGAGAATAACATAAATTTACATATTCAATTCACTGGTAATCTCGTCATCTAATGACAGACACTGTTAGTTAACATATTGGTAAATTTCCTTCCAGTCTAAATTTCTATGTGCGTGGGAATATATACATAAATAGGGTTCTCTTGCCCCATCTTCCACTATTATAAATAACTATGTGATGAACAGCCTGTGCATATGATCGAAATTTCTGATTATATCTTGAAGAAAAATGGCCAAATATGGGTTTACTTGGTTGAAGTATATGAATGCTTTTAATGCTTCTAACTGATATTTTAAAATAGTTTCTGGTTTTTATTAACCTCCTTTCTACCAATAGGTAATGTGTACCCAGTTCCACTTTACTCATGACCATTTACAAACAAAAATGGCACTGGTTGATTACAGGTAAACAGATATTTTATATGTTTATTAGTTCTTTTTATTTCTTCTGTGATTTGTCCATTCATATTCTTTGCCAATTTTTCTAGTAAAATGTTATTTTCTATTTGACTAAAAAGTCTACATAAAGAAATGATATTAATATTCTGTCATCTTTTTACATTAGTTTGCCTTTTAATTTTGTCTTTCATTGATATACAGAAATTACATAATTTTTGTAATCAAATTTAAGTCATTTCCTTTGTGATTTTTTTCCTTCCAAACTGAGCTGAATGTGCTTTCAGAAAACTAATAGATTTTATTTTCTTTAAAAATTTACAATGCATATTTGCATACAAAAGCCTCTGAAAATTCCTAAAAGAAACCTCTTAAATTTCTTAATTTAGAATTTCACAAATCTATTTGAAAACAGATCACTCCCCCCAAAATTGCGCCTATTAACATCTTGAGTAGTTATTTCTTGAAAAGCTTGTTAGAAAAGCCTAGAAAAATCTTTCTGTATCCCAAAATTGATATTTACCTGTGCTATTTCTATGTTCTAAATGGTCTTAATTTTTTATACCCAATTCTTTAATCCACCTGGAATTAATTTTGATGCAAGTATGAGGTTAAAAGCAATCTTTATTTTTTCTCTTCAAATAGTTATCCAACTACTTAGCATCCTTCTCCCACTGATCTCTAATTTTGCCTTTACTGTATTTACATTCTTCTCTATATTTATTTCATTTATTCTCTTCATTGGTATGGTTGTTGGGTTTTATACCAGTACCACACTATTTTGATGTTAGTACTTTTATGGAATGTTGTATCTGGCAGCATAAATTGAACTCTGCCCTCTAATCCTTCTTTAATAAAAATTTCTTGGTTACCCTTATCTTTATATAATTTCAAATAAATTCTAATATCATTTTATAGTTTTTTAAAAAAAATCCTGCTGAGATTTTTGTTAAAATTACATTAAACTCATAAGTGATTTTGGGAACTGAGACATTTACAATATTCAGTCTCATTTACAATATCCAGGAACATAGTGTTTCTTCATTTATACACTCTTCATATCTCAGTATGTTATTAAATATTGCTTCTGTATTTCTCGCAAATATACAGTTTATCTCTAAATAAATTTTTTTCTTGTGTTATTTTTGATTGAATTGTCTTTCTCCTCATTTTTATTTACTATTACTTAGATATGGGGGAAACTACTGATTTTTATAGTACCTAAATGATTTAGTGAAGACTTTAATTGGTTCTAGTAGTTTTTAGATTGACTCTCAAGGATTACCTAATAAAAATTACATTATCTGTACATAATGATAAGTTTTGTCTCCTACCAATAGCTTTGTCTTTTATTTTACTGGCTAGTGCTCCCTGAATTCTGGCACATAAAAGTGACAACAGTGGAAATTGTAGAATTTAATGAAACTGTTAAGATTTTTAAAACTATAATGACGTCTGTTCATTTGAGTGACATTATTTTTATCACAATATGCAAGAACTTTCCTATTTCTAGTTTATTGAGAATTTCTAAAAAATACAGGAAGTGAATTTTGTCAAATGTCTTTTTATTATCTACTAAAACAATCATACAAATATTTTCCTCTGACCTAGTTATTTAGTACATAATGGAAATACATTTTCTAATATTGATGCATACTTGAGCTCATGAAAAAAATCCTATATGGTCTTGGTACATCACTCATTATATATACTGCCAAATTAAAATTGTTAATATTTTAAGATTCCTGCATCCATATTGATAAGCAAAATTATATCATACTGTGTAAAATTTAATGAGTTTTCCTTTTTTTCTATGCTCTGATATACTTTATATAGCATGATAACTGTTTTACAAATGTTTAAAAGAGCTCTCCAATAAGCTGGTTTAAATTCAGAGATTTCTGAGGATGTAATTCTATAGCATGTCTTCCAAGCTTACTGATCTATCCAGGTTTTCTACTTCCCATTGAGTAAAACTAATCATTTCTATTTTCTTAGAAAAATACTCGTTCCATTAAGATTTACATATGTATTAGTACAGAATTATATGAGAATTGATTTCTCCAGTCTATGGCCATATCCTTACTCATTGCTAATTTTTAGCAGCTATCTTTTACTTTTCCTATTTAGACCTGTCATAGATTTATTCCATTTTTGTTATTTTTGCAAAGAATCTTAAGCTGATAAATTCAATTATTTTATAACTTTATGTGTTTATTTTTATATTTTCATTTTCCTGTTTTGTTTATTTTGATATAAAATTTCTAATTTTAGTTGACTATTTAATTTTCATTTTTTTCAATTTTAATAATAAAGGGCTTATATGCTAAAAAAGTTGCCTCTGTTTTAAGTAAAGCTTTGTTCATATTTATTAAATTTTATAGGGACTATTCTCATTGCTGTTAATATCTAAACAGTCTGTGGTAGTAATTTTTAATTTTTTTTTATTTGTCCATTAGTTGTTTCTATGTTTTTTTCTTTTTAAATTTTCAATCAGTTAAAATTTTGTTTGTTTAACCTCTCTGTTATTACTTTCAGATTTTCTTTTTTTGCTCTTGTAAAGTAGTATGTCCTATAGATGTAGACATTTTTTTGAATTTGTGTGTCTCTGTGTGTGTGAGAAAGACTCTTCATGGGCAGTTGAATAATAGTGCTTTTTAAAGATTTTCAATTAAAAAATAGTAAAACCTTTTCTTTACTGATGATACACAGATTCATTATGTAAAATAAAAGTTCATGGTTAAAGGCGGTATGGAGGGAGGCTGGAGGCTGGAGCCCCATCGAACTTCTTGCTTTCTCCAAAGAGCACCATAAAATCCTTGGGTAGGATTTTAAAACTGCTGCTAATTTATAAAATGTTTTATTTGCATTTGTTAGATTAACTTAAATTTTTATTATTAAAATATTATTCCCCAAGTCAATCCCTTAAATACTAAGAACGGTGTGTTCCGATCTCCACAATAAAGATGTTTCTCTGACCAATCCCTGCACTACGGAGGCTTTTGCTTGCCATGTTACTACTCCCTGAATTTTGATAATTAACATTTTGTATTTACTATCTTCATTATAGGTGGCAACTTTTAGCAACATAAATTCCTGATTTCGTTCCATTTTAAAGCTTTTCCTGCTAAATTCTCTTCTCTGAACTAATATTGCTACCATTAGCATTTGAGTTTGATATCCTCTAACCTTTTACTTTTACATTTTAAAAAATCTAGTAAAATTACATTTGTTTGTATAGATATAGGACACACACATATATGAGCATAGTATAGGTATGTATTTAAATGTATATGCATATTTGTATATCTCAAGTATATATTAAACTATATCTTTCTAGTATATATTCTCTATTTCTTAATCCTATATGCATTTACATTGTAAAATTTTTTTGAGTTTCTGGGTTTTTAACTCAACTTTTGCATTTTTTTTTTTCGGTATTTGTAAACATTTATTTTACTGGGATTAGCCTTTCTTTTATAATAAATCTTATCTAAGATATTATTTTTGAACTCACAGCCTTAAATACATTTTATTTTACTTTACAATTTTAAAAAATCACGATAGGTAGAAAATGGGAATAGTAGAAAGAACACATTTCAAAAGCAGGAGAAGATGGAGAAGTGCAGTCATCCATCTCTCTGGTTCTTCAATGAGTTTTCCAGTTTCTTTAGCTCCAAAAACTAGAACTCTGACTCTCAGAACCCCCAGAGATCATAATCTCATTATACTTGGGGCATAACTGAATGGTATCCCTGATTTCTCCGATCATTCAACCTTTTTGAGAAATTTTGTGTTTTAAATCTATGCCTAGTCACTTCAGGTTAAATTCAGATGGCTACTTGGGAACTTATTCAATTTTAAACCAACTTAAAAAAAGTTTTAAGCTGTTTAAAATTTTATGTATTCCTTCTGCTTACTCTCTAGACTCCAGTATTAGGCCTCTGACTTAAAAAACAGGAGATACACAAGATAAACAGTCAGCAGGGATTTTCAGCACCCCAATTTGTTTAAACGCTGCTGTCTTTGGTGAGCTTCCATCTTTGCTCTCATCAATTTGAAGATTACTCAGAAGGTAGTGTTCACTCAATTTTTTAAGCATTTCTTGTTTACATCCCCTTCACAATCCTAATGGTTTATTAGACCAGATGTTTTACATGATTAATGATAAACTTGAACTTCTCAGGTTCCTTCACAGTGGAGCAGCTGGGTGTTAGGCGAGGCTTTTCTCTGAGTGACCACAGTTCCTCTGTTAAGAAAATCCAAAGCTATTTGCAGGTTTTAGTGATCATTTCTTGGCCTTTGATTGACACAGACACATTTAGTTGATTAGATATCAAAAATTTAGAATGTAAGAAACAGTAAAACATACCTGTGCCACTCCAAGGTAAGGGTTAAGCAGGGATGAGAGGTAGTTGGAGGGGAGTTACAAGTATTTACATGTATTATTATGCTTACCACTTCCTTGCTTCCCTTTCCCGTTTCTCAAATACACTAAAGCAATTCTGAATATTATTTAATCTTTATTTGATAATTTAGAAGGATCTTCAGAGATCATAGGTCATAGCTGTCTACATATATTCAATTGTTAAAAATTTGGTGCTGGAAAAGAATAGTTTAAGAGTTAACTATCATGATGATGGAGTAGCAAGTAGATATAAAAATTCAGAGTTTTTTTAATATTTAAAATCACAGAATACTTAATAGTAATGAAATTATGAGTGAAACACAAAGTCAAGCACACATAGAAGTCAGCTGAAAACAACAGGAAAGAATCAGTTTTTGTATGCTTGCTCAATGTTTTGACAAAAAGCTAGGGTCTCGAGTGAGTGAGTTTTTATATCTATATATATTTTTTTCTTCTAAACTACATTTAAATGTAAAAAAAAAAGAAAGTAAAACAATAATAAGCTTTGCTGGTAGGGTCTATACCACTGACACACATTCGAGATGAGAAGGTAGTAAACGAAGTTTCTGCAACTGTAAGTGATGCTTAGAGGAAAATTAAATCACTGAGTGATGCCAGGACTGATTATT
Organism: Pteropus alecto; assembly: GCF_000325575.1. Lineage (NCBI taxonomy): Eukaryota > Metazoa > Chordata > Mammalia > Chiroptera > Pteropodidae > Pteropus > Pteropus alecto. The sequence goes on along the minus strand of NW_006494614.1, from coordinate 39,567,841 downwards.
CTACTGCACTTTAAAAGCGAGGGATTGCAGTCTGTGAGTCCAAAGTGGTTTCATATGAATTGCCACAGTTGTGGTTTATGCTTGAAACTATAACCTGTCAAATTAGAAGCAGGCAAGGCCTATGCTCTTAACGGTTCCACTTTCTACTGTCTACAGTTATGTCTACAAGTTCAGCACTTTTTATTCAGTTAAACTCTGTTATTTGGATGAGTAGAATCTCAAAACTATTCTTCTTTATCTTGGTTGGAGAAGATTTTAGTTATGATATAAAGCTTAGAGAAACTACCAATCTAATTTTTATTATATAAATGATAATTTCATTGTAATTATTTTTATCAGCTATTGATAGTTTATTATCCTCATTATCACTATGTAACGTATAATATGACTACAGGGAAGAGGAATACAAACTGCATAAATTCCTAAGCTTTTTCTACCCTGCATTTCCAGATATTATATTGACTTTAACTTGTACCTTACTGACTCATCATTTTTCCAGGCTCACAGTAGCCTGCTATTATGAGCTTAGTGTTACAACGCGCTCCATTTCTTCTCTTCTCCTTGATTGTGGAATGCCCTTCTGGGCAATAGGCTTGGTTGACAGAGATTTTCCCATCAAAACTGAAAAGCTGCTTGTTCAATTTTACTAATGTTTTATGTACAGTCAGTCCTTCCTTAATGACTTTTTCTTCATGCCCATTTGTATAATATAAAAATGTCTTAAAAATAAAGCATAAACAATATCTGCTCTCTGTGTAATGCATCATAAGTGAAACCATGCCACTAAACAATCATATCCTGTTTGGCCATAATGACATCAGAAATATAAGTTTATCATCTGCATTGGACAACTTAGCATGTTTTTGGCCCAAGGCGAAACTGAACTAAAACCATTTGCAGTTGTCTCAAACCAAGATAACCACACATTTCTAAGGTAATTGATACCTAGGAAGAACACTGCCTTTTCAAATCACAGTTCATGATCTAAGCATACTAATTCTTTAAAGAAGCTGTTAAAGTTTATAAAGCATGTATGTCTATTGGACTTCCTCCAAACTTTAACATGAAATAATTATATTTTTAGCATGCAAGACTATGATAAAGTAGGTACTTAGCTCAATCTTTTGGCTTTCTGAAATTACCTCTTGCCTAATTCAAAGAGAAAGGACAATGAAAAAAAAATTTTATTTGAAAAAGTACAAGAAGAATGATAAGAATAATGCCTTGCATTTTGGAAGGCACCCAAATGAAATCAATCATTACTTTTATTTTTCCAAAGTATTTAAGGAAACAATTTTATGAATAGATAGCTAAGGTAAATATAAGGCATACAATTTTCATATTCATTGTTAAAACGTATCCAGGGAATCCAAACACACATCACTAACTTTGTGTTACAGTGATATAAAGCATGTGATTGCCCTGGATACTACTACTTTAGCTAGTGAGCCCAACCATAACCTGCAAACTACAGCCTAAAAAATAGTTCTTCACGCTGTATGCCAATACAAATGCAGTTAAGAATTATCTTTGCCTGCAAAAATAACTGGATGATTTGGAACAAAAAATAAGCAAATATTTAATTGTCAATTAGCTTTCAAAGAATAAAATAATATCAGTAAAAGTAAGATCCAGAGAGAAATCTACTGATACTCAAAGGAGGGACAGAAACAGAAAAGAAAAGATGTCTCTCAAAGTCAACTCTGAAGGCAGAGTTTGACACCTTCTCTAGTCTACTTCATAATATCACTTTCAGACATGAAACCACTGATATGGGCATTTCAGGTATTTAAAGAATATAATAACTAAACCAAATATCATTGGCACTGCAATAGTTATTCTATTACTGTAAAAATGGAAGAATGTACTATACCTCCATTCTTTCTTGTTTAACTTCATCAATTTCATCATCTTCAAACATTGCCAAGAGTTCTCCTGTTTGGTCAATAGAGTTGAGAAAGTCTTGAGCGATTTTTTGTCTTTTGTTCGCATTGTTACTACCACTCAATTTGTCTGCATGAAGATGAGGGAAGGAAAAAAATTGTTTAATAAGTTTACATTATGAATATGAAATTCAGAATTGGATTTTTCTCAAAATAATTTTTAAAAGGAGAATCTTTGCATCTAAAACAAAAGTGCAAATCTCACAGAATTAAATTATTTATTCATCTCATAAAATGAAGAGAATAAACCAAATTATCAATTAACACAATAAGTGTGAATGAACTGATTAAAATTCTTTACCAAAAAATAGCCACTATTACATAAAATTTAGTTCATACTTTCTCTTTAACCTTGAGTTAGACTTATAGACCTTTCCATTTTGATTTAGCCAAGATCAAATTCTCAAGCAGTCCAGCATGCATACTGATGGAGGTTGACTTCACTTATGTAGCGGGAAAGTCTGGTACCTTTGTTTTTTTATATCTATCTATCTATCTATCTATCTATCTATCTATCTATCTATCTATCTATCTATCAAAACAAAGACAGTAATAACATCAGAATTGAGACATGAATTAAAAGAATATTATGCATATTACTGTGGCAATATATTTGAAACCTAAATGGATGAGATCTTATTTTTCTCTTAAGAGAAAACTAGCATACTTCTTTAAAAGCAAAACATATATTTAATTAAAATTATTAAAATTATTGCAAAAGGTCAAGAAGGAATATAATATTATAATAGGTAATTAATACAGCTCAATGCATAAAAGTATCAGTGTGAATTACCGAATGAGGAAAAACTAGATTATTTTTTAATGTGATAAATCACATGCTCATATATCAAAAAAAGACAACCCAAATGTCTTCGGGTGAAAGCACTGATTTTTCACCATTAAGTATGATGTTAGCTGTGAGTTTTTCACAGATGACTGTTTTGGTCAGTTTGGGCTGCCATAGACTGGATGGCTAAAAACCCAAATATTTGTTAAATATACCATAGACTGGATGGCTAAAAACCCAAATATTTGTTTCTCAAATCTCTGGAGGCTGGACAGTCCAAGATCAGGTGCTGGTAGACCTATTGTCTGATGGGGGCATGCTTCCTGGTCGGAGAGCAGAGAGCGAAAGCAAGCTTTCTTGTTTCTCTTCTTCGAAGGGCACTAATTTCATTCATGAAGGCTCTTCCTCATGATGTAAGTACTTTCCAAAAGCTTTACCTCAAAATACCATCACATTGGGGATTAGGTTTCAACATACGAATTTTAGAGGGAACACAAACATTCAGTTCATACCTATGACCTTTGTCATGTCGAGAAAGTTCTCATCCTAGTTTACTGAGTGTTCCTCAAGAAAGACTTGGTTTTTTTTTTTTAAGGCTTTTTCAACATTTATTGAGAAGATCATGTGGTTTCTGCCCTTTATTAATATGATGTATTACACATATTAATATGATGTATTACACATATTAATAAAGATTGTTTTCTGAATTTAAAATAATCTTCCATTCTTGAGATAAATCCCACTTAGTCATCTGTACAATGTTTTTAGATGTTGCTGGATTTTTAACAACTACATTCAAAAAGATATTAGTCTGTAGTTTTTTTTTCCCCCTGTGATGTCTTTTTGTCTGGATTTCATAACAAGGTACTACTGGCCTTATAGAATAAAATAGGGGAGGATTATTATTAATTGTTCTTTAAACATTTGGTAGAATTCATCAATGAAATCATTCGGGCATGGGTTTTTCGCTGGGGTTTTTTCAAATAATGAATTCAATTTGTTTGCCACAGCAAACTACTTGCCATAGGTCTACTTAGATTTTCTATTTATTCTTCATGCAGTTTCAGTAGTTTTGACTTTATAGTTAATATCTTTAGAATTGGTTATATTAACTGCCTTATTTACCATTTGTTTCTTTTCATTTCTTTCTGTAGTCTGAGCAACAATCTTGTGCCACTCCTTAATTCAATGAAGCTTTGCTACTACCCCCTCACTTATGTTGTTAGTGTCAAATATATCACGTACCTATGTTATAGACCCAACATTATAATTATATTGTTTTATACAATTGTTTTAAAATCAGTTAAGAGATGAGAGGAAAATGAATACACAATTATAATGTCTCATGTTTACCTATATAATTAACTTTACAGGTGCTCTTTTCTGTGTGTGTGGGTGAGGTTCAAATCACTGTCTGGTGCAACTTGCTTTCAGCCTGAAGAACTTCCTTTAACAATTTTTATATGGGTCTGCTAAGCAAGAAATTTCCCCAGTTTTTGTTTATCTGAAAATATCTTAAATTTTGCCTTAATTTTTGAAAGATCATTTTGCCGGATATGTTTCTTGGTTGACATTTTTTCCTTTCAGCACTTTGAATATGTAATCCTACTGCTATCTGATCTATACTGTAAGTGAGAATCAGCTGTTAATAATATTGCTGGAGTTCTGTTGTATGTGACGAGGTACTTTTCCCTGGTGGCTTTTGTTATTTTCTCTTTACCTTTGTTTTTCAACATTTCTACTAGAATGTGTGTGTGTGTGGATCTCTATGGGTTTATCCTAGTTGAAACTTGTTGGGCTACTTGGATCTACAGATTAATAGTTTTCATCAAAGTTGGGAAGTTTTCAATCATTATTTCTTTAAATATTTTTTCTGCTCCTTTTTCTCTTTCTTTTCCTTCTGGTAGCCCCATTAGCCAAATGTTGGCTCACTTAATGGTGTTTCCTATTTTTCTCAAGTTCTTTCAATTTTCCTTTGTTCTTCAACTGCATAATATTTAAACATCTGTTTTCAAGTTCACTGATTTTTTTCTTCTGTCAGTTCAAAGTTACTATTGAGCCCTCCTACTGAATTTTTCATCTTGGTCATTGTACTTTTCAACTCCAGAGTTTTCATTTTTCTTTTTTTATAATTTCTATCTCTTAACTGACATTCTTTATTTTGTGAGACACTGTAATCATTTCTTTCCTTTGTTGTTTAAACACCGTTTTCTTCAGTTCTTTGAACATATATATAATAGGTACTTAAGTTTTTGTCTGCTAAGTCCAACATTTGGGCTGTTTGTGTTGTCTGCTCCCTGCCCCCCATTTATAGATCATACATACATGTTTCTGTGCATATCTAGTATTTTGTTATTGTTGCTGTTGAAATGGACATTTTAGGTAATATATTATAGGAATTCTAGATAATAATTCCCTCCCCTTCCTGGGGCTTATCGTTGTTTGCTTGTTTATTTGTTTAGTGACTTGCTGGACTAGTGCAATAAAATCTCTTTCCTTTGCAGTGTGCAGCCTCAGATGTTACTCCTCAGAGAGTAAGCCTCAAACATACTAATAGTCTTCTTAAGTTACCAGGGATGACTGTAATTTTAGTCAGGTTCTCTCTGGCTGTCGCTTTTCCTGATCTCTCTATTAAGTTTCTGGTTGGTTTGCCTCTACTGATATCACACATAGCTGCTGGCTTCCAGTAATTGCTGGTTGACTGCTCTACTGTTTTTGATAATATCCTTGGGCATAAACTGCTCCATAGACTGATCTAAATAATGTTGGGCCCCTTTGCAGTCAAGGTGTTGCCAGATTTTAAGTTTTTCTCTGACCCCAGTAAGACTTCTTATCTGTCTTTCCCTTATTTCCTCTGTTAAACTTTCTGCTGATAACACTGTTTTTGCTTCTTCTTACTAGTATCACGAAGTTACCAGCTTTCTCTTAATTGCTCACCAATAGGATCTCCATTTTTAAAAATAATTTTATTTTTAATTACAGTTGACATATAATATTATATTAATTTCAGGTGAATAACATGGTCATTAGATATTTACATATCTTACAAAGAGATCACCCTAATAAATATAGTACCCATCTGACACAATAAATAGTTATTACAATATTATTGACTATAGTCTTTATGTTATACTTTACTTTCCCATGACTGTTTTGTAACTACCAACTGTAATTAATCCCTGTCCCTTTTTCACCCACTGCTAATCCCCCTTGCATCTGGCAACCATCAAAATGTTCTCTGTATCTATGAGTTTGTTCCTGTTTTATTTTGTTCTTTAGATACCACATGTAAATGAGATCATACAGCATTTGTCTTTCTCTGTCTGACTTACTCTACTCAGCACAATACCCTCTAGGTCCATCCATGTTGTTGCAGATGGCAAGATTTCATTCCTTTTAATGGCTGTATGTATGTACCACCTCTTCTTTATCCATTCATCCATTGATGGACACCCAGACTGCCACCATATCTTGGCTATTGTAAATAATGCTGCAATGAACATATGGATTTACATGTCCCTTTGAAGTAGTGTTTCAGGTTTATTTGGATAAATACCCAGAAACTGGACTATGGGGTCCTTTGTTGTCTCTTGTTACAGCCTTTGTTTTAAAGTTTATTTTGTCTGGTATAAGTATCATAAACAGTTGATTAACACATATTTTGAATATTATATGTATTATATACTGTATTCTTACAGTAAATCTAGAGAAAGACAATGCTATTAAGAAAATCATAAGAGAAAAATATATTTACAATATTTATTGAAAAGAATTGTGTATAAGTGGACCCACATAGTTCAAACTTGTGTTGTTCAGTCAACTGTATTATTTTTTTCAATAAGCATTTTTTAGTAATTATCTATTTTCAGCTTATTACTGTTAGATTCTGCAACATTAATATTTTTACTAAATAATCTAAAATGGGAAATTGAGTTGGAAAATAATATAAGGAAAATTTTCTACTCTGTGTTAGGTTTTTCGTTAGATTTTAAACAGCATAGAAATAGCACACCAAAATGAGGTTCCTTTACACCATAAAACATGTCAGATACTTTCTATAATAAATGAACAATAACCGATATGTATCAATTTCAAAGATATAATATTCTAGCTCCCTAGATACACAACAGAAAAATTCTGCTTGCTAAAATCAATTATGTTTTGAATCAACACAATTTTCTTAGTTTTGTGATATTCTAAATGTAAAGCAGATCATATTATTAAAAGAAAGATCTGAAATACCAGGTTACCATTAAGTCATATAAGTATAAAAAATCACAAAATGCAGCTGGCAATTAAATAAATATTTGGTTAATTTCTAAACTATATTATTTAACAGATGTATATGTATTCTAATTTTATGGAAATATCTACATTTACAGTGCATAAATGTGTGGTCCACGTGATACATGTACAACTGTTTTGAGTTTAGTATTTTGTTTAGATTACCTTCCAGAAGATCATCCTCATCTATTCCTTTGACAATCTTTGATTTGTAGTCTCGGAAAAACATGTATTTTAGCAGTCTTTTCAGCTTTTTCTATTAAAAATATGAAATAAGTAAATATGAAACCATATACATATATTCACTTTACTGATTAAAAACTATTATAACTAAGTTTCATAAACTTGTACCCCAGGATCATTAGGGAAAATATAGCAATTCTCACCATAATTCTATGTAATAAAAAATACACTCATCAAATTAAACATAAAAGCTGAAGCACAGTATGTTTAAAAGCATTTTTTATTTGTAAGTATCCCAATGCTCCAGAGTCACAATAATTAACTTTATTCTTTTGGTTTTATAAAAAGTTTTAAATTCTTTCTGAAGATGGTAATAAATGTCACACTCTTCATACTAAGCTGACTATACTAACTTTGTAGAATATTTTGTGCACTTTCAAGACCAAATTTTATTTTTAAAATTATTTATGAACAATCTACACAAGGAGTTTTAACTTTAAAAAGCCATGAACTCTCCTTTTTACTGCTTTTTATTCTCTGAGACTCTTTTATTTAGAAGAGTTGGTTTATGGTTCTATTTCTGGAAAACATTCGGTAATCCGAGAAACATATTTTCATGAAACTCAAAGCTGATTAATGATAGTTGGGCCATAATGATGGCTTTCGTTAGGTTTACTAGAAGACCATAATACTGCTCAACTTTAAAAGTGAGTGATAATACTTTGTAATTAGTTGTCTGCTTACACTTAGAATGTATTATTACTGGTTCCTAACCTTCAGGTTTAAGATTCCTAATAATAGCTGAAAACTATTGCATTTTACAAAGCTCCTTTACATTTGTTTATTTAGTATTTTCAACAGCCTTGAGATATAGACAACAGTAATCATCTTCTTTTTATACATGGGGAAACAGAGGTTAAAAATAGTCTTATGACTACAGCTTAGCAGTGTCAGAAGTAGAACATAAGCTGTGAACCTCAGTTTATTTACAAAGTAAGTAAAGTATCTACCTTACAGGACTATTGTGAAGAATAAATAAACTGCCTAGTGTAATATATAAAATATAGTAGGCAGTCAATAAATACTGCTTTAATATAAACAAATTATTAAAAGAAAAACATAGGTTTCTTTGCTACTCTTTTCTCTTTGCTGATTCTGTTCAGTTCTTTAGGTTTTATTTTGTCTATATTACACCTATGCAAACTACTTTAAATTCTTTTTTGAACATGTCAGCTTATAAATAAAATTATTATTTTGAGGAGAAAGATGAGAACAATGGCAACTATCATATTATAGCCATGTTCTTGGATGCTAAAAAGATCCCAGTTAGGAGTTCTTCTGGACAGTAGAAAGGCATTGTCAATTAGCATATGTTCCTGGTGTTTCAATATGAATTAAAATTTTAAATTCTCCCGAAGACAGGAAAAAGTGGACTATTTTTTGTGCTAGCCTCTTTATCTCTACCAGTGAAAAAGAAAAATTGACTGGACATATTCTGTAAAGTACTAATGTAACTCTATTGTTCTCCCGCTGCCTTCATAAAGAATCTTAGCTCAAGAGCCTCATTTCTGTCAACAGCACCTCAGACCACTGGTATATCATGCCTATTTGCCCTTAGTCCTCCAAGTACAATTAAGTCACCAAATCCTGCATAGTCTTACTCATTATTTCTCTGTATTATTCCTTCCTATCCACTTCCAGAGCCATTAGCAATCATATTTTTGCCTTGATTACTTGCATCCTGGTTCGTTCCTTTGCACTTGGTCCATTCTACATGTAATTGCATGAGTCTTACCTTAAGCTAAAACTTCTACTTCAACAGATCCTCCAGTCTCTCTATCTAATCAAACCACTTGAAAATTCTGTGTCTTAAAATGCTTCTTCAACTAAACCATATTTTTTTCTAAACCAGATTATAACCTCTTGAAAGTAAAGACATTTCTTTTTCTCTTCCTTTATATTCCTCATGCTATCCAAGAGTAAATGAACTAAAAATAAATAAAGTTTAACAGTAGACTGGTCAGGTAAAGTTTGTAGATCTCTGACTGTCATTGCATAAGGAAATGAAAATACTTGATTCAAGTTGAATTAACCTTCAGTCAATCAGAATGAAAGGTTTTACAGATATAAAGTAAGTGGATATTAGAAAGGGTGTCAATGAAGTCATCCAAAAGATCAGATAAGATGCCTTTTGATTAAAAAAAAAAAAAAAAAAAAGAGCCATAAGCAAACAAAATGGTGGAAGAGAAATAGGTAAGTGTAATTAAATGGCCAGGAAAAATCAATGGAGAAGTGAAAAATGGAACATTAGGAACTAAGCACTACTTACTCGCTTGTGACAGCATCTACCAAAGCACACTGCAGTTATTCAGTCAGTATGTTTACATGTAACTTTTAGATAAAACTTTTATTAAAAATGTAAAATTTTATAAAATATTTTCAACTAGCTACTCATGGTAGATAGTTACGACAAAATTAGATATGTAAATATCAGCTTTGGTATTTTAGTGCCAGAGTTTAAAGAATAAGAAAGGTAGATCTTTAGATATATATTTTTCCTAGACATTAATATATTTATGCTATTGAAATATTCATCTTGATTTGCTATTTCCTATAACCTAGTGTCACAGAATAGACTTGGTATTTCAAATTAAAAACATTACTCTATGAAAGCTTGTAATCCTGTATAAAATTAGAAGAAAAATAAATATGCCACTCAATTATATTTCACTTATTAGAACAGTCAATATTTAATGAATATTATGTAGCAATGAAAGGATAAGTGAGAATTAGCTGTCAGCATAGTTTTACGTAAGTGCCCTTGCCCATATAAAAAAAAAAAATCAATTATCTTGTAAATAAACCATTTTGTTGTGCAAACTATGAAGACTAAAACATCAGTTCAATAGTTAAGATTCCAATTTGAACACCAAATAACTAGGATAGTTTCTTTCTATAAGTGTAATTAAGCACCAACATGGCATTTTAATACAATGAAATTGTTTTATATTACCTTATCTTTGCGCATCAAAAACAGAAGATCTTCAGCAGATATTACCCTTGCTCCCCGAAGCTGAGAAACTTCAGCAGCTTGCTGTAACTAACAACAAAGGAAACTTAGGAATTTTTCTCAATAGTCTAAATTAAATATACTATAGTCATGCTGTCTGAAGAGAGATAAATATATGAAGAGTTAAAAACTTTTGGGAATAACCCAGAAATCACATTACTGCTTTTAAAAATAAAATGTCTTATGTTTTAAGGCATTAAAAAAATGCAATTATATTAACTTATAAGCCCACCTGTGATGCAATAAACAGAAATCCTTGATTTCCTTCATGCGAAAGAAAAATCATGTGCAGCTTCCAGAAATGCATTAATGCACCTGAAAATAATTTTATGAAATTTTACCCTCATATCCATGTGAGCAATGGTTTCACTCAGTATCACTAGTTGAATAAGTATATTATTAATCTGAGCTCCCATGCTGGTATGATTTGAAATAGGTCCATTCAGAACTTTAAAAGATCAACAAAAACAGTAGCTGTTTCTAATATCCAAAGGAAAAAAATAGTTTTAGTTTTGGCAAGTCTTCAGTGGGCAAAGGATTCAGTCCATAAATCATAATACTGGACTGCATTAATTTCTTTCCACACTAATCACATGCACACAAAAAGTTAACTGTATCTGGAATGCACAACACAAAACATACTGCGTGAAAAGTTAGATTCCCCCTGAAATATTCATCTGGGCTCTTATATCTACAAAGCAGAGAGTTTTCTGGAATTCAGAAGTCCCAGAAACACAATCTTACTTGAAAATGACCTGGAAAATAAAAGAATGTGAAAAATGATAGTTCTATTTTTTGGTACAGGCAAAATCAGTTTCTTATTTTGATTAGCTGGAAGGAACATAAAATACATCCAGATGAAAAAAATAAAGATGCTGGAGAAAATACTACAAAAATATGCCTGTAACTTCTTCCAAACTTGATCAAGCTATGATGACTGCACCAAACCAACTCTATCCAATATTATAAAAATATTTACATATAAAAGCTGTTCCTGAATGCACCTTTCTTTGAAAGGAATAAATCTAACACATATTACTGAGAACTAATCTTTTTAAAGTGACACACTGTTATCTTAACAATCATGAGAAATCAAATAGTGCATTTGTACTAAAGAAATTTTGCTTGAATGTTTAGGCGATTTTGCTAAGCAAGCTTCAAACCTTGTCTAAATACACAGACTACAAAATAGACTATAAACTCCCTATGTGTCAGCCTTACCACTGAATTTCCTGGATACTGGTGGTTGGTATATAAACATAATTCTACCTAAATATAGAAATTTAAATTTAACTGTGAACCATTTAAAAAGAAATCTTGAGGGAAAGATTTT
>NW_006494614.1:39545117-39556144 GCF_000325575.1 Pteropus alecto | reverse complement strand
AGAATATCAAGGAAATACACACACGTGTTTTTTTTCAAATAAGAACATTTCTATCGATCTAAAATAACATGCAATCAGTGTGGAGAATATGGGCTCAGTATCCATTTGTCCGTACATACTCAGAGAATCAAGCACTGTCAAGTAACTTTGTATTTCCTTAAATGAAGAATGGTGATGACTTGAAAACTGTAAAGTATGATGCAGATATAAGTAATTTTACTCGTGTTAAGAAAGGATCACGATAGGTATGGATCCCTAAATAGCTTTCCCAATTAGCTTTCCCAATTGTTTACCCACACTACATATGAAAAATCTAGATTTATAACATTCTCAAAAATGTCAGTTTATAAACACTACGAAATAAAGAAAATAAAAATAAAGACAGAGAAGAGTTAAACAGTTTAAAATACCTTTTCCAAACCAGGACACATCTATTACTGAGATCTGGAATTTATGTCATGGTTATGTTGTCATAATTAGCAGGAAAACTTTATCTTTAGGTTTCATGTACCCATCCAGCTAATTTCTCTCACCTAATTCAAGTACCCTTTTAAGTAGTAGCAACTGCTAGTACTTACTAACATGCCTTGGATATCTGTGAAGTTAATCCTCGAGACTGCAAGTTACCATTGTTACCTCACCAAACCTATGTGGCCCTGATGTGTCCCATGTTCCATATTTACCTCACCCAAACTCTGACCTCTTCTTTATCGAGTGAGGAGAGCAATTTTATTAGCTTATTTTAGTGATCACACCAAAATGTGTATTACCTACTGGCATACTTCTAAAAATATTTCTCTACATTTACCAGAAAGAGTAAAGAAAATCTTCTTTAACAACACAACCTTAAAAAACAGGTTAGCAGCTTCGCAGTCCAGGTCCACAGGATGCTAAACTCAGAAGTGGTACATTTAATGTGAAAAAAAAAACAAAACAAAAACCCCACGAAAAAACAAAAACAAAAAAAAATCACAACCAGAACCAGAAAACCAAAATCAAAAATATTCCTTATACTTTCAGTGTTTAAATAAAGATTCTATATTCTAAAAAAACCCTCAATTTCTTAATCTTTGAAAATAAATGTAAGTTATACTTCATTATTCACTGTAGCAAGTCAAATATTTCCTGCAATAATTAATAACAAAATAATGGTACATGTTATAATTTTTATTATATAAAACTAGTACACTTAAATGTATATTGGTTTTATTATAATAAAATATGCAAGAAATGACAAAGCAGAGGAATACTTTACAACCGATCAGTGGTTAAATGAGGATTCAAAATTAATTTTCTTAACTATTTGTGTAAAAGCATGGTAATAGTAACTTTACAGAGATTTATTTGTAACTTAGTAAAATATTTTGCTAAAAGACATTAATATCCTACCACAATAGTAACATTTATGGCATTTGCTTTTTCTGATAAATATTTTTATTCTTTAAACTAAAAATAATAATACACTTCCAATAACTGTTTAAAAGATAAAAATTTCCCCCAGCATATTAACAATCAGCATGTTTACATTATAATGTTTTATGACACTTTATTTGGAGGTTGAAGATTAAAAGATATATTTTAAATTTCACATATTATCTTAAATGCCTCATCTTTGATTCCTACAAATAAATCTCATTTTCTCAGTGCTATCAGTGACACTAATATTTGAACTCGATTTTTTTTCTCTATTATATTTCTACCAACTTCTGTTGATTTTGTTTTTTGTTTTAATTTGCTCAGGGTCTTGAATTTGCTTTCTACTTCCACAGCATTTCTCCTAATTTAGGTTTGGGGGGCTTTTTGCTGAATGGTTCTAAATTTCAATGTCTCTATTATCATGGGGAAATCAATTCTTGATTCTTTATAGAATGCAGCACTTTCTTCTTTAAAATAATTTTCTCAATGAAAAAGATATATGATTATCTTCATACAATATAGGGTTTATTATCTGACCCTGGCATGCAGCCTATATTTAAGTGCTAAAAAGATCTTCCTTAAATGTCCAAAATTTTTGTTCTGGATCTACAATAATTCACTATTATTTAACTTCAATGTAGTCTTTAAACCCTGACTGACTCATAAATTTTCTCCTATACCTTCCTTCTCATTATGTTTCTTGTTTTTCTCTCATATTTTCCCAATAATTTCAGTTTTATCTGTATGTCTGTGTGTACTTGAGATGGTTAATTTTTTTGTGTCAACTTGACTGGGCCACAGGGTGCCCAGACATTTGGTCAAACATTATTCAGGGTGTGATTTTGAGGGTATTTTTGGATGAGATTAATATCTGAATTGGTAGACTGAGTAAAGCAGATTGTCCTCTCTAATGTGAATGGTCCCCAGCCAATCAGTTGAAGAACTGAATATAGTCATGAGCCACTGGATGGCAGAGATACATTCTGAAAAATGCATTGCTAGGCAATTTCATTGTTGTGCCAACATTAAAGAGTACACTTACTGAACCTAGATGGTATAGCCAACTACACACCTAGGCTATATGGTATAGCATATTGCCCCTACACTATGAGTCTGTACACCATGTGACTGTACAAAACAACATGAGATTAAATCATGCACAAGAGAAAATGACACGATCAAGAGACAACACAAGATGTAGGAGGTTGCTGCCAGTGTAACACAGTACACCATTTTACAGCAAACTTTTTTTATAAGCAGAAAAGAGCACACTATAAAATAATGATAATAGTAAATACATGAAGCAGTAACAGTTGTTTATTGTAATTACCAAGCAGTATGTATTGTACACGATCATATGTGCTATATAGTTTTACAAAACTGGCAGCATGGTAGGTTTGTTTCCCAAGTGTCACTACAAACACATGAGTAATGTGCTGCATTGTGATGTTACAACGTCACTAAGCGATAGGAATTTTTCAGTCCATTATAATCTTAAGGGACCACCACTGTATATGTGGTCTGTCATTGACCAAAATGTCATTATGCGCTGCATGACTATAGAACAAAAAGGCTAAATAAGAGGGAACTCCCTCTGACTGCCTTGAACTGGGACATTGGTATTTTCCAGCCTTCCAACTTGGACTGAAACATCTCCTAGTTGTCAGGCCTTTGGATTCAAACTGGAACTATACTTCACCAATACTGGGTCTCCACCTTGCCAACAACAGAACTTGGGACTTCTCAGCCTCCATAATCATGTGAGCTAATTCCTTATAATCAGTCCGTCCGTCCATCCACCCACCCACCCATCTATACACACTCATACACATACATATCCTCCTGGACTCATTTCCTGGAGAACCCTGACTAATATGGTACTTTACTCAAATTATGAGAAATTCTTGGTTCTTTGTGGAATGCAGCACTTTCTTCTTTAAAATAATTTCCTCAATGAAAAAAATATATGATTATCTTCATACAATATAGGGTTTATTATCTAACCCTGGCATGGAACTTGTATGCTCAGTTTACAACATTTTACTTGTACTCATCAATAAGTTTTTTCTTTATCTTTCTCAACCAGTTACCTAACAGTCTCACCTTGTAACTTCTTTTTGAATAATACCTCTAGTTCCAGGACAACCTTTCCTAATGGGCAGTTTATAAATCTTAAATGCTGGCAATCTATTTTCCCATGATGATTTTCAATTTTCCCATTTATAATAAAAGCCAATTGGGCTACATGTCAATAACCCCTGCATTCCACTAGGGCCCACATAAATTTAGCAGGAAGATTTCCCTTAAGTTACAAAAGGCTATAAAAGTACAACAAAACTAATTTGATGATTTCACAATCATTAACATCCTAAAAGTGTTCCCTTTTAACCACACTTACATTGCACTTCTTTGATTTCTAACTAACTTCTTGGATCTTTCCTTTCTGAAGATAAGTAATACATAAATAAACAGTAAGAGACAGGCGTGTTGAAAGGTATTTCATGAAGAGGCAAAATCTTAGGCTAAGATTTATTTGTCTGTCTTATTATCCATTGGTCTATCATGCACTATTTACAAGGCCAGATTTTAGGTGAGATTATGAAAGCACAGCTCTACTTGCAACCATACTTGCCAGCCACAGATACCTCAAAGATCCCCTCTGAATTCTCCTTGTTATAACTGAAGGAACTACAAGTTATCTGGACTCCAGTTCTAGCTCTACCACTAAGTAACTGTATAACTTCAGATACATTAAATAACTTCCCTAGATTTGTACTTTTATGTTTCTTTTCCATTTGAAATGGATAACCAATGATTTTAATGACTAGTAGGAGGGTTAATAATCATAGCAGTAATAATAGCTACCATTTATTGAGTACTTAATTTGTACCAGGCACTTTGCTGTGTGTGTTATACTTAATTCTAATTAAAAGTTTTTTTATCTGTTTAATATAAATTAAATTCGAATAATGTTCTTTAAATTTTATAATGCCAGACTGGAATACCTTGCCACACTTCTTTATTTCTGCAGCCACAGGCAACTTCTTTTAGCTTGTTCTTCTGTTATTTACCTCCATATCTGAAATATGCTTATAATGCTTGTATTTTTTAGCTTTAAATACTTCCAACTGACTTCTTATTATAGAAGGTGAAGATTTAGTGTCCTCTGATCCCTCATATTTAATCATGTCTTTCCTCCCATCTTGATCTTATTCATAAATTTTAATTTTTTGTTAAGTTAATGTCCGGTGTTTACATTATGACTGGGTAAACAATTTTAGAGCTTGGCTGCTATAATTGAAAATTTTTATACAAATTTTTAAAAAAATTTTAGTTAATAATTTCCTTTTTTTTTTTTTTTTTTTGCTTAATTTTTGTGAACACTATTTCATCCCAAACTCTGAAAGATTTGAAACATATAAGAATTCCTTTCAATTTCACTGTGTTTTGTTTTCTCTCAGAGACATCTCATCTGGAGCCTTTGAAACCCTAACAATTCCATTTCGGAGTCTTGATTTTATAATCTCAGTTTCTGTTTTTTCTCTATTAGGATAATTTTGGTAGACCAGATTCTTGGGAAGTTTCCTTTTTTGTTCTTGAGTATGGTGATAATAGCTGCTTTAAAAAATCCCTGTGTGCTAATTTTAACACCTGGATCACCTTAGAGTCAGTCTCTATTTTGCCTTTTGTCTTGGGTATAAGACATGCTTTCATGTTACTGCATCATTTAAAAAATCTGGGCTTTTTAAATCTGAGATATTGTAAATGTTATATTGTAAGGACTCTGGATTCGTTATGTTCCTCTGAAAAATACTAATTTTTTTTTTTAAAACAGGCAGTCAACTAGACTCTATCTCCTTCCTCCAGTGGTAGGTTGCAGCTGAAAAACACCTCTGATAGTTTCCTGAGAAAGAGTGCATGGAAAATAATATTTTTAAGATCCTGCATGTCTGAAAATTCATTTATGCTACCATTTTATTCAACTGATAATCTGGCTGAGTACAGAATTTGAGATTAAAAATCATTTTCCCTTAGAATTTTAAAGGCATTGCTCCATTGTCTTCTAGCTTAAAATGTTGCTGTTGAGAAGTCAGTCAGTTATTCTCTCTCCCTCCCTCTACCTACCTATCCCTCCCCGTCTCTCTCTCTCCTTCTCCCTCTATCTAGATTTCTAAGCCTTTCTGCGACTTCCCCTGTGAGAAAGTTTTACTATTGTTCTCTTTATAACTGAAATCCTGAAATTTCATGGTGCTGTGCCTTGCTGAGGGTTTTCTTAATGTCTTTTCCTGGCACTCACACGAATACCGTAATCTATACATTCTTGTCCTTTACGCTGGGAAATTTTCTTAGATTACTCTGAACAAATTTTTCCTTATGTTTTCTGGGTTTTTCTAGAATGTCTATTAAATGTTGGTGGTTGCTGTGCCTGGTGTCCTTAATATCAAAGTTCGCTTTATTCAACCTCTCCAGAGAGAAAATCTATATACTATTTTTGCCATAATGGCAAAGGGATAGTTGACTGCCTATACGGTTTGACTTTTAAGATGTGCCAATCCTCCTGTTTCTCGTCTACCCAAACTTCTTCCTCCAGAGGTACCTTTAATCTTGACCTTTTCCAGTCTCCAAAGTTTCATTTTTCTCAAATCTGTTAAACCTTTAGCATTTCTATCCACATTTAAGTTTCCATAATTTTTGACATCATCTGCTATTTAACCCTCTCTCATTTTCTCTGTCATTGTAGGTTTATGTCTTTTTACATTATGCAGTCATTTAGTGGGGTTTTGAGAAAGTCTGAAGATAACGACATGTATCACCCATGTCTAAAAAGAAGCTGATGTTCTTTTTTATGCTAACATTTATTGAATGTACTATCATATGCTTCATGCCTTCTACACATTATCTCATTTAACCCTCATGGCAAACCTATCAGAGATGTCCAGGTACATAAAACTAGAACTAAATAATAAATGCTTAACATCAAGCCATTCATCTTTCTCTCCAAGGTTAATTTTTTATTCTGAATACAGGAGGGTACAATCACTAAATCAAGCCTTACATTGCATGGAAAAGTCTAACCACAAAAACATTTATTTGTCTTTCAAAACATTTTCATTGCTGGCAAATAAATGTTGCCAAAAAAAAAAAAAAAAAAGGTCTGTATCAAAACATCCAAACCAACTGCTTCATGCAGGCACAGCTTAAAAACTGAGAATTAAACAAGTGTTTGAATGGAAACGGATTTGTAACTCAATACAGTTAACATTCAGAATACTATAAATGTTAGATATTTGACTTAGTATTTTCCTATCATATGATCTCCTTATTCTTTGTCAGTGACTGGTCTTCCACTGTCTTAGACATCTGAAACATAAACAAGTATATAAATTGATAAAAGATGTGCCTAACTTTTTACAGTTTCATTTTAACTCTTCTTTTTAGAATAGTAAGTCAAACACAGTTAAGTCAAGTTTTAAAAAAATATGATAAAGCTATAATTATCAGTATCTCATGGCTTAAAGAAATATATATAGAGATAGAAATATATATGTGTGTGCATATATTTGGAGAGAGAGAGAGCAAGAGAGGGAAATAAAATCTCTGGGTTCAAAGAAGCTCTCTCACCCTGTATGTATGTATGTATGTATGTATGTATGTATGTATGTATGTATGTATGTATACATGAATTACCAAGCCATAATCAATATAATCTTGCAAAACTTAAAAAATGTCCAATAAACAATGACTGTATTTATTGTGTAAGAAGAACAACCTTGACAAGGAACTAATTCTTTGGTTACTCTTATTTATTATATGTGAAATGAGGAAAATAACAACCATTTGAAAATTTTCTTTTAAACTATTTTGCATACGAGTTATTTGTAAGCCACATTCAAGTCTAAACACATCAAATTTTGAAAATAAACAATGGAATATTTTGGAAATATTTTAAAAGTTAAAGTAATAAACTAGATTATAGTTTATATACTATATGATATCTTAAATTCTACACTATGCTAGATTATAGTTTAAATACTATAGTATTAACTAGTTAATACTATTTAAAATTAAACTATTATTTAACTATTAAAAGTAAATACATTTTAACTATTTAAACTAAAATACAATTAAAATTGTAGAAAGATGGCAGCTCTTGAATTTGTTCTACATTACGTACAACTACTTTTCAGTTACTCAATAACTGAAAAATGATAATTTAAAAGTCCAAAGATATAAATTTCATTTGTATTTCTTAAAATTTTTAAAGCACAAAAATCTTTGGTAGGCTAGGAAATGTGCACTTTCTTTGTCTCCATTTATTAATGCTTTTTTTCTCTTCCTACTTCTTGGCATCTCTGTGCCTCCCTCCATATTCCCTTCTGTTCACACTTCTAAAAAGGCATCCACTGAGAGTTGCAGCCATCAGTTATTTCTCTAAAGAACGAAAACCTAACAGGTAAAAGACTGAGTTAATTACTGTTCTTTGGAACTCTGCCTAATTTTTGTATGATAATCTGATTTCATTTCATCCTAGAATGTTTAGGAATAAATATAGGTCTTGTACTAAATCTTCATGGTTAGATCAGAATATCAAAAGCACTGAATTACAGCAGACCACACACAGATCAATGCGATGCTTAGAAAAACTGCCAAATGGAAAGAATAAAGCAATGCTAAGGAATAATCATGAAAAATGAGGAAAACCGATTTCTAATTTTGTCTTATTACTATCACCCTTGTTTTGGCAAAGGCAATTACATATATATTTTATTGTTGTTGTTGAGAAAATACATGAAGAAAGTGCCAAATTTATAATTTTAGAATTGCAGGTTCTGATGCTGGGTCTCAGAACTTGATCCACACACAAGGAGGGGAGGTTCTGCCGTGAAACTCAGTTAAGGTGTGGTTTCTTCTGTCAGTACTGTGTATCCTAAAGAGTGCTCCAGAGCATTTAGATTATGACCTACATTTCATGCCCTAACTCAGCAGATTATCTCTACATATAACACTATACAAAATTATTTCGCAAGTAGTTTAATCAAGAAGCTTTAAAAAATCATTACTTAAAAGAGTTTCCAAAACTATCTTGACTTTTTTCCTCCCATAAAACTTTTTTAAATGCCTATGGTTTGATTTTTAAGTGAGATAATGTCATGCAACGTGTGGTAAGTCCAGAATAAATGCTATACATTTATTTAGAAAAGAGAAATTTAAGGACCATCATATAAAAGTTTATAGCTTCTGGTATTCACAAAGATTAAAGGCTATTACTGGACTGTTACTTAGCACTAATGACTTATTTTACCAAAAACAAGTTTAGGATGTAAACAATTCGTGTGGATAAACATATCTATATGAATATGTATATATGTATATACATACTTATACCCATGTATAGATACCACAAGAATCACTTTTTTACAAGTTTTAAGAAAATAACTCTCATCTTAAGTTAAAGGGAAAAACTACCAAGACTTCTTTTGATAGAGAACTAACAGCTTCTCTAATGATTTGTCATATAGAATCACCTCAATATGAAATATCATGCATGTCTAAGTGTGCCTAAATTTTTGAAGCTACAGTTTTAAGCAGAATAGTTGATCTTTCTGGTCCTCAGGGCTTCAAGTGGAAACTAAAGAGAGGTGGACAACAAATGAGTTCCAAAGAGCCTTTGACTTTTATGTCAGATTCTAGTATTTAACTCTAGGTATAGTTTACTTTTGGCTCCATAATTAATCACTTACATCAATGAGAGAAGAAATAAAAAAGAAGATTCATAAGAAGAAACAGTTCAACTTGGTGAGGTGCATATAGGAGTCAATTTTCAAAGGACAATCCACTTAGTTATAACAGCAACCAATCTAATTAAAAGTATGGAAGGAAGTATGAAGGTGAAGGATTATTTAGCATTAATGAGTTATTTTACCATGATGTTTACCATGTTACGCAAATCAGCAGGTGATATGGTAAATTATTCCAGTATCTTATCTAATAGTTCCAGTTACATTTGAAAGCCAAAGACAGTTGCATAATAGGATTAAAGCAATGCAATTATTAATGCATAAAAGAGATTGGTGCCTTTCCATTTCCAATTTGCCCTATGATTTTATCATGATGAACAGAGATAATTTGTATATACTTCCCCCTCAGTCTATCAAAGAAAGTTGCACTTATTCAAATACTGTAGCCAAACATTGCTTGCACAGGAAAACCAATCAATGCTGTATATAGTATTTGTCAAATTAGATGTAGTATATGTAAAGCTAAATGAAAACTCAGGTTCCGAAGGCTCAGATGTCAGCTCCATATTCCACTCAAGAATTTAAAAGGTTATTAAAATGGGCTTGAAAAGGTGATATAGTACAAATCTTGTTACCCTCACAGGTCATTGTGAAGACCACATGAAATAACGTGGTGCAGGCACTTGGAGAACTATAAAACACTATAAAAGCATAAGATATTGCTTAGAAATGACTTGTTATTTGTTCAGGGTAAGGTGAAATAGCAATCTACATAAGAAAAGGAAAAAAGAGGTTACTGATAATTTGGTAGACAGAGAAAATGTTTTAGATTTGTTACTAATGCCAAAACCAGGATATTTCTCAGATTCAGTCATATCAGGATAAAATGGCACAACTATCCAGCAACACTCAGTCATATTCAGAGAAAGCAGACAGCGTAGAGAAGACAGAACTCTATATCCTTCAAGAATACAAGTGAGGTACCACAGCTCATATTACCCCCTTTCCATTATACTTCCTAGGGACTTTATACAACTTCAGCCAGCTTACCACTTTTCACCCTATTTTATAAAGATATCTCTGCAAAAAAGCTGCCCTTCCAGAATGCAAACTCCCCATTAATGTGTGTTAGGATGAAGTGAAATGGTGTAAGCCAAGAAGCTGTATGACTAAGGTATGGACACGGGCACAGGGGTTAGAGCAGTAAGGCTGAAGACTGCTGGGTCCTAGAATGAGCTTTGTGTGAATGTGGCCAATAACTCCATGTACCTGAGACTGTACTAACCAAAACAAATATAGGAATACTAACAGTTATCTTGCAGGAATAATCGAGGAAGAACAAATAACCATAGGAAAGATAATGCCTCAAATATAATATCTGATTTATTATTTCTTTCTGTGGATTCTCAGGGAAGTGATATTACTAAAAGGGCAGGCACATAAGGGCAAATCTTCAAACTGTAATCTTGTAGATGAGGCTAAAATGAAATAAGCATGGAAGTTAAAAATTTATTATTTTTAATTGAACACTGGTCCTTGGTTTGGTCAATATATATTTATTGAGCACCTAACAGAGGCTAATCACTGGGCTCAGAACTGGAAATTATGCTAATTAGAAGCCAAGCAAAGCAAACAAGCACACAAATAAGAAAAAAATCAAAACTTGGTTCCTAATCTCACAATATTTTATAGACTGCTTATTTTTTAGTTAAGACGTACAATAAATGACAGTAGATAATATGATTATTCAGAAATTTTACTTTTCATAACTTAAACAAGTTTATGCTTAAAATCAAAGATATAGGAAATAAGTACTATAATTTATATACTATGTTGAAGACATTAAGCTAACACCTTTGCAAATGTTCCACA
>NW_006494614.1:39536285-39545085 GCF_000325575.1 Pteropus alecto | reverse complement strand
TGCTACGGATTATCTACAATGTATTAAAAAATATGCTGACTAATCTGTTGTTCAATTATATTTTAGGCATGATGAATTTCTAGCCTGAAGGCAAATCAAACTGTGCCTCCTAGCCTCTAATCAGGATCTGGGGGAGGGAGGGAACACTTCAATTTTTATCTGGTTGAATCTCAGCTAGTATATGTATGTCAGGGACATCTTTGGGGATGACCCATATGAGATCACTGATATTTATTTGAATATATGTTTATCGGTCAGAGGCTTGCAAGAGAAAAAACAGCATAGTTAAACTTGGTATTTGGAGAACAGTTTAAACAGGAACTATTTACAAAGATGTGGGGAGGGTTTAGGGAAACCACCGGGATAGTGTGATGTCCTTCTTGGTCTAACGACAAAATGAAACCATTATTAAACAGAGGCTTAGAGGGTTAAATGGGAAGGCAGCTGTCACCTGAACCTGAAAGGTGGATAAGTCCACCTGACAGGGATACAATTAACCTTGGCTTTATATTCATCCCATTCTCAGCTCTCCTCCTGGGGCCTCCCACTGGCCAAACTCAACCAGAAGTCAGAAGGCAAGAGAGATCTAAAGAGATGAGCCTCCCAGGATACAGAAAAGGAGGAAGGGTGAAAAGTGGATCTGGAGGGACGAACATTAGATATCCATTATCATACAAGTCTTCGCACTTACCAAGGATAAACTTACTAGGACCAATTTCCCCCTAAACACCTAACGTAGAAAGTTTTTTTGTCCCTTTTAAAAATATTTTTGTTCAGATAATTTAAAGTAGAAATAGGTGGGAAAGTGTCTTCCTCTAAGTAAACAATGTGATCTGGTGATAGAAACTGTAATTCTAGTTTCCAAAACTTAATTTCAGAAAGGGGAGCACTAATAACAAGAGTAACAAAAACATAAACTAGCATTTATTGAATACACTGCAAGATGTCTGAAATACTTAACATATTTCAAAAATTGTTAGTTGTTCTAGTCTTTGCAGAACTCCTATGGGTTAAGTTATATTAGTGTTTTAGAGATTTTTTTATAGATAAGGAAACAGAAGCTCAGAGCATTTAAATGACTAAGATGGGATCTGAACAGGTCTGTCAGACAATAATACCCTGTTCCCACTGTATCCCACAGCTAGTAGACGGCTAACTTTTCCATTTTCCTCATGTAAACTAATATTTAATAGTTTCCTCATATAAACTAATATTTAAATATGTAACACTAACTTGACTAATAAACATTTAGCACTTTATAGGACTTAAGCAAAATTAGCAGTTTAATATAGTTTATGGAGTTTTAACAGTATGATCAATTCCTGTAAATATCCTTATTTAAGCATGTTTCCTTTTTTTGGAGTAGGGGAAGAATTTTTCATATGGTCCATGAGAGATCTACTCTTAGACACATAGCAATTACTTCAGAAGTCTTATCGTGCTATTAACACTTTAATTAAATCAAAGTTATCAGTTGATGTTTCAGATCTGACAATGGCTGTGTGAACTTGTGCTAATTAATGTGTCTCACTTTCAATCTCCCATTTTTAATATGGATGTAATGACACTTGTATTTCAGGGTTATGTAAGGACTATACTAAGTTATACATACAAAGTGTCCGGCACAGTTTCTGATATCAGATTCTCAAGAAATATTCATTCCTGTTCTAACTCTCACCATTTTCTGTCCAAAAAGATGTTATGTAGGAGTTAATGTGAAAGGTATTAGGCACAGAGCTGGACTAGAAGCTCTGCTTTTTGCCTTCTTATAGGTAAGCGTGCAGGTGGGAAGAGGAATTTTTACCAACTGAATTCAAGTGTCATATATCTATAGATTCTGTTATCTCTCCTGCCCCCACAGTTTTTATGTCATCTATTTATTTAAATAATTTTAGTTATGTACTGCCATAGTCATACCTACAAATCAGAAGTGAAAACTAGCAAAAACTACTTATTTTTGTGATACTGCCAATTTGTAAATAAATGTAAATAATTACTGTAGATTCATAAATAACCATAGGTAGAAAATTTACTTCGTATTTTTACTTCTCCAAAGCACAGTATAAGTAATTAACTAAGACAAGAAATGAAAAATAAGAAAGAATAAGTCACTTGGAGCATTAAGCCAGGTCTAATATCCTAAAATATAACTTCTAGAAGAGAAAAAGAAGGTAAAGAAGTATTGAAGAAATACTCGAGAAAATTTTTCAAAACGGAAGGTAAAATTCCAGACTGAATCTACTAACTGCTGAACACAATGGATAAAAAAGGGCATACCAAGTCACATTCACTTTTTCATTCACAAATATTAAGAACAATTCGCAACGGCAGGGATTCAACATTAAACAAAACAAAGTCCACACTGCCAGAGAGCTTAAATTTCAATGGTCGGGAAACAAACAAATTAAAATGTCATATGCCAAAACAAAAAGAGTAAGCAGGATTAGGTGTGCTGAGGGGTGGTTGTGGGTTGTTATTTTATACAGGGTGATCAGGCGAATATTCATTATTAAGGTATCATTTGAGCAGAACCCAGAAATAAGGCGGTAGGCACATGGATACCTGGAAGAATACTCCATGAGGGGGGAATGCAAAGGCTCTACTTGAGTAAGACCATGCTTGAACAAGATTGAGGAAAAGAAAGGGGGCTAATCTGGCCATAGTAAGGAGAGTGGTTAAGGATAAGATCAGAAAAACAGCCAAGGTGGGGTGGGGTAAAATTCTGAAATTTCACAATATACATCTAGAATGTCACGTAAAACATTCTAGATGTATACTGTGAAATTTCAGAATTCGGAGGATAGACACCAAAACTTACAGAAATAATGAAAAAACAAAAACAAAAACCAAAAAGGTCAACTATAAAGGTTAAAGAATTAGAATGTCATCTCAACAACAACTTCAACACCAGAGAAATGCCTCAAAAATTCTCGGTTAAAATAATTTCTAACCTAAAAATTTACTCTCATAGGTAAATTGTCAAAAATCTGTGAAGGTAGAATAAGGTAATTTAAGACTTGCAAATTATATAAAAATTCACCTCCCATGGACTTTCTTAGGAGGCTAAATGAACAACGTATTCCAGCAAAATAAAGGAATAAACCAAGAAAGAGGAAGACTTTTTGTTGACTTACTCCCTGTAAGGAGTAAGGTAGGACATAAGAGATCCTACAGAGAATTAATAAAGTCTCCAAGATGAGAAGGTAAATCTACCCAGGATGGTAGAGCAGCAGCCTAAAGAGCAACCTCTCTAGATCAGAGCAAGTGGACAGAGGAATCTGAGAGAGGTATTATTTCCCCCAAAAGATGACATTAGGGGAAATTTTTTTAAATTTTATATTGAGAGGAGACTGACAGTTGTGAGAGCTGGGTGTGAGTCACTGGTAGATACATGTAAAACTAAGGAAAGGAGTAAGACAATTGTTGCAAAGAAAACAAAATAAAAATTACGAGTAAGCAAATGCAAATACGGTACACTACATAACTCAGCTATAACTTCTGACATCCTCAGAGTCAAAACAACGTAAACGATGACCAAAAAACTAACTGAAAATTACGATACAACTGTATTAGGAGGCTGAAGTAGGAGTGGCTACAGTGAATGAAGGAGGATGGAGAAAAGAAAGGATAAAGGAACAAAGAGGAAGAATTTGTGTCTGAAAGTAGATGAATAGAATGAGATAGAGATGAGAATTTAAGACAGAAGGAAATGGACAGCTTATTTTACTGGGGAAACAGAATCATTTAATCAATGGTTTGACAAACAGCTAACTAAAAAGAAAAATGTAAGATTTTATCTTATACCCCACGTAAGAATAAATTCCAGATGAACTTAACACTTAAAATGTAAAAGACAAAAGGATAAAAAGGATAGAAAGGATGAAAGAAGATATAGAGAACTACCTACACAATCCTGGGGAGAGGAAGACATTCTTATGCAAGGCTAAGAGTTCACAAGGAAAATGCAGACCTTGTGATAGCTAGTCTCCAAAGTTCCCCAGGGAACAGCACCCCCTGTATTCATGCCTTTATAAAGTTCTCTACTACACTAAATCTGGCATGGCCTGTGGCATGTTCTAACCAACAGAATGTGGAGGAGGTGACATTCCAAGAATTACCTGCCTAGGCAATAAAAAGCTGCTGCAGCTTCTACTTTGGTACTTTTGGGAATTTGGTGCTATCATGTAAAGGCTCTGCTGGACAGGCCATATAAAAGGACCAGATGGAAAGGAGAGGCTCTGAGTCTACATAGGGAATGAGAGAGGTCCAGTGTTCCTAAGGATCCTGGTCGACACTCTAGAAGACTTAGCTCCAGATGCCACCAGACTACATCCACGTTGAGGGACCACAAGCAAGAAGAGCAGAACGCCCAGCCAGGACAAGTCATTGAACCATAAGCAACAATGAAATGACTATTAATTTTAATCCCACTATGTTTTGAGGTGGTTTGTTACAAAGCAAGAAACAAAAACATAAAACGCTTATAAGATGATCTAGGACACAATGTATACAATTAAGTGTTAGAGAGATATCCTTATTGAAAACTGGGGGTTCAAAAAGGAAATAAAAACAAACACACATGATTACATAAAATTTTAACATGTTTTCATGACATATTTGAAAATATTCTGCGATGTAAATTTAAAGATGCACTATCTATAAAAAACAAATTTTTAGAAATTTTAAAGAAAATAATCCAATAAAAAATGGACATAGAAGAGAAAATGGCAATTCAAAGAGGAGCGAATCCAAATGTTAACCAATGAAAAGATGCTCAGTTACTAGCAGTCAGATCACAAATTAAAATAAAATGAGATATTTCTTCGCAGCTAGTATTTGGGCAAAAATTAAAAGGAACTACAACTTCTGTTGCTAGCAGGAATATGAGAAAAAGAATCTGACTATATATATTAAGATTAATCAAATAAACATGATTAAAATCAGAATGCTTATTGATAGAAGGAAGATAAATAAATAATGATACACTTACATCAAGGTATATTCTGCAGCTATTGAAAAACAATGAAAAAGAATTTCGCTAGTTGACTTAAAGGAATTTCTATGTAGTATTTTTTAGCAAGAAAAACAAGATACAGAGAAGTATGTGTATAACCTAATCCCATTTTTGTAAAACAAGTAATAATGAGAAAAAACACTGTATACGTTGATGTTTCTATATATGTATACATACATGTATAGATGAATTATTGAAACATGGAGGAAAACATGGAAGGATAACTAAAAGGGCAAAATGGGTTTAGGATGCATGAAGAGAGTCAAATCAAAAAAGGAAAACGTCCCTTAAAAAAGCATTCATAATATGAACACAGTCACACATTCGGTTAAAATTATATATAAGTATATCTGTATATAGAGACAAAGTTAGTTCTTTATTTCCTTCCTTACATCCAGATAAATTATAACTGTACAATTTTAAATGTAACCATTAATATAGCTTAAGGTAACACATGTGAATATTAATCTGTTTTCAAGAACTTTCTAATCACAAAAGCATTAGTAGTGAAGGGGGAAAAATCAGTAAATTGGATTTATAATAAAAACTTCAGCATAAAAAAATGCACCTAATTAAAAGGTATATGCTGGAAAAATATTTCTAAAGTAGAAACATATAAAGAGCTCATGGAAATTGAAAAGAAAAACATTTAAACCTAAAGGAAAATAGGCAAATGATATGAAAACAAAATTCACATAAGAATATAAGTAGCTAATGTGATCATAAATACAAACGGAAACTGTAATTAATCACTTTAAATCTCTTAAATAAGCAAATTTTTAAAATGCTAATACTCTCATCTAGGTGAATTCAGAAAGCAAGTAATTCACTGCTAGAGAGAGACAATCTTCTGGAGGGCAATTTCAAATTGTGTACTAAAGTTAATGCCCTTTAACTCCATAATTCTATTTCTAGGCATCTATCTTAGAAAATAATCAGATATTGATAACAACTTATGGACATGGGTGCTATTTTGTACATTATTTAAAACAGTAAACACTGGAAAGGCATTAAACTTCTATTCATTAAGAGATGAATCATCCACAATGGAATTTTACATTAGCATTAAGAAATATGTTTTTAAGGCTATTCAATAATAGGAATTCTAACGATAAAATGTTAAATTTAAACAGTTGAATACAAATTGAATGTACAGTAATAATGAAAATAATCACAGTAAAATTTTATTTATAAAAATAGACAATAAGAAAAGACATAAATACGAGTAGTTTTATCTGGATGGTAAATTCATAGGTAATTTTCATTGTATTTTCTCTATCTTTCTATACTTTTTTCAAATGCTCTACAATTAATTTTTAACACTTTTAAACCAATACAGTTAAAATGTTTTAAAATTATCTCTTCAAGTTTTAAAGATAAATGTTTAATTTGGTAAATATTTTGTCAGAGGAAGTTTATACTGGGGCTCATTTTTGTAAAGTTTACCAAAAATTTGGTATGGATGGGAAGGAAGCCACAGTTTAATCAGATTCTCTAAGACATCCATGACAAACCACTGAAAGTTAAGATTTAAAAATATACATATATACATATTTCCTGATAAAAAAAAATTCACAAGTTATTTTACAAAAACTACTCGTTTTACTTATAAACAGTCCACAGTTTGTCTTTCCTACATTTGAGAAACTGCTAGCTAGTTTGTTTAGAAGGTACTCAATTAATTCTTTAAGAACTCCCAACCAAATCTAAGTACTTTCTTCTTCATACGGGTTTTACTAGCATTAAAAAACATATATGATAGGCTGTAAGGCTCAAATGAAAGAACTGCATGTATATCACCAATAGCTCATACATAGATGGATATGGGAACTATTCATGAAAATGAAATGTCCAATGGTTAGAGTAGCTATCTATATTATGAGACTGTATTTTTTGTTTTTACATCACTTTCCATAATAATAAGAAATAAATATTTCACCAGAATAAAAACATCAAAATTTAATAATTTCTCCCTCGCTATACCTAAAATCACTGAATAATATTGGTTGGGCAAGTAAATGCCTGAGTTTACATTTGGCTTTAAAATATACAGAAATAGCTATCACATTCTATGAAAATGAAAGAATCCCCTGGTTGTTTCTTTGTCTGAGGCACTAGGACTTCTTTACTTTAAATTTGAAATTATATTTTACAGTGCTAAGAGAAAATTATTTCTAAAGATACACAAGATAAGTGAATAGAGCATTCGAGATACACAAATACAATTTGAAGAGAAGGCATAATTTTTAAAAAGTTAAACATTTCTCTTAAAACCTAAAACTTATTTGATAAGGACTAAGTTGGCAACTAGTTAAATTACACTTCACTTTGTGTATATATTTTTTGGCTCTCATTTTTGGATGACTGAATAGTTATGAAAAAATCTTAGCATTACTTTCAGAGTACCATCTAACTTAGATTTAACCATCAGATATTTCCAGAGAAAAATTATGTTTCTGTTCTTTCAAGTGTATTTTTTAATTAACATTCATTTCCCAAGAACATTGATTTGAAAGGGCTATTTTACTTCCCTTTAGTACAGAAAGGATTCCATTTAAACTTAAGAAGGGCATGGAAAAAAATAAACAAGTCTGCTGAACATAATTTCCCCTCTATTCCATCTGAAAAGTTATGAAATAAAATCTATTATTTAATTACATTGGATCAAGAAACAGGAAGAAAAAGATGAATTTAAGTCACAACACCACTAAAAGGACAAATTACTATACTTCCTCTGGGAAGAAAAGTGTTTTAATATGTGGATGGGCATTGTCTAAACATTTCAAATCTACTTTTCTAAGGTGTGAAAGGCTTTAAACAAAAATTGACATTAAAATATCAAATGTCAAAATTGAGGAAGAAATAAAACTACTTGCTATGACTGATTTATGAGTATTTCCATAATATTAAAGAATTTAGTTTTTACTCTAAACTGTTTCCATCAGTTTACTTAAAACAACAACGTTGACATGCACAGCTAAAAAGTTATTAGACAAATAGATCTTTCCTATGCTTGAATAAAATTTACAAGATGTTCCTAATCTAGCACAATGCTTATAGAAATAAAAATAAAGGCTTTCAGCTTTTTTAACCTGCAATAGGATTTTGGAGTTGGTCAGACTCCAGCGGGGCACTCAGAAGATGAACAGTGATAAACAGATCAGACACAGTCACTACCTTCATACGGTCTGCAGCAGAGGTCAGTGAACTTTATGTGCGAAGGGCTAAATAGTACACAATTTCAGCTTTGCAGGGTATACACATTCTTTACATCTACTCAACTATGTCTTTGTAGCATGAAAATAGCTATATACAATATATAAATGAATGAGTATGGCTGTGTTCCAATAAAACTCTGTTTACAATAATAGGCAAAGGGCCATATTTGGCCCATGGGCCATAGTTTTTGGCCCCTGGCCTACAGTTTGTGGGGAAAATATGAAAACTATATTGTGTCAGGAAAAAATACTATGTTATAAAGTAAAACAACACCAAAAAAAAAAAGCAAACTCAAAACTCAACATAAAGAGTTTAAATATGCAATCCATATATATACTTGAAGATAAAGAATAGTTGGAAAACCACATGATTAATTAGCTGTTCAGAAGTTTTGATGACTTTATAAACTGTTATTAAAAAAAACTCTGAACTTTGACAATTACTTGCAAAGTATGTACCTGCAAAGTCCTATTTTCTCCTAGTGCTTTTACCCTTAATTCATATCCTTGAGCAACACACTAAATACTGTATTTCTACTATATTCTCATGTGCTCTCAAACAATGAAC
>NW_006494614.1:39532520-39536262 GCF_000325575.1 Pteropus alecto | reverse complement strand
CCTGCTGAATGACGGAGAAGTCCCACAACTTTAAGATGTATAATTAATTAAATATATTGACAGCGATAAGGAAATCCAGAATATAAACTTGCAATGAGTCACAAGCTTTGAGTTTATTGTACTTAAATTAATTATTCTCCTCCCTTGAGATATTTTTCCCTCTCCTTATATGTGTGGTCAAGAAATTGGTGTCAAGCTCCTGATGTACAATTTATTTTTTCCATTTCAAAAATGAATTAGTATGGATTTTAGCAAAGAAATCTCAACAGAGAACAGGTGGTTATTTTGATTCTTGTCTTACAAAAGAAAGACTAGAGCAAGCTTTATTCTTCAATTTGTCTTCATTCATTCACTTAATTAATAATATTTCTTGAGTGCCTACTATATACTATGCACTGTGCTAGGAGCTACGGGATCATATTGAAAAAAACAGCCATGGTCTCTGCCCTCAAGGAGCTTCCAGTATGATAAGGAAAAGAAAAAAATCAATAAATGAAAAATTACAAGTCAAAATAAATAATATAAAGAAAAAACTGGGTTGCTGAAATAGAGCCTATGGTAGGAAAGGCATCTACATTAGGAATGCATTCTTACTAGGTGACATCTAGGCTAAGATTTGAGACTTCAAGAATTACAAGGCTCTAGCCATTCGAAGAACACTCACTCATAGGGATAAAAAAGAACATGTGCAAAGACCCTCAGATAGCATAGAACTTAGCTTGAATGAGAAATTAAGATGACAATAGTTGAAAAATGGGAAAGAACAAATGAGGACAGAGAAAAGGACAGAAATCACCTCACGTAGGACAGAGTTGGTCATTACGAGAAGTTTGAATTTACATGCAATGGAAAACCACTGAAGAACTTTAAGTTGACTGACCATGTGATTTATTTAAATGAGTACTCTTTGTGAGTGTGAACGAGGGCATTATTACTAATTACAACCGGATAACTGGCTTAAACAAGATAGTCCTGGGTATACAAAGACCTAAACAGAAGAGTGGCAAGATCCAACTACATTGTAAGAACTCTTCTGCTGCTGTGAGAATAAACTGAAATAGGACAAAAGTAGAGGCAG
The DNA here is from genome assembly GCF_000325575.1 of Pteropus alecto. Classification (NCBI taxonomy): domain Eukaryota; kingdom Metazoa; phylum Chordata; class Mammalia; order Chiroptera; family Pteropodidae; genus Pteropus; species Pteropus alecto. The sequence goes on along the minus strand of NW_006494614.1, from coordinate 39,535,184 downwards.
GAAGACCAGTTAGGTTTCTGCAGTGCTGTCCTAAAAGAGAAAGGGGTAGTGTTTGATGACACTGTTAACGGGAAGTAATAGATGAATCTGAGATATATTTTGGAGACTGACTCAACAGAACTTCTTCTTGATATTTCATCGATAAATTTAAAGATAAAACTGATAAAGTGGGAAGTAAAGTACTATTAATGGGGATGAAGTAATGTATGGGGAATAATAATTTACTATACAACATTTGAGAACTTTTTAAGGTATTATGGCTCAATGAGATACTATAAAACATTATAAAACTATAATCCAATATATATATACTATCTTTAAAAATTTTATTTTTAACTACCCCATTTCACACTCATCTAAAGTAAATCTTAATACAAAGTATTAATAAATATGGATTTTAAAAACTAATTGTGCATCTTAAAGAAAAGTGGTATCCATACGTAAAGCAAAACTCAGGTTTCTCCCCTAGTTTACATAGACTTACATAATCAACAGATAAGCTTTAATACTTCATTAATTTATAAGTCATTATGTTCAAAGTTTAACTCAGAGGCATATCTTTCTAAACTTTCAAAATTAATGAACAGTAAATGTCAAATGTTCCAAATCAGAAAAACTGCTTATGAAATGGAAATTTCCAAGGACACAAAATACAAAGAGAAAACATGCTCTTATTTTTATGCCATATGTGTGTGTGTGTGTAATTTTTTTTAATCTAACCCTTTTCTCCTTACTATGTGTGTGTGTGTGTGTGTGTGTGTATAATTTTTTTTAATCTAACCCTTTTCTCCTTACTAGTCACAAGTCCTGAAGTCAGGTAAAATTGTTTTATGCCAATAGGACATTATAAAGATACTTGTATAGTCTCAGGACTCAGTAACTTTGTCTTTTCTGGGCCCCCGTTTCCTCATTTAAAATATGAGATAATAATAAGTACTTCTCTTTAGGGTTATAAAATGATTACGGGCTTCTCCTACAAGGGTACAAAGATTCCATAGTATGCAGAACCACTCATTGGGGTAAGAAAGGTAAAAGAATAAACGTGCCACTTCATCTTCCAGAAGTACCAATTATATTAGATAGTAAGGAGTTAAAATATATTTGTGTTGAAATATATGAGATACATCACAGTATAGAATAACTGAATTAAATTTTATTAAAAGACTTTTAAAAAGCCAAACATTTAAAAATTCATTTAGTCTAACCTCTCCTTATAGAGGTAAATGTATGTACTGCCTAGAACACGGAAAAGCTGCTTACATGTTTGGAACAAAGCAGGCACTCCATATATTAGGGAAAACTAGCTTTAGTGTTTAAGAAACTACAAATAGTAAGTTATATACATGTAATTATTTTTATTAGAGAACTATCTCTCTCTCACCATTTCAATCAAAAAAAGCCTTTACAAAATGTCATTGTCATTCTTTTCTAAACACTTAAAATAGTATGGTATACAGCACTTAAACAAAGGATCTTTCCTATCTCATTAGTTATTTGGATTATCCCATAAAATCCACACTCTTCTTGGAGCCTTACATCTAGATACAAATAAAACCCAAGGGAGATTACAAAGAGAATATAAAATCTTTAACTCAATTAATTACTATTTAATTTCCTTTATTGTCCACCCATGAGAAAGAGAGAAACAACAACACAAGCACAGAAATAGAAATAACTAGTTTGAATGTTAGTTCTTTTAATACATGCCTTCTCCTGAGGCAAAATTGGCACAGGCAGCAATAATCAGACTTACATGTAAGTTAAATATTTTTTGATAAAATTCTGAACATTTATTTTATTCTCTATGCAGAATGCTATGTTAGAGGTATTTAGAGTTACAAATAAAATAAATAAAATAAAAATAAAGTAAATAAAATAATAAAATAAAATAGTGAAAAATGGAAAGCAAAAGTCCCAGCTTGTCTTTTAAGGATTCTATCCCAGTGTGGGAGACCATACCCACACTTCGAAGGCTGAAAACAAACATATAGAAATTCATAAATAAATGTGACCTAATTATAGCTATGGATAACACTCTTTGGTAAAATCAGAGTAATTCATGCTTTAATAATTTCAAATTTGTAATTGTTGGGGCCTTGAAATTCAGCTTTTACTCACGGAAGAAAACTGCTTTGCTAAATGTACTGAAGCTACAAACAATTTAGCCTTCCAAAGTGAAAAGACTCTCAAGAACCATTGATGGACTTTCTAAAAACTGAAAAACTCAGAATATGCAACTTAAAAACAGAATTTATTAATTTCGGGTATGTGAGCCAAGGAAAAAGCATTTTTTCCATCTACTTTCAAAAAAACAAGCTAAATTACTTTATTCAGGTACAGTTCCCTCTCATCCATCTACCCATCTAAAATGATAATACATAGTAAATAGTACTAGTTAAGGGTAGTATCCATTTACTGACTTCCTAAACCCCTATCTGAAACATCTCTATCTTCTCCTACCCATCCCCTTAGGCATTGTGCACTATTACTAAGCCAAATGCTGTCCACAGAAGTTTTGCTGGTATGTCTTTGACTCTATTGTTCCATCAAGCTGGAATATTCTTCCCAATTTTGTCAAGCTAACTCATGCTCAATCCTCAAAACTCAGCTCAGACTTCATATCCTCTAGGAAACTTTCCCTAATACCCTGTTCTCAGAATGCCG
>NW_006494614.1:39525338-39532474 GCF_000325575.1 Pteropus alecto | reverse complement strand
TTTCTTTCTTTCTTTCTTTCTTTCTTTTTTTTTTTTTATCTCTACCACTTAGCTGCAAAATTACTTGAGGTCAGGAATTACATTCTATTATGCAATCCAAGCACCCAGCACGAGACACTTAAAATATTTGTTGAATGTTAAATGAACAAATGTGTCAGGCACTGTTCTAGGAATTTAAATATGGTATATGAATACTTTAACATTTACTGATTCATTTCAGGGATAAGAACAACTTGATCAAGGTCTCACAGTTACTAGGTGATGGAGTCAGGAATAAATCCAGGCCTGCTGGGTTTTAGGTGATCCTATGCTGTCAACTGAAAGAATTATCTTAGAGGTTCACAGGTCTTAGGTTCTTGGACATGATCTTTTCTAGTATGCAAATAGATCCAGTCATCACACTTTGGCCAATTGAAGAGTCATTTTAAAGCAAACAAACTGCGATTTCAGATTTTTAAAAATATTTTAGTGTTTCAAATTGCCATCGAAGGACCTCTCAAAGCTTTAATATTCATATAAGGAGTTGATATCTCTAAGGTATCTCAATTTCACATTTTGGATTATTTCAGAGGAAAATAAAATGAGTGGACCACCAATTCTACCTATACCCAGTTGCCACTGAAAAGAAACCTCATCATTACTCATAGGAAGAACGGCATATGAGAAAATACTTTAAAAATGTCATTAAGTAAATCATTAATCCATGCCATAAAACAGACTACAGACACTGTCCTATTATAAACCTTAGAAGAAACCAGCTGGCAGACCACCCAGAGACTCCTAGGAGCCCATCAACAGTCTGTGGAGACCACACTTTGAGAACTACTATTATAAGGAATGAAACTGCTTCCTCAGTAATTCAGAAACTCATTTTTTTGTTGTTGTTGAGAGAACACACGTCTTTGTAAGCCAAAAATATCAAAGTATTAGGACCTCTAAATTCTTCTGAAACACTATCGTAACCCCAAAACTACCTTGTTTATGGGATGTAGTCATGTAGTTGTACTTAATACAGTGAACTTCTAATATGTGTGAATATTTATATGTGTGTATAGAATATATACACATAAGCACAGCCTGTATTTAGCTTTTTTTTTTTTTTTAATTTCTTTTTCTAACAGTGGAACCACCAGACATTCTGGGGAAAAAAGCACTTGCTATTTTTCTTTTAAGATTTTACTTTAAATAAATGAATTTTATCAGATATACCTAATGTCAATATCTAAACCAAACTGAACCGAACCACTGTGTCATTTAGAGCAATATGTCTAGATGGTTATATTCTTATGTCTATAATTCTATCATTATTGAGAGTAGTTTGAAACTGCCTTCTCAAATCAGTTGATGAGCCACAAAAGAGAGCAGCATTCATACTTTGCAGTAAGAACTCAAATGATTTATTATTGGTCACTAGCTATGTGCCAGGAAATATTTGAGGAATTGAGGATAAAGCAGTGGGAAGAAAAGGAAAACAGTATAAAATTGTCTTTATCATCTTAGACCTTATATCCTCGTAGGGAGGAGATAAATAAATAAAGACAGAAGTATGATCATAAGAAGTGCCAGTGGGAAGGAAGAAGGACAGTGATACTTTTGATAGAATGTAGTCAAGGAAGAATTCATTGATAAGGTGATGTGTAGGAAGTGAAGGAGCAAGACAGGTGGCTATCTAGGGAAGGAATGTTCTAGGCAAAAGGGGTGTCAAGCACAAAGGCCCAAAGGCAAAAGCTTTCCTGGCATGTTCAAGGAACATCAAGGAGGTCTAGGACAGGAAGAATCCAAGTGGTAAGAGATAAGCTGGGAAATGAGGTGGGAGACAAGACCCCGTAGAGCCTGACAGATAACTGAGGATTCTGGCTTTTACAATGAGTGAGGCGAGAAAACACTGGTGGGTTCTGAGCAGAGGAGTGACATTATCTGACTTGTATATAAAAGTATCATTTTTGTTTGCTCTGCTGAGATTAAACTCTAGGGAGGGCACATCAGAAGCAGAGACACTACTTATAAAAGGCTACTGTAAATGGGACATACAAGTCTGGAGAACAATTAATAAGTATGAGATAGAGAGATAAATTTGTCACTTATCAGCATATATCTGAAAATTAAAGCCAGATTAGAAAAGAACACCCAGGAGGAAGTAGAGAAAAAGCAGAGCGATAGGGGCTGATATCTGGGGAACTCCAGATTGAGAAGAACAGCCAGCAAAGGAGACTGAGGAAAGTAAGGCAAAGGAAAATAAGACACTGTAGTGCCCCAAATACCATGTGAAAAAAAGGTTCACCAAAGAGAGAATGGATAACTGTACCAAGTATGACCAACGGGTCAAGTATGATGATTCACCACCAGCCTCAGCACTGTGGAGTTCCCTTGTATCCCTCAATAAGATCAGTTTCAGAGGAGTGGGGAGGGTGAAATCTGACTGGATCAAAACAATAAAATAATTCATAATGAGGTAGCACAAATATATAAATTTACAATACAAAAATCAATAGCTTTTCTATATAAAAACAACAACTGAAAAAGGGACAAAAATACCCTTTTTCAATGAAAAAAAAGAATAAACATCACAAAAAATATACAATACTTGCAAGGAAAACTTTTTAAAAACTCCTGAAAACCATTATAGACTTGAATAAATGAAAAAGACATCCCTTATTCTTAGATTGGATGACTCAATAGCATAAAAATGCCAGTTTACCTTACATAATTTATCAAGTCAAGGAGATCCTGATAAAAATACCAATGTTTTTATCTGGAGCCAGACAAGTTTATTCTAAAACTCATGTAGAAAAAACCTGTGCTCTGGGTACATAATCTGTGCTCGACACTAAGTAGAAAAATGGTCTTTTTCTTTTATCTCTTCTGCCTAGGTGGCCTCATCCAAGCATGGATCCGATCTTTAAGAGTCTGTTAACATTTGGAATGCCTTACATTACATTTTTGGATAGTTCAACTTGAGAGATTTGTGAAACAATAAGGTTTCTCACACTTGAAAGAGTAGAAATTTCTACTGATCCTTATGTTATTTTTTGTAAAGATGTAATAAAATATTATTATTGATTACTAACATAAAATATAAAATAAAACTCAGGTAGAAAAATAAACATGCAAAAATAGTGATAAAAATTTTCAGAGAGGAACAATGAAGGGTGGACAGCTCTATCGAGATTATTAAAATATACTATAAAGTCTCTATAACTAAAAAAGTGTGGTACCAGCATTTGAACAGCCAGAAAAGCACAACAAATACAAAGTCAGAAATGGATCTGAGCATAAATGGAAATTCAGTATGTTATTTTTAAGTAATATTTCATTACTTACTTAATATTAAGCAATATTAAGTAATATCCCTGGGGGAAAGGATGTTATCAAACTCTATTTAATAAATGGAACTGGGACAAATGGACAGCCATTCGTAAAAAGTTAAATTGGATCAATATATTCACATCATACACAAGATTTAAACTCCAAAATACATTGGAGACATAAGTAAAAAAAATAATAATAAAACTATGTAATACTTTAAGAAAATGTGAATTTTTTACAGCCTGGGTATGGGGAGATGCTTCCAAACTGTGATTTTAATATGCAGATGCAATAAAGGAAAAGATGGATATACTTGACTATATAAAATAAAAAATGTTTTGCATGCAAAAATCACTGTAAGCAAAACCAAAAGACAAATGACAAACTGAGAAAACTATTTGCAAAATGTGATACAAAAATATCCCTAATTTAAAAAGAACCATTCAAAATCAAGGAAAACAAAGAAGCTACTGGAAAAATTGGCAAAATACTGACAATTCATAAAAAATAGATATACAAAAACCCATTAAACACTGATTTCAACCTTACTTGAAATCAGAGAAAAACAAATTAAAACTGCACTGAGATACCGCTTATCTTTAAGACGAACAAAAATTCAAAAGCTTAAGTATATTATTCAGGATAGAGAAACAGGTACTCTCAGACATTGCTTGTAAGAGAGTAAAACAGCATAAGTCCTGTGGAGAGAAATCTAACAACAGTAACACATTGATTTACCCAGCAAATATATTTTGAAAATTGCTTCTAAAGATAAAACTCCAATATTCAAAAAACTTGTGCCCAAAGTTATTCACTGTAGCTTATATTGTATACAAAATATTGTAAATATCAAAATACCAAAATAATGAAAACTGCCTAATCCTTATATAAGAGAGACTGGCTGAGAAAACTATGGTACTTGGTGGGGAAATAATGAAGACTATCTCTATGAACTGATATGGAGTCATTTTTCAGGATATATTGCTAAGCATAAAATAGCAAGGGGCAAAGAGAATGTATAAAGAATACTATCTTTATGAAGACAGTTATATCATGTATATAACACATATTTTTATATATGCATATATACATATGTATGTTTATTTGTGTGTATATATACATAATATGAAAAAAAATGGGACTTTCCTGAGAATACTCTTTAATATATTTTGACTTCTGAATCATTTTAATGTTTTCTATGTTCAAAAAATCTTACTGACTCGAGGAGAATGCGTGTGGTTGGGGGAGGGGATGGAGAACTGAACTGAACTAGATAGTCACTGATAATGTTCAGAAAAATACTCCCCAAAAAATACCCAAATACATTTTTTAAAAAAATCAATTTTAGTAAGGTATAATTTATACATAATAAAATGTCCCATTTTAAGCATAAAATCTGATGAGTGTTGACAAATGTGGTACACTCTTGCACTAACCACCACAATCAAGATCTAAGACATTCCATAACCCCACACCCCCACATGTCCTTTGCAGCCAATCGCTCCTTCTCCAAGTCAATTACTGATAGGTCATCTCTTACAATAGAGATTTCTGTTTTAGAGCTTCATATGAATGGAATCAAATATTATGTGTTCTTGCATGGGTTCTTTCATACAGTATAATGTTTTTAAAAATTAATCCATGTTATTTGTGGTATTTTTTAATTTATTCTTTTTTTCTTGAGTAGTATTCCATTATATAAATATTCCACAATTTTTATAACCATTGAACTTTTGATAAATATCTGAGTTGTTTACAATTTGGGGTTATTATGAATAAAACTATTTAAAACCATCACGTTAAAGTAATTGTGTAGGCATTTTCTTTTCTCTTGGCTTTTCATTTCTTTTGGGTAAACACATAGTAGAATCACATGGTCCTACGGTAAGAACATGTTTATGAGAATGCAAAACTGATTTCCAAAGGGTTTGTACCATTTTATTTCCATCAGCTCTTTATCCTTAGAAATAATAGGCATTTTCAACCTTTTCTGTCATTGTTATAGATATACAGCAGTATCTCATTATAGTTTTAATTTGCACTTCGCTGATGACTAATGATTTTGAGCATCTCTGCACATGGTTATTGGTCATTCATAAATGTTCTTTCATGAAGTGTCCTTACAATATTTTTTGCTCCATTTTTCACTGAATAGTCACATTATTGCTGATTGGTGAGTACTTTATATATTCTAAATATAAATCCTTTGTCGTATATATATATATATATATATTTATCTGTATTTACTTTTTTCATTTTTTCGACAGTATCTTTCAAAGAAATGTTGCTGAAGTTCAATCTATCATTTTCTTTTATTGTTCTTGCTTTTTTGTTTTCTACCTAAGAAATTTATTTACCATGAGATTATGAAGTTTTCCTCCTAGTATTTTTCTAGAATTTTTATAAATTTAAAATGTATATTAATGTTTATAAAAGGCATAAAAAATGAGTTGAGATTCGATGTTTTTCTATACAGATATCTAGCTGTTTTAGCACAATTTGTTAAAAATGCTACTCTTTCCACATTAAATTACCTACCCTGTGAATTTGCTAAAATCCAATTGAACATATATGTGGCTCTATATCTGCATTTCTTATTCTGTTCCACTGATCTATGTCTATCCTTAACGCTAATACCATACTGCTTTGATTATTGTAATCTTGAAACAAAGTAAATCATCTAACTTGTTCTTCTTTATCAAAGATGTTTTAGCTATTCTAAGTCCTCTATATTTTCATAGAAATTTCAGAATCAGCTTGTCAATGTCTAAAATAGTCTGCTGGTCTTTTACATGAGGTTGCCATGAATCTAGAGATTGATTTGGGGGAAGTGATGCCCCAAAATATTGATTTTTCCAATGCACAAATTATCTCTCTCAACATATTTAGTTGTTGTTAACTGAGCAATGTTTTATAGTCTTTGGTGCACAGGTCTTCCACAAATTTTGTTAAACATGTCGCAAGGTACTTTGTTTCTGATGCAATTTTAAAAGGTGTTTTTAAAATTCTAATTTCATTGCCATTATATAAAAATACGACTGATTTTTGTAGATTTTTACGTCCTTGACCTTGCTAAATTCATTTATTAATTCTAGAAACTTTTAAAAATAAATTCTATAAAATTTTTAGGTATATAATTACATTGTCTGTAAATATAGTTTTATGTTTTTCTTTCCTATGCCTTTTATTTTTTATCTTACCTTACTGCAATGACTAGGACATTCAATACAGTACAGCCAAGATATATGGAGAAAGAAGTACCCTTGCCTTGGTCTCATTCTTGAGGAGAAAGCATTCAGTCTTGAACTTCATTAAGTGAATTTGTTTTGGTAGAAGTACTGTTATAGCAATCCGGCAGCCATTTTTTGTATGTATTAGAGGACTGAACAAATAAGTAAACATATTGAGGTTGTTGGTAAGTAGGTTCTTACTATGAAAGAAAGGAGAATAAAACATTAAATAAAAGAGTTAAGGACTGGATTGTTAGAAAAAAGAGAACAGGGAATTAGAAACTGGAGATGGCCTATATAAACAACACTTTTGAGGAGTTTTGCCGTTAAGGAAAGCAGCTAGCTAGAGAAAAAAGGTTAAAACAAAGGGGGGCAGGTTTCAGACAAGAGAAATAAGAGCTTGTTTTCATGCTAAGAATAATCCATAAGATTATAATCTATAAAAGGGGGAAAGCGATGAGGTAGAAGAAAGAAGTATTGGTGATCTTGTGTGGTGAGAGGAGATGGAATTTAAAGCAGAAGTGGTGAGGTTGACTTTAGACTGGAGAATGGATGATTAAGCCACGGCAACCGGACGGAAGGTATGTATGGGCATATGGG
>NW_006494614.1:39510755-39525322 GCF_000325575.1 Pteropus alecto | reverse complement strand
AGGGTAGAAGAATGGGGACGGCCTGATCTATTTACTGCAACTTTCTCAAAGAAGTACGAAGCATGCTGTAAGTTGTGAATGAAGATGGAAAGAAGTTGGTGGAGATTTAACAAAAAAGATAAACGTATAATATGTCATCCAGGAGACTGGGAGAGTGAAAGAATTAAGGAAAAATATATAATATTAATGTGAGGCCAATCAGTATAGTTGTACATTTTTCTTCAGTGATATTTAGCTGCATGGGTGCAGGCTGAGAGCTGGTGAAAAGCTGAATTTAACCAGCCTTACGTTTTGCCAGGTGAATAAGACAAAGGGGAAAAGGTCTAGGGAATTAAGCACATATGCAAGGAAATGATTATAATTACTGACCATGAAATCTAAAATTTTGCGAGGGAAAAGGGGAAGCAGTGACTGGAGAGAAAACTTTAAAATGGAGTTAGGGGCGCTGCAGTGACTGTTAACAACAAAGTCTTGGGTATAACCATGGGAATTCATAGCTGAAGCAAGGTGGAGAACATATCACTGGAGGAGAGAAACAGAAGACAGTAAAAGACCAGGGTGTTGAAGCATTAAGCATGCGGCTATTGAAATGACCAAGAATTATAACAGGAGCATGATGAGCAGAAGGACAGGAACCAGACAATAAGGTCTTCTGAGAAATTATAGAGAATGACCTAGGTATTGCGGGGTACTGTCAGATGGAATGATATTTTTAGTTATAAGATGAAGGAAAACAAAAAGCTCTTTTGAAGTTAAGTCAGTGACAGAGGATTTAAAATATATTTTCTGAAATGATATCTTTAATGGGGTGAGAGGATTATGCCATTAGGGAGTAAAAGTTTGAAAGCATACTTAAAATAAGATTGTTATGATTTATTTTTGTCATATTTAATTCAGTCTGAAATTTAAATTAATGTTAAAATAAGTCATGAGATTTTTGTTTATCAGAGGTGACAGGAGCTAGGAAAGATTGCTAACCAGATTCATACTCAGCAAGTTTCACTGAAAGGTTCTCTAGGAATGTGCTGAATATACTTTCCAAATTATGGCATGAATATCTTTCAATAGCTTTGCAAAAAATCCAATTATACAAACAGTAGAATTTTGCACAGGCAGCACTTCTCAGTAGATGATGATTATCAATATAATTAAATACTTTTGACACAGACACTCTTATTTAACCAAATTTAAAACAATGACAAAATAAAAAACAATGACAAAAAACCACTACATAAATATAGCTCTTAGAAAATGCCCCATTATTACTGACAGACATTACCTTAGTCCTCCTGTCAGAGGAGACCAATCCGTGGGCTTATTCCTTATCCCAAACTCCTGAGAGGATCTACAGTGGACCAAACACTACACCAGAGTCTGGGAATACAAAGATGACTACAACGTAGTCCTCACCCTTAGGCCCGTCATATCTGATGGGCAACACAGACCAGGAGAGGAGGGGTGGGGGAGGAGAGAATGAAGGAGGAAAAAGACATTTCAGGCAGAAGAAAGCATAAGGAAGGCAGAAGGCAAGAAAAAGATTATATGTGAGTGAGGGAGGTGGGAGCAAAGAGAGTAGCTAGAAGAAGGGAGAGAAATTAAGAAGTCAAAAATGACTTTAAGATTTTTAGTTTTTATAACGGGGTAGAAGGCACTATCCCCACATGAGAAATAAAACATTTGCAGTCAAAGAGGAATTTGAGGGGTAAGCGAATTAGTTTGGTTTCAGATGTATAACTGAAGTGCCCATAAGTATATAAGACTAAGGAGATAGGTTCAGACCCATCATTATATAGATGGTATTAAAAACATGAGCAAGGTATACAAAATGGTGACCCTTGCTTCAAATATAGTCTCTGAAGATGTTTTATTGGACTTGTATAGAGTTGTTGAAATTTTAAATTATTTTGCAACATTTAAAAATAAAAAAAAATTCATTAAAAATCCGGACTTCCTACTTTTCTTGGAAAAAAAATTTAAAAAATACTAGGACTACATGGCAAAATCCATTACATCTCAATAGCAGTGATTGCCACAATCCCTACTATTCAATGTTGCAATACTTATTTAAGCTACCTGATTGGAGTCTATGTGCTTTTGAGTACAATATTTGAATTTGTGTGATAGACTATAGATTAGTAGTTAAAAATATGAATGCTGAAGCCAGTCTGCCTAGGTTGTTTAAATCTCAATTCTACTATTCTCCAAATTGTGTCACCTTGAACAAATTATTGTTCAAAATTGTTCAAAGAAAAATATATTTTTCAAAGAAAAATATATCTTTCCTTCAGTTTCTTCATTTATAAAATGTGATAGTTATCTATCTAAGGATAATGCTGAGGATTAAATGAGTTAATATATGTAAAATGCCTAAAATACTGGCACATAGCAAGTGCTCAAAAAAATGTTAGTTGTTCCTTTAGAATGTAAGCTCCATAAGCAAGAATTTTTGTTTTGTTTTTAATGAAATATCCTAAACACCTGAAACAGTGTGCTCAATAAATATTTGGTGAATGAATGAGTGAATAAGTGAATAGCAATTATTGTTGTTATTGATATCAAAATAATCAACCTTTCTTATATTACACTTGGATACCAAGAAATATGTACATAGCTTAGATTCTCAACATTTAGGTGTGCTATAATATTTTAGAGATCAAATATTTCACTCTTTGAGTGAAATTGCTTATGTAGTCAAACTACAGATAAATTTTGGATGTAGTTTGTTATCCCTTTATATATTTCTTGAGACAGCACTGAGAAATATTTCTGGGCAATTTTTTTTATAATCGGCATGCGACAACTCTTATTAGTTGTCCCTCTTTGGATTATTATGATACTATTGATGAGAGTCAACAAACAAAAAAAATCCCACAAATAAAAGTCTGTCCTCCCACACCTATATGATCGCAATTTTTGTAAGAATTTGTACTGCAAATTAACTTTCTTGATGTATATTTCACCCATGAAGTTTTTTTAACATTAGCCTTTATAATATGAAGTGAAACTAGAGGGATCAAAGTTTCACAACATTTTTTCAATGTCATCCTAAGGGACTTTAATAATTCTTAATATTAAAAACAATGAACAGGACTTGAGGAATGATGGAGTAAAAATCTCGACACACACACTCTCTCAAAATAAAATAAAAAAAAAAAAAACAAGTAAAAATTTAAAAAAAGGGAAAACAAAACCCTGGCAAAATTTTTGAGAACAAAACATTTTTGAACTTTGAAAAATAAGTAAAGGCACACAACAAATTGAAAAACATTTACCCAAGAAAAATGAATTGTCTCAAAAACAGCAGGATGTATGGTATATTAATTTGAGGGGCAACCATCAACTCACTCTCTTTCTCTTTGTCTCACCAATTCCAAGGCATGGCTTAAAGGTCGCTGCTAGAGGAGGACCATCTATCTGACTTGCAGCTCTGTGGAAAAGCCTTTTCCCAGGGTGCTGTTAAAAATAATAGCAACTGGAGGCAAAGAATCAGGACTACAAGCATCAGAGGTGTCTAAGGCTGCCAATGGGGCAAGCAAAAACCAACCAAAAATTTTAAATGTAGATCTATAGAACAAGATAGCCACAGTGGGTTTTGAAAAGCATCAACATATTGCTAGGGATCTGGAAGGCTTACACATGCACCGGATCTGGAAGGCTTACACATGCACCAGGTTATTAACGCAGTTATTTACTTGTCCATAGTACACCATGAGGTCTTGTGCATCTAAAACTGACTTTGAGGAAGTAAAAGCAAAGACAGGCTTGTAAAGTGTCTGATCTTTTAATGTGTATGTTACCACACAAACAGATCCCTCAGCAAAGCTTGTAGCTTTTAAAGTAAACTGGCCAATCACTGGCTGACCATTAAGAGAAAAGTGTAGTCCTCACACAGTAAAAAGAGCAGCAACAGAAAGTGTCCCCAAGGGGGCTCAGTTGTTGGACTTAGCAGACAAAGATATAAATAATAGTATTACATAAGCTGTTAAACATAACTCTGAATGATGTATTTGGAAGTACATTATATACACCTATGTATTTATTTTCTCTTCTTCTAAGGGTCTAACTCTTCCCACTACCATTGAGAAACACTGCACTATGGTATGACTTCAGGCCCCCCTCCAGTTGCCTCCACCATTCTTAGCTCTAGCTAAACTTATCATTCACTATTTACCAGTTTGTGAAGTTGCCCAAATGCATATTTTCATACTTATCTGTTCTCCTCTTAGCCTGGAATGACTTACCTATCTTTTCACTTGAAATCCTATTTGCCCATAAAGACTCGCCCCAAAATTCCAAGTGCTTTATGAAGCTGTGTTGATCTTTTCAGTAGATCTGATCTCTACCTTGGTTAACTATCTAAGTACCTGGCACTTGTTTATGGCACTTACATTTATGATGTGTCACAGATATGAGACAGGGAGCATCAGGAGGGTAGGGTCTGTGTTTTGCTCATCCTTGCTTTCCATCAGCATTTAGCATAGTGCTTTTTACATAATATGGAACCGATTTTTGGTATAATGCATTGGAACACACTCTATTCAGAAATTAGGGATTGTTTATACTTTTAAAAGTAGAATTCATTATAATATAGATCCCTAATTTTTTATTATTCTAAGCTTTTGGCATGTTATACGTGTATAATAGTTTTAAAAACCCATTATATATGAATATGTAAATCAAAACTAGACTAATATTTTAAATGATATTTATTTCTAAAAGAATTCTAGTGATGCTATCTTTGAAAAAGGGACCTATTGTTCCTTGTTGTTAAATTCAGTTATGTCTCCAAATCAACTGTGGCACAGTTAGCTTTTTATTCATGAGGTTTTCTTTGGCGGAGTGGGGTGAGGTGAAGGACCCAAATTTAAACTGAAGGAGATTCAATTAGGTGATAATCTGTTGTATGAACAACCATACACTGTTAAAATGAAAGTTTTATTCTATATCTAAAGTTTCTTAAACAATTTGGACAGTATCCAGACTCAATCTACTCCTAAATACAAAGAAAGCAAATTTTATATGGATATTCACCTTGCAGTTACACCTGAGTCAGATATGGTAAAAGATACAGATGCCTCTGTTAAGCTAATCATGTAATCCAGCCCGTGATAAACTCAAAGTTGTTATAGAAGTTTTGTGAAAAGTTAAGCCATGTATCTTACAAAGTAACTTACAAAGTATGTACAAAGTAAAAAGAGAACATTGCAAAAATTTAAATAAAAATTATGAATTTATACTTTAATAAATTCTATTTTTAAAAGTACAAATCAGATTATGATGATGAATATTATAAAATTATAATTCTTAGACAAATTCCTCAACAATATAATATGAGATACTAGCCAACAGTACAGCCAACCAACATTAAATGAAGCATTAAAACAGTTCAAGCTTCTTAGGAGTGTATTTTATAGCTTTCATTTGTCATTCCTTAATGTATTTTAGAGATCCTAGAGCACAGTAGATGGTCAATAAATATAGAATATGTGAATATAAAAACTGAATTAGAAGCTGGGGGGATAAAGAAAAGTATGGTTTCTCTCACCCCCCCAAAATTAGAAAGGTAGTAAAACAAGGTAGTAAATTGTGAATATCGCAATGACAGTACAAACAAAAAGCATTAGAAGAACCAAAGTAGAAGGTATTAAATAACATTCTAGGATTCTCAGCAGGGGGAAGTTACACGATAAAGGTTGTGTTTAGGTATTAACAGTATTGTTAGAAGAGGAGGATGCAGGAGGAACTGGGACTGAAACTCTGATATCACCACATAGGCTAATTTTAGAGTTATGGGAAGCAAGTGAGAAAAAAGGATGGATCTGTGGCCCTAATACTACTTAGATTTATAGGCCCCTATAAATTGGCATAGCATATCTGGCTTGGTTTAGAATTTTGGAGGGAAAAAAATGTAACTGATTTGTATATGTAAACTAATGGGAGGAAGCAGTATACTCGTAGTTGTCTCTGTATTTCCCAGAAAGTTCCTGTTAAGAGTTTTAAAGATTAACTGCTTCAGCATTATACCAAAAGAATCTGAGATATACGAATAGAGTGGGAGGAAAACACTAAAAAATCCACATTTTAACAAACTTACATTTTGTAGAGAACCCTTTAAAAAAAGTCACTGAATAGGTTTTATTTTTTGAAAAATTTTGAATGGTAATATTGAGCTACTTTCTCTTTTCCAGGTCTTAGGTAATTTCTCCGACAAAAAGGAAAAATACATTCCCTTCATTCCATAGTCTAAATATGCCTAGAGAGGAGACTACCAGTAGCTACTTGTAGCAGCATTTGTAACTGCTGGGAGAGGGAAATGGCTCTGCTAACTCTAGCAAAGGTATGCAGCAAAGTGGCCAAATTTGGCAGAGCTACGGACTGATGCTATGTATGAATACATCATGGTCGTTCCCAAAAGGGACTTCTAACAGAGCTTACTTTGAAGTTTCCCGATGAATAGAAGAAAATCTGTCCATTTCATTGGCTATGAATCCAATAATAGCATATCATTATTTACTTTCCATAATCTAGAAATTTAAGGGGAAAAAAGACCATTGTTATCCAATAAACTCATGTCTACAGCTAGAACATTTGCAACCCAGTCTAGAGTTAAAATGTGATGAAATGTATGAGAATATATAAAGCTTGCAGATCAAAAGTATATTTCTGATCTTTTCAGACTACCCCAAAGCCAGTCCGTAAACTATAGGAGCCAATCTATTCTTACTCAGTGCTCAAAGATACAAGTTTCTGCTGAAGGGGTTACACGCATAAAAAACAGCCAAGAAAATGGAAGCAATTTCTTTTCCGAAGTGGAGTGATGACATGGAAGCGACTGTCACTACCAGTGTACAGTACGCAGCCCATATCACTGAGTTCGACAACACCAACAGTATCACAGAAAATAAGGCAGATGTATAAGCAACAAACATCTGAGCCACAAAGCCATATTTCCTCTTCCTTGTAAGTCTTCTGCCATTTATTCCTACCATAATATGTTAACTATGCTTTAATTTTTTAAAAATCTGATAAAGAGTAATAAACCCAAGACTGAAAAAGAAGTTTCTCAGTATTTTGTCTCTGCTTACCCTTCTGGAAAATGTAAAATGAAAAAAATGAATACAGTAGTAGAAATGTATCTTCATTTCAGGCAGGTTTCTATTTGGCAAGGGATTCAAGTTCATTTAGAGATAGAACAATGAAGCCATGGTTATGAGACATCTGGGAAACCTAACTTTTTTTTTTATCCCATGAGACAGTGAACTAAGGATTCGCTACGCCAGCATCAAGAAGAGCTAATTTAAGTTGTAAACTTATTTGTCAAAAACATTTTTTACAAGCTGCAAAAGTCACAGAAACCTACCTAATCATATAACTTCATTATTTCCCTGCCTTTGCTTTGCCCTACTATATCCCTTAAAGATCATTAACCTACAAACTCAGCCCTTCCTAGGCATGGTGCCAATGAGCCAATGAGAAAGAGTCAACAGCCAGAAAAGGCAAAAGAGAATTTGTTGTCTTAGCCTGATATACGATGTGCCTGATATCCAATATAAGTTCTTATATATTCACATGTAAACTAAGACATAGCTTTCCCAGAACTGTCAGGTACAAGATACCTTCAGACTGGGAGTCTAGTCTTGCTTATTAGCTTGCACTCCAGTCTTCTTTTGGGACTAAAGTCCTGACTTGAACATCAGTCTCTCAAAATTGAGTCCTGATGGTGCACTGTAGCTTTTATCAGATCCCTTCCTGGGAATCAGACCTTGATTTTGTATCAATTGTTTACTAAAGACCTATTTCAACCCATACATATGACTTCTTTCTTTCAAATGTAACAGATTCCTGATACCCAGACCTATCAAAAGAAATACAGAGGCATTTGGTATGCCCTGAATTAAACTTGAAGTTATTGGTCCTTGACAGCACTATAAAGAGACATAATCTCCTGTGACCTTTCTCAACCAGACCAAGAATGCTAACCACCTCTCTACAATGGCCTGCCACTGAGTTTCTAGGATAAAAATATGCCTTAATATATATGACAGTCTTAGTATGTCATGCAAAGCAATTTCCATGACTTTTCTTATTTAATCATCACAACAATGCTATGAGGTAAGGACTAATATTACCCCCATTTTACAATGAGTAGACAGAGGCTTAAAAGGGATACGAGACTTACCTTAAAGTTAAACAGGCAGTCTGATTCCAGAGATTCTGCTTTTAGTGAAATTAAACAATATATACCAAATATTTCATCAAACCTCTACCATCATCAAGTGTAAGAGCACCATTATTTTAGCACTAAGAAAAAACAATACACTGTCAATTAAACTGATAACAAAACTTTCTTATCAATGCCACTCGAAATGTGGGCCCTGACCAGTGCCAGACCATAACCTGTTATCAGTCTATATAAAGATAAGAACAGAAAATAAGAGTGTTTAGAAACATCTATAACATTTTGATATTGCTATGACATTTTTTATTGCATTTTATAAAACTGGTGAAGGTTAAAAAACAAAAAAAAAAAAACCAAAACTTGATCTTTACTTCCAATAGTTTGAGAAACTCTGACTTAGAATTCTGACTCTTCAGAATCTTTTTGATGCAGAGTGATTAGTACTCATGTTCTTCTGTATATTGACGCTGCTTCCCAATCAGCTCCTAGGTTTTAGTCCCAGATCTGGACAAGCACTCTTCAACCTGGACCCCCTCTCTATCTTATAGGAAGGATCCAGGCAATAACAGCTGTGTCACACTACAAATTCAAACATCAGAAAGCAGAAAGGTTGAAATAAAAATCATTTGAGTCCACAAAATAATGGTATTATTTGTTTCCCTGTCATTTCTAAAATTTCTTGATGCTCTCTACTGTTTATTTGCCCAAATACAAATTGGAAAGAAATTACTTTTCTTTTATAGTCTGTTTTTTGTCCCTTATTTATCTATACTCATAAACATCATTTTGGCTGATCCTTTGGCCGAAAGTCTTCATTATCTACCCAGGAAATGTATGGCAAGCAGTATTATTGAAATATATAGGTCTATATAGCCCAAACACTATAATTAAACACACCAACTGAAAGTATTCTAGCAGGTCAATTTTTTCCACCTTCTACTTGCATTAACTTGAAAATTCGTTAACCAAAATACTCAATATCTAAATATGTCTTGTTAATTAATTAGGCATTGCCAAAAGCTTAGAGAACGTATTCCATCCTCAGACACTGTTAATGTCTACTCTTTCTTTCCTGGTAATAAACACAATACATGTTTATCATGGAAAACTTGGAAAATATCAAAAAGTATAATGAAGATAAAAATCGCCCATAATCCCAAATTCAAATTAATAGTTTATAAGTCTAGAGTGAAAATAGACTAAACAAAATATATTATTTAATTTTAAAAACTAAAAATCATTTTTTTTGATGAATTCACTAATGTGAGTCATCAAAATGTGTTCCTAAAATGAACACAGAATCCTAAGAAATCTTATATAGAAGAGCCATTGGGCTTCAACCATTACATTACACTACAACACCTAAAACATGTTAGGGGCATCATGTTCTAAAAACTCAGCTAAATAGTTTTAGAAAATACTTAATATCTTATGGTTGCTAGCTTTGTGAAGTACTGATTCATACCTTTACATTCAGCTTTGAGAAGAGGAGGGAAAAAGGATAAAGTAAGATTATAAGGAGAAGTGTAAGATAGAAATCAGATACAAATTCACCAAAGGTCACTCCATATTGACAAACTGAAGTAACTGGTCTGTGCTTATACCTATGGAAGAGATCAGAAAACTAGGATGCATGATTCCATCTATTTGTTGAAATGCTATGGCAGTTTAGCAGATTCACTTAGTGGACAAACTACAATTAAATTCATTGGAGCCAAGAGAAAAGGAATGTTGATGAACTATACAAATAAAAATCACTTGGTCCTTTATCTAGTTTCAAAAATGTTAGTGGAAATGGGTAACAAATGTTGCTGAAACTGGATAAAAAAAATAAGCTCCAATATTTATCTCATTTCATACATAAAAATTTGATGTGGGTCACAGACGTAAGCATAAAATTCCTAACAATAAAAATATCAGAAGAAAACCTAAGAGAGAATCTTTATGACTTTAGAGTACACAGAAATTTATTGGACAACACACGGAAAGTATAAATAACCCAATAAAAACGGGGAAAAAATTGAAGACACATCACAAAGGAAGATATATGAATAGCCAATAAATGCACGTGTACATGCACACACAATAGGTGCTGAATCTCATTCATCATTAAGGAAACAAAAATAACAATCGCAGTGTGATATTACTACTGTGTGTAAAATAAAAATATGAACAAATCCAAGGAAAGTAGACACAAAAGGGTATACTCTACATGATTCCATTATAAATGAATGAAATCCAAGGAGACAAGCTAATCTATGTTATAGAAATCACCTGAGAGCAGTGGGAGGTTATGACTAGAAAGGAGAATTTGCTAAAGTAATGGAAATGTTATTCCTTTTTAGAGCAGTGGTCACATGGCAGTGTAGAATTGTTAAAGCTCCCTGAAGGGAGTAACTAAAATCTGTGGGGAATTTCTGCTAATTTTATATAGACAAATATGTATATTTACATATATTACATATATGTGTATTTATCTATGTGTATTTTCTATATATAGTCTAAGAAAAAGTGTTAAATGTAACTAATAAGCCTTCTTTGTACAATAAGTAATTTAATATACATATATTGAGTTTCAAGCATATGTTAGGTATCCTAAATTATTTGTTTTTGTGTTAAAAATGAACACATCTTAAACTGAGTTAAATGTTCCAATACAGATACTACAATTAAAGTAAAATATTATCTAAATCTCTTTCCTAAGGAACAAAAACTTTGTCAATTCTCATATAAAATGGTTCAGTGCCTTTCAGTATACAATTATCTCCTATCTTTTAAAAATAGAATGTGTCACTATTTGCAGAAATGAAAACTACAATTACAATATTTTTAAAATTATTGTTTGCTATCAATTACTTTTCATTTATGTGCTTGTACATTTCAGAATATTTTCTTAAAGCTTGACAGTGACCAAGGCCCCAGAAAAGCACCTGTAAACAGTGGGTACTAATACCAGATATGGTCGTACTTAGCATTATGCTATTGCTATACTCAGATGGTTGAAACTGTCCTTGGCTTCTCTGCCTACATGGTCTTTGTGAGCAATCCTTAGGTTTCACCAGACTAGAACATTTTCAACCAGACTAAAACATTTCCAACAAAACAGTGTTAATTACTTGCAAAACCACCACTGAATTTCAAAATATTTCTTTGGGAGAGAAATGTTCACTGTCCTCTGCCTAGGTTGCTATGCCTGAGTCATAACATTATCTAGTGCATTTTCTCATTACAAAATTTCATCTCATGATAGCAAGTCGTCAATACTGTTGTTACAGATCCTGCAAAAGCATGTGCTGTTATAAATTCGCGTGCCTCTCTGTGATTTCAAAATTGCTATTTATATAACTGTTAAGTTCCAGGCAGAAGAAACTATTATTTAACATATACAATGTACCAATAGTATGCAGAACACTGCCCAGAATGTTCTGATTCTTCCAAATTCTATAGTTCTTCTAAATTCAGTTAAGGGAGAAAAAAAGTCTTCTTGATTTAAAATTCTGAGTCATTTCTTATCATAAATAATAATGATCTAAAATTACTATGTTTGCATGTACCTAGGATTATAATAAATGCCATGTGTCCAAGGGGGGTATTACTAGAGTAATTTTCAATATCTATATAATTAGTTCACATAATATATTTAATGGCCTGTTACATGTTTAGCTGGCAAGTTTCTACATTTACTAACCCCATAATTTTAAATTAGAAAATTATATTTCAACCTACTGTTTTTATTTTGACTGTATCCAAAATACATTAATTGTGGTACATATAGTCAATAAATGAGCCATTATTTCTCCAAGGTGTGTAAAATACATACACAGTGATGCCAACTGCATTAAATTTTCCTGCCAAACAAGGAAACAATTAAAGTTGTGTTAACTATAAAATCAGGATTACATTAATTCTAATAAAAGGAAAAGATTTAACTTTTTTTTTTAACTTCAGACATGCAGTCATGTGAATGGTAACCTAATGCTGACTGTATAAAATATGAACTATGCAAAAGTTTTACAGCTGGTTTTGATCAGCTTCCTTTGTTTAACATTAAAAGTTAACTTCCAGAAGACACATACAAGCTACAGGTAATGATTACCAGATGGAGATGTTCATCCTATTACTATGTCTGATATCATAGAGAATATACTGTAAGAAGGAAAAAAAATAACTTGGGCAGAGATTCTGATATTTTCTGTGGTACAAACAGGCTCTTCCTGACTTACACTGGCCAGCAAAGTCAAAGACTCTTTAACATCAAAATGCTTTTGTAAGGTCTATGGCCATACTGCCTTGAACATGCTCGATCCTGGCTGATCGCAGAAGCTAAGCAGGGTCAGGTCTGGTTAGTACTTGGATGGGAGACCACCTAGGAAGACCTGGTACTGAAGGCATTTTTTTTTAAACTATAATAGAGTGAAATAATAGTATATATAGTCAGTATACATAGCCAAATGTTTTTAAAATTTAAATCCACACTTAATAACTAGCTACTTTTTCCTGTCAAAATGATTAAGTTGAGGCCTAATGAGTAATGTTAATGACTACTTACTTAGAATCAGCTCAGAATAAAAGGTATGCTCCCCATATACAGCCTATCTTTCCATTCTATGTCCTATAACCATTCAGCCTGTTGTTAAACCCTGGAAATCTAGATGCTCTAGTCTCTCTGCCTCAAACTAAGCCATGAACTGACATGAAGTTATCTTAGATTATTATGTAAGAATAGCAACTGAAAAATAAACTCAAAACTTTAAAAGCCTTCGATTTCTATTAAATGGTCCGGTAGTTTAAATTTTTTTTTTTTTTTTTTTTTTTTTGATACGAGGAAATATTTATTTGAAGTAGAATCTGTCTCTGGAGAGAGGAGGCAATGTAAAAGAAAATTCAGTCTGCATTTAAGCATGTCTCTTAATAATATTTACTTCCCCTTTAATATTTCATTAAACCTTGAAGCAAAAATAAAGAAAAACTACAGAACGTTATAACTATCTCCTGTGGTTTGGATTATCATTAGAGAACAAACCTATTTGTAAATAAACAGAGATAATAAATAGATAAATCATACATGTGAAATTTCTACCCTACAATGAAAATAGAGAACTGGAAAAAATCGCAGGGGCATAGCTTCAGAAAATCTTTAAAATTTTTCTGTTTCCCTTTGTTATTCTTCATGTGTGTTATATTCCCCTAAAAATGAATGATTCATTTTTCTCGAACTATTCTCTTTCCTATACCTTCCACTATCTAATTCTATGATTTCTAATCTCTGTAAGATCAGACATCACTACTGCCTACACTAGCATAAAAATTATTTCCTACATGAGGTTTTCGCTGATTCTTAGAGGAAGAACTAATCTCTTTCTCACTGAACCAATATACTATCTCAAACATTACATCTTTGTTAGTAGTACAGTTGATCCTTGAATAACATGGGGGTTAAGGATACTGACCCCTACACAGTCAAAAATCCACAGATAACTTTTGACTTAACTATAGTCCTTCAGTACTCGTGGGGGATTGGTTCAAAGACCTCCCATGGATATCAGAATCTGCAGATGCTCAAGTCCCTTATATAAAGTGGCACAGGACAATGCATACAGTTGGCCCCCAATATCCATGATTCCCAATCACTGATCAAAAATACTGTTTTCAAGTTGGTTAAATCTGTGGGTGAAAAACCTGGGGATACAGAGGGTTGGCTGTATATTTATTGAAAATAATCCTTATTTAAGTGGACTTGTTCAGTTCATACTCTTGTTTTTCAAGTGTCAACTGTATATTCATTTCAGTATTGATCACTGTACTGGACTATAACCTCTCAGGTAAGGCAGATGTTATCCTATTTAGTACTTGGTGTACAATTTTGCTCTTGGTAGGTATGTAAGAAATGTTCATACATTAAATGAATAAACTCCCAGATTTCTGCAGGGCCAAATATAATTGTGGCATGGGAAATGCTAACAACAGAAATAAAACCAACCCCCCTAAAACAAAAATATGTTTTTACTTTTGTAATCAAATGTTGTCTTATTAATAAAAAATGCAATGAACACAACATAAATATACATTAAAATTAAAAAATATCCATGCTTTAACTTTTCTTCTTGCCTAAAATTTTATGAAACTTAAAAATACATATTTGGGGGGAAAATAATAAATCAAAACAACACCGGGGGGGGGGGAAGAATGGCGTTAGTGGGCCAAAACTTCAAGGAATTCCTAAAATATAAAAATTCAACAGAATTAGATGGGTGAAAGACTGATTGAGAAACAGCAATATCCAAAACATTAAGAAATAGAGGTAAGAGAAATTACTGAGAGGCTCCAAACTCAAAGAGAAAAAAGCAAAAGGGACCCCCTAAGGCAATCATCTGGGTGAGTGGGGGAG
>NW_006494614.1:39506677-39510480 GCF_000325575.1 Pteropus alecto | reverse complement strand
AAAAAAAAAAAAAAAATTAGGATTTTTATCAGCAGAGTTGAGTTCCACAGAAAGGAGAGTCCATGGCAACAAGTGGGGAGATCCACTCACAGCCTGTGTCCCACATCCTAGAACTCTACAACTTCCAAGACATGAAGGGGCTCTTCGCAGGGTATATCTTCTTAAGGTCAGACATGCTATGAGTGTGTGCAGCCCTAAGCGTGAATCTGGATGTGAGGGGCTGGAGTATCCACACACGTGTGTGAGACACCTTTTATCATGGAGCTAGAGAAGAAAGAGAAGGGAGATGGACTTAAGGCTGCCACAACTTTCCAGTATGAAACTCTGTGAAGTCAGATATTTCTAAATTTGAACCTAGCAGTCCAGATTGTTAGAAAGATATTTGGCAAAATAGGGGATGGAACAAATTTCATGTAATAATTAGACTGATTTATAACTTTTAAATATTTAAACATATACTATATAATGATAAATATGGATTTATTTTCAAAACCACAACTATTTTATTCTTCCACATCGTAAAGAAAAACGTTTACAATATACAAAGTATGCAAATATATTGCCCATATTACCCTAGAGTGATAAACTTGGTAATAAACTTCAGCCAAGTAATAAATTAGTTAGAATAGAAAGACATTTGAATTGAAACAGAAGACAAAATGGGGGTAGGGGGAAAGTTAGCTAGAATTGATTAAATCTATAAGAAGGCTATTAAAGATTCTTGAAAAAGAAGAAATGTACTGTCAATAATACTATAGATTAAAAAATAACTCAGTAAAATGCAGGAATTCAGGGAAATAGAGGAGAAAAAATGCAACTAAACAAAAAGCTCGTTCTGTGAAAAGATCAATAAAAACAGTAAGATGCTAATTATGGTAACGGAAAAAAGAAAGGGGATACAAATGACAAAAATCAGAAATGAAAGATAGGACATCACTACAGATCCCACAAACATTAAAAAAATAATAAGGGAATGCTATGAACAATTCTATGTCTACAAATTTAATAATGTGGCTGAAACAGACCAATTTCTTAAAAGATACAATCAACCAAAACTCACACAAGAAGAATTACAACATCTAAATAGGCCTGTATCTATTTAAAAATTGAATTAATAATTAATAACCTTCTACAACAAAAAGCACCGGGACCAAATAGGTTCAATGGTGAATGCTACCAAACACTTTAGGAAAAATTATACCAACGCAATCTCTTTATAATCTCTCTACAATTTCTTTTAGAAGATATAAGCGAAGGGAATACTTTCTATCTCATTCTATGAGGCCAGTATTACCTTGAGACAAAACCAGTCAAAGACAGTTCAAGAAAATGAAACAACAGACCAATACTTATGAACGTAGATGCAAAAATCCTCAAAAATAGGCAAATCAAATTTAACAATTTATGATAAAAATTATATACTGTGACCCAGTGGCATTTATCTCAGGTATACAAGGCTGGTTCAACATTCAAAATCAATGAATGTAATACATTTCAACAGACTAAAGAAGAAAAACCACATGATTGCATCAACAGATGCAGAAAAAGCAATTGACAAAATCTAACACCCATTTATGATTAAAAAAATCTCTCAATAAACGAGAAATAAAAAAAGCTTTCTCAACTCGATAATCTACAAAACAACTACAGCTAGTAATCATATTCAACTGATATTTGACAAAAAAACGAAGGCAATAAAATGGAACAAATATAGTCTTTTTAATAAATGATGCTGAAACTAGATCCACATGCAAGAAAGTGAATTTATACACAGACCTTACACCTTTCATAAAAATTAATTCAATATGGATCACAGACCTAAATATAAAATGTAAAACTATAAAACTCTTTCAAGGTAACCTAGGAGAAAATGTAGGTAACTTTGGGTTTGGCAATGACTTCTTCAATGAAATTCCAAAGGCGCAATCCATGAAAGAAATAACTGATAAACTGCATTTCATTGAAATTCAAATTTTCTACTCTGCTAAAGACAATGTAAAGAAAATGGGGGAAAAAAGCCACAAACTGGGAGAAAATAGTTGCAAAAGTATATCTAATAAAGAACTTATCTAAAATACACAAAGAACTCTTACAAGTCAATAAAACAACAACAAAAACCAAAGAATCTGATTAAAATATAGGCCAAAGACCTTAACAGACACCTCACCAAAGATATACAAGGATTTCTGATCCAAGATGCCAAGAGGAGACTCCTGAATTCAGCTTCTCCAACAGACACACAGAATCTGCAACTACACATGGAACAATTTCTTCTGAAAGAAACCTAGTAAATGGCTGAGCAACTCCTACACATTAGGTGAACAATAAATACTTACATCTAAACAGGTCTTGGAACACTTTCAATTACCGGGAGCCTCTAAGAACAGTTTAGAAAACCACAAAATTTGAGAGACAACCAAGAGTTAGGAACAGGCTAAATGATAAGTTTCATCAACTACACAAGATTAACCCATCAAGATTAGGAGAGGTGGCTTTTATCGAATGCACAGAAATCAACACAGAAAATCAAGAAAATGAAGAAATAAAGGAATATGTTTCAAACAAAGAAGATAAAACTCCAAAAAAGACCTTAATAAAATGGAGACAAATGGTTAACCTCATAAAGAGTTCAAATTAATGGTCATAAAGTTGCTCACCAAGGTCTAGGGATCCCAGGAAGAGAAGTAAGAGAGAAAGGGGCAGAAGCTTATTCAAAATAATAATGATGATGATGATGACGATGATGGCAGATAACTGCCCTAACCTGGAGAAAGAAATAGATATCCAAATCTAGGACACTCACAGAATTCCAAAAAAGATGAATGGAAAGAGACCCACACTGAGACACATAAGTAAACTGTCAAAAGTTAAAGGAGAGAATTTTAAAAGCAACAAGGGAAAATCAACTTGTTACCTACAATGTAATCCCTATAAGATCCTCAGATTTATCAGCAGAAACTTTGCAGGCCAGAAGAGAGTGGTATGATATATAGAAAGTGTTGGGAAAAAAAAACAAAAAACAAAAAACTTAGCAACCAAAAATACTTTACCTTGCAATTCTCTTTCAATATTAAAGGAGAAATCAAAAATTATCCAGACAAGCAAAAGCTGAAGGAATTCGTAAGTACTATATAGGCATTAAAAAATAAAAAAGGACTTCTTCAAGCTGAAACAAAAGAATGCTAATTAGTAACAGGAAAACATATGAAAGTATAAACCTCACTGGTAAAGGTAAATACATAGTTAAATTCAGAACACTCAAATGTCTTAATGATCGTGGGTAAATCACCCATAAATCTGGTATGAAGTTTACAAGAAAATATCTTTAAAAATCTGTAACTGCAACACTGTGTTAATGGATACACAAGGCAAAGAGATGTAATTTGTGACATTAAAAACATAAAATATGGGGGGAGGAGAGCTTTTAGTATGCATCTGAAGTGAAGTTATCAGCTTGAAATTGACTTTTACAACTATAAAAGTTTATATGTCTCATGATAATCACAAAGCAAAAACCTATAGATACATAAAAGATAAAGGAATCCAAGCATACTATAAGAGAAAATCATCAAATCATAAAAGAGAAACAAAGAAATTACAAAACAGCCAGAAAACAATTAAATCCATAGCTACTGACAATCTCTAACTTATGAGAGCTCAACTTAACGATTTTTTGACTTTATGATGGTGTAGCAGTGATATGTATAAACAGTGATATGTATAAATTACATGAGCTATTAAACATTTTATTATAAAATAGGCTTTGTATTAGATGATTCTGCCCAACTTTGAACTGTAAGTGT
>NW_006494614.1:39503192-39506637 GCF_000325575.1 Pteropus alecto | reverse complement strand
GTTAGGTGCATTAAATGTATTTTCGACATGATATTTTCAACTTATAATGGGTGTATCAGGATGTAATCCCATCATAAATCAAAGAATATCTGTACTAAATTATCTAATCAAAAGATGCAGAGTAACTGAATAAATAAAAATACAATACTCAACTATATGTTGTCCACAAGAGACTCTCACTTCAGATGTAAGGACACACAGAGACTGAAAGTGAAGGGATGGGAAAAGATTTCCCATGCAATGGAAACCAAAAGAAAGCAGGGGTAGCTATATTTATATCAGGCAAAATGAACTTTAAACCAAAGATTGTAACAAGACAAAAGTCACCCAACACAAGAGCACTTAAATTGTGAATACATGTCACTATACATTTGTCCAAATCCACAGCATGTACAATATCAAGAGTGAACTCTGGTGGGTGATGTTGATAATGGGAGAGGTTGTAAAAGTATGGGGGAAGGGAGCTAGATGGGAAATCTATACGTTCTCCTCAAATGTGTTGTAAACTTAAAACTGTTCTAAAAATAGTCTATTTAAAAATACTTTAAAATATTTTTTTTATATCTATGTGAGATGATGGATGTTAACTAAAATTATTATGGTCGTCATTTCACAATATAGGAACACCTTAAACTTATACAGTGTTGTATATCTATTATATCTTAATAAAACTGAAAACAAATTAAAAATTAAAAAAGAACTTTTCTATAAGTGATTAAATATGACTAAACCTAGTTAGATATTGATGACAGACTTTTAAAGATTCTTGAAATAGAAGAAACATACTGCTATTAATAATATGGAATTAAAAATACTTAACTGACTCAGTAAAATGTAGAAATTTAGAGGAAAAGAGAAGTAAAAGTGTTCTAAATGTTACCTGGGGAAATGCAGTACAGAAAAATAAAAGCATTATTAAAAAGTCTCATCTTATGGGGAGAGGCAGAGGAATAAAGCACCTTAACGGAAACAATAGTTGACATTTTGTTTTTACATAATGGCAGAAAAATGTGTTTGAGGGTGAGTTTCAAGAAAGGAAAGGTAACTACTATCGGAATGTAAAAGGATAGGAAAATTAAAAAATTAACAAGCAAAAAAAGAGGCATTAGGGGTAACATAAAATTAAGAAATAAGGAAAAATAGATAGAGGAAATGTAAAATTAATAATTAGAAAATAAGATAAAAAGTTAAAATTTGAAATAGCTGAATCCTCTAATAAAAAAAAAAGACTGTCAGATTTACTTTAAAAATAAATGTTTATGTTATTTGAAACAAGTATTCTCGATATTAAGACATGAATAAGGGAGTATCAGTAAATATCTGCATTAAAAAGATAGCAGATAATATTAATATAGGAAATACAGTGTTAATAATAAAAATCACAATTTATGAAGATATAACAGATATACACCTGTGTTTCAGATAAGACAGAAACCAACTATATGACATAAAATCCACAAATTCAAGAGCTTAGTTAAAAAAATGTCTTTTTGAAGCAAGTTTTCCATATATCTCTCTCAGACTGGGCCAGATCTAGTAGAAAAAGTTTTAGAGTAAAGATATAGATGAACTAAATATTATAATCATATGTTTATTTTATGTATGTATGTGTATATAAGTACACACACACAGAAACATGCATCTCCATCCGTTCTTACATTCATTCTTACATCTGTTCTTGAATGCAGAATTCTAACTTTTTCTTATGTCCACAAAACAGAAATAAGAATTGCATGTATTTGGCTATACACATATACACACAATATGGACAAATTTTAAACATACAAAATGTAAAGCTTATATTGTCTGTTAAAATTGCTACAAAATCAGAAATAAAAAATGATGATGATGTAAAAGCACTAAATACTTGGCATAAACTCCGCAGAGCAAAAAAAAAAAAATCAAACCTCTTATTGAAAATTACATGGATGGGCAAATGAAAACAGGAAGTCATGAGTCAGAGTTAAAACTGTAATTATAAGAAAATTAATAGACATAAGTTTAGTTACTGGTAAGTGCTAATCTTAAGAAATTAGGGAACAAAGAACAATAAAATAAACCAGAAAGAGGGAGAAAGATAAAAGAAATTAAAGAGAACACAGAAAAAACAATGTAGAACTAATAAATCAATTTAAGTGCTGATTCTTTTAGACTATTAAAATTGATAAAACTCTCTCAGAGATTAAAGAATAAGAGAATAAATATAAACAATATAAGGAATGATTATTCTTCAGGTTTGAAAGAAAACAATTTCTTTAAACTTTCATAATCCAGATACAGAAATAATATCAATTAGGATAAGCTTTGGATAAATCTCCATCAAAAACTCAGAAACAAGCAGATTCTGATAACATTATATCCTTAGCTATCAGAATTTCCTGTCTAAATTCTAATTATTTTAATTCAGGAACTGAATAGATTTGGGTAGCAAAGAACATACTTATACTAAATGTAAACCTATGACTTCCGTATTCTTCAGAAATAGGTTTAAATACATATCAAAGAACACCCCCATATAACAGCATTTTAAACAAAATGGAATCTTATTTTTCTCTCACGTAAAGAAAAGGATCGTAAAGCAGTCCAGTGCTGCTATGATAACTCTACAATGTCATCTGCAACCTAGTCTCTGCTCCACCACCCTTGTGCTTGGCTTTCACCCGCAAATCGTTTTTAAATTTTTTTAAATTAAATTTATTGGGGTGATATTGGTTAATAAAATTATTTAAGTTTCAAGTGTATAATTCAATAATATGTCGTATGTATATTGCCTTGTGTGTTCACCACCCAAAGTTAAAACAGGGAGGCTGTTAGAGCTCCAGCCACTACTTGAATTTCAGACCAAGAGAAGGAATAAAGGCAGCTCATTTGAAGTAGGCTTCCCCCAAATCTCAAAGACTTGTCACACAATAATACCTGACTTCAAGGGTGGCTGGAAAATATAGACTTCTGTTTAGGCAACACTGCCCAAAACAAAGAGAGTTCTGTTGCTAAGGAAGAAAATGAGAATGGATGTATGGTTAAGCAACTATTAATTGCTGCTACTGCAACAAATATGAAAACCTAAAGAAAAATAAAAGTTTTCTTAGCAAAATATAAATGATAAAATTTAACCTTAGAAGTAAAAATCATGACCAGACCAACTACCTTAGAAGAGCCTCAGAACTTTAACAAAGATCAACTATTTAAAAAGACCCTAGGGTCAAAAAGCTTTTACATATTATTTTAATCTAACCTTTAAAGAACAGACAATTCCAGTTTTAAACTATTCCAGACTCAAGGATATAAAGGTTCATTTTGTGAAATCAGGATAACCTGATATTAATTTCTCATATACATAGTAACTAGAAAAAAATTTTCAAAAATACTAAATAAAATATTAACAAATAGAATCCAGCAATATATTAAAAGGATTACACACTATGATTAAGTAGTTCCAGGAATG
>NW_006494614.1:39476314-39503146 GCF_000325575.1 Pteropus alecto | reverse complement strand
TTTCAAAAAAAATCTATCAATCTGAACCATAAAAAGATTAGAGCAAAAAAAAAAAAAATCACAAGTATAGATACTGAAATAGAACTGATAAAACTCAAGAGTATTTCTTAAAACCTCAAGTTATATCAAAATACTTGAAAAGTACTTAAATATAGTAAAGACTGATTAATGAGAACTACAGCAAACACCAATCTAAATACAGAGATGGTAAAACCATTTCTAAATTAACCATAATGATTCAAATGGTAGCAAAAATACTTTAAAAGCATCTAATAGAAAAATGAATGAGGGCTATAAATAGGCTATTCCCAGAGCAACAAATTAAAGGGGCTGAAGGTGTGTGGCAAGTTCTTTGCTGCACCAGTGGTCAGGCGAATGCAAATCAATACAGCAATGAGACATCACTATAAATCAGTAGATAGACATATTACGGGGTGGTTAGAACTCTCAATGGCAAACAATACTGGCACAAATAAAACTGAGTATTTCTGAAGAGATACCTAGTAATATCTATTTACACATACTTGTGTTCAGCAATTCCACTCTGGGGAATCTGGCAAAACAAGATTTGTGTTACAATGATAACTGCTGCAGCATTGTTTAAAGCAGCAAAAAAATTAGAATAGAAGTCAATGTCCATCAATAATGCAACAGGTGAATATAAAATCATAAAAAAAATGAGATTAAATGATACTAAGCATGGAAGACAAGCAGTAGGAAACTATAAATAATTTAAGTTTTAGCTCAACTGTGTAACAAATTAACGAAAGACCGCTACTACAGATGAACTTTTCTCTATATATTTATGGAGAAGGGTATGGAAAGCAATATACCAGGTTGTTAATAGTAGGTACTTAGGAGGAAGGGATGGGAGAGTAGATAAAAAAAAAGTGGCCACAAGCTGCACATATAATTTAAAATTATAAATTTGTATGTGTATACATGTAGATAAGGAGAAATGCAAAAGATGGTCATCAAAATATTGATAATGATTACCTCAAAATGGATATATTTGAATTCAGATGAATTTTCTTTCTCAGTTTTACATATACCATGTAAAAAAACAAAATGAAGATAGGTGCCAGAGGAGTTCAGAAGGCAGAGAAATCACTGTGTAACAATTTCAGTGAGAGAAAAAAATTACTAAACTTTTAAGTTCGAAACTTGATTAGCTATATATATGCCTGTTAAATTGTATACCTGAAACACTGGATTTCATTAATCGATGACATACACACAGACAAAAATAATTAAAAATAAATTTTAAAAAATAAATTAAATAAAAAAACTTGATTGGCTAACAATATTAGTAAAATTAAAATGTTTTGATTTCAAGTTTTCAATACAATGACTGCTTCATCATATGTATTTTTTTAAGTACTACCTCATGCAATTGTAGGAAAAAAGACCAAATTATTGACTCTGGCTGGCTGAAGTTATGGACCAGAAGTATACAACTAAACAGCTTTTTAACACTTCCCAGGTCACTCATTATTATACTTTAAATTTGTTTTCATGAAAAAAAACAAAAAAAAAAAAAACAAAAAAAACCCAGAAAATATCAGAAGCATTCATATTGAAACTGATGTCTAAAACTGTATTCTAAAATTAAATACAAATAATATTTGAGTTGCCTGCCATTTTGGATTAGCCTTGTTTCTGGAGAATGAGAACTGTTATTAAATTTCAGATATAAAATAAACAGAGCAACTCATTTACAAAATATTCCTAGAAACAAGACTGTACTGATAATAAAGAAAAAGGAAGTAATAAATCGAGTATTTTATACATGACAGAGAAAGAGAGACATTAAGTTCTGCCAATTTCAGGCATTTCTCCCTCTTATACTTCAATCATGATCTTATAAAAAGTAAATAGACACTGACATAAACTTTAAGTGAAAATAAAAGTCATTTAAAAAAATAGACAAAGCTTATCATTATTGTTAAAGCAAGAAATAGATGTTTCTGCTTCACTTATCTGAGCTTATGAGAAAAGAAACCAAGTCACAGGCTATTATAGGTAGAAGGGATCTATCTACAATCTTGTTCAAAATAAGGCCAACGAAGTGATTTATAACATATGTTGTAAGGTAAATTGCCCTCTCACAGTGTTATATAAAGTCTAACTCCTCCAAGGATAGCAAAAGAAAAGTCCCTAGTTGAAGAGGCTCAACATATATGTCAAGAGCTGTAATTCTGAATCTCTGAAATCCATCCTTCATTGTTAATCCTGAAGGAGTTAGATATGGCTTCATAAAGAAAATCATAAAGTGTTCTACATATGAACACATGTACACGTGTAAGAAAGACACAAACATTTCCATTTCATTCATTCTCATAATTGATATAAAGATAATTCTATAAAGGATTATCAATTATCTAAATGAGCTTTGGATTCTATTTTGATAGAGTTGTTATTTTGGCAAATGAGAGATCAGGTCTGAATATAATGCAGATGATAACACCTCCAACTGCCTCTAAACCCATTATTTCCAATATGCATAGGATTATAAAAAGGTATAACTTTGATTTTCTATTTGCATTAAAAATTTTTAATTATAGTGCAACCACCTAAGAGCAGAATTAGATTCTTAAAATGGGCACCATCTCAAGCTGTCCTAGATATTATATTTAGTACTGCAGTTTCAGTACCATGCTCTTCAAGATTTATTTTGTTTAAGCAAATTTTAAGTTAATTTAAACAAAATCCTTGATAAAATATTCCAGAGAAATTTATTCAGTAGTATTTACACTTAAAGAATTAATATCTCAATGGCTTTTACAAATAAGTGAAACAAACTATCCTGTCTCTCTTTAGCTAACGCATTTTCTTTTTTTATTAAACACTGAAAGTCAAAGTTCAGAAAGAATAATTTTCCTAATAGATGTACGTAGTCTAATACAATGGAACTAATTATAGGGCCATTTTGTAGCTGAAATGTCTTTCTGTTATGGCATATATTATACACACTATTACAATGATTGCTTTGAACATTTTAGCTATCCTTGTACCCCTACTGTCCAATACAAGACATCTGGGTAGACCTCAAAACTCTTGAGTCCAATGAATGACTCAAAATCAGGTTTTGCTTTGCTTTTTGAGAATGTCTAAATTATAAAATAAAACGGGTTAATCATTTTGTATAATACTAACCTACTTTGTGTTACAAGAGTATTAGAAAAGCAAATAAGGCTAATGGAGAGTTAAATGGTATTAATATGCTGGATTGTACACTTAAAATGGTTAAAAATGTAAATTTTAAGTTTATGTATATTTTACTACAATTAAAAAATATATTGCAATATACATACCTACTAGAACCATTGAAATAAAAAAGAAAGCCAGTACCAAGTGATGGCAAGGGTGTGGGACAACTGGAAGTCTCATATACTGAAGACAGGTAAACTGACATAGTCATTCTGGAAAACTTTTTGTTAATATTTATTAAAGTTGAAATTTTGCAAAAATATATAACACAGAAATTCTGCCCCAGTACACCCCTCAAAATGTGTACCTATGTTCATCAAAACACCTGTAAAAATATATTCATGGAAACACAATAATAATAGCTCTAATAAGGAGTAATCGGAATGCAAACGAAAAGTAAAATGGATAAATAAACTTTGGCAAATTTAGAGAATGGAATAAACTATTGTTACATATGACAACATGACGAATCTCACAAACATGATATTGAGTAAAAGAAGCTAGACTCAGAAAAATATATACTGTAAGATTTCACTTACATAAAGTTCAAACATGAGCAAGGCTCTATTTATGGTGTTAGATGTCAATATTCTAT
Organism: Pteropus alecto; assembly: GCF_000325575.1. Lineage (NCBI taxonomy): Eukaryota > Metazoa > Chordata > Mammalia > Chiroptera > Pteropodidae > Pteropus > Pteropus alecto. The sequence goes on along the minus strand of NW_006494614.1, from coordinate 39,499,341 downwards.
TCAGAGAACAAAAACACAAGACACAGACTGGGATAAAATATTTGCATATTACATATCCAACAAAGGACTTGTATCTAGAACAAATAAAAAAAATCTCTCAACTCAGGAGTAAGAAAAATATTACAATTAAAAATGGATAAAAGACTTGAACACTTCGTCAAAGAGAATACACCTATGGTAATTAAGGAACAAAAACATGTTTAACATCATTAGCTATTTGTGAAGTACAACTTAAAACCATAAGGATATGCTACTATACACTGATAAGAATGACTAAAATAACACTGGCAATATCAAATGCTAGTAAGGATACAGAAAAACTGTACTTTTCATACATTGCTAATGGGAATGCCAAGTGGTATAGCTACTCTGGGAAATAGTTTGGCAGCTTCTTTTAAATGTTGTCAGAAGAATTTTTAACTCTTGAATCTAATATGCAACCTAGCAATCACAAATCCATGGCATTTATCCTAGAGATATGAAAACTTATGTCCACACAAAGCCTTGCATACAAAATGTTCATTGTAGTTTTATTTGTAATAGCCCAGAAACAGAAACAATTCAAACGTCCCTCAACAGGTGAATGAATAAACAAACTGTGGTTCATCCATAAAAAAGGTATACTACTAAGATGTAAAGAACAACATATTATTGATACCCGACACAACTTGGGTGGATCTCAAGAACTTCATGCTGAATTTAACAAGGCAAATTCAAAATGTTACATACTGCTTTATGATTCCGTTTGAAAAATTAGAGATGAAGAACACTAGTGGTTGCCAATGATCAGGGAAGAGGGCTGGGTAGGGGAAAGTTACACAAATATAAAAGATAGCATGAGGGAGTTTCTTTGTGGTGATGGAGCAATTCTATATCTTGACTGTGATTGTAGTTATACAAATCTCCACATGCGATAAAATTTCATAGAACTACACACACGTCCACACAAGTGCATGTAAAAAAAATGGAGAAATTCTAGTTAACAGTACTGTACTAATGCCAATTTCCTGGTTTTGATAATGTACTCTAGTTGTGTAAGGTGTTACCATTGGGAGAGGCTGGAGGAAGGGGTCATGGGAATTCTCTGCACTATTTTTGCAACATTTGATGAGCTTGTAATTATTTACAATTAAAAAGGAAACAACAAAAGAAGTCATAGAAGTGGATCTCCATGGAACGGCAGTTAGAATCCAGGAGGCGTAGGGGTGAACTTGTGTGCTGGTCATGCACTGCCTACTGGGTTGTATGCTGGTTACATTAGTGCACTCACTTTGTGGAAATTCTTCAAGCTGCAAAAACTTATGATTTATTTACTCTCCTGTGTTCATGTTACACCAAAGAAGTTTACTAAATGAAGAAAAGTATAATTTTCATTAACCTATAGATTTCCTAGAAGAGTTGCAGTTAAAATACACATTTGAAACAGCACATGAGTAAATCATATTTAGAAATGGGAAATATACAACCAAAGTATCTTAATTGTGATACAAAAGCTTTGTTCTTTTAGAATTCTTCATATTCCCATAATTTAAAGTCTATGGCATAACAATTATGTTACTAGATTCATGAGTATAATACTTATCAGGTTCAATAAAATCCTTCCATGATATCACATCCTCTTTCAGATAATTGACAGCAAAATAATGATTACGCTGGGATAACAGGCATAAACCAGGACTTCCTCAGCAATCAGGAAATATGTTCACACTACTTTTAGAGCAAAAATTACTTAATAGACTGACTATTTTTTCCTGCCTTCATTTTCTCATCACCAATTCTCTTTGTGATTAATTCTAAAAAGACTTTTTGCCCCCACAGAGAACTAGAATGACTCTTGCCAAAACTTATCAAATACAATAATCAACTCTGTCCTCACTCTCTCTTCATTTGGCTATCTGGATACTGCACTCTTCTTGTGTTACCCGTCTCCTTGCCTGTGTATTCTTTTCTCCAAACTATGAATGTTGAAATACTTCCAAGGGTCACTCTTCAGTCTTCTGTCTTTTCCCTTCTCTTCCCAAGTGATATACTATCTTATGACTTTAAATTCCATTTATATACCAATGACTCCAAAATTTTTATCCTTAGTACAAGCTCTCTCATGAATTCAAGTCATATATTAAACTGCCTACTTGTCTTCTCCACTTAGAGGTCTTATAGGCTTCTCAACTTTAACACAATATTAAATGCTAAATTTTTGCCGCAAACCATTATTCATCTAGTTGCTCAGATAAAAAGTATAGAAGTCATCCTTGATTTCTTCCATACGTTCATATCTAATATCCACTGTCAGAAAGTCCTGTTGGTGCCATTTTTGAAACAAAGTTAGATTGGACCACTTCTCTCCAACACCACCATACCAGTAACGAGATACTACAAACTGCTACAGAAACCTCTTAACTAATCTACATGCTTCCAAAATGAAAACTCCTACAGCCCAGTCTCCACACAGTAGCTGGGATGATCTTTTAAAAACCTTAAATCATGCAGGGGATCCTCGGGATCTGCTGCACAACAAAGTGCATGTGGTCAAAAATACTGTACTGTACACTTAGAAACCACTGGATCCATCATTCACTCCACTCCAAACACACTGATAGTTCTGTTTCTGAAGCATATTCCAGTCTCAGGGCCTATACATTTCCTGTTCACTCAGTTCTTCCCCTAGAACTACGCCTGGTATCTTACCTGACATTATTAAAATTTTTTGCTCAAATATTATCTCCACTGAAGTATATAACTTTATCTCTCCCTTTTCTCATCCTGCATTTTGTTCATAGCAGTTAACATTATTTAATATTATTTATCATTTTTGCACACAAAAATATAAGCTCTACGAGGGCACGAACTTTATGTTACCATTATATTCCTAATGCCTAAAACAATAATTGTCACATTTATCAATAAACCTTTGATGAATGAATGAATGATGGAGATCCTGTGGGGCTAAGAATTCCATTCAATCTAACTCTACTCTACCTCTTGTATATCCAGCACAATTGAGGCGACAGGATTTTACTTATATCAGAACCCACTTAATTATATACTATTTTTAACAAGGTTCTACATTAAGAGTAGCAATATAAAATTACAGTAGTTGCAAATTATTTTACTCTTGGGACTGATAAAACATTAAACTGAAACTATTCTAAAATAACTTCCTGTTCCAGCAGTTTTAGCCAATTTTGCACCTGGAAGAGAAAGGGAAAAACTAAGGTGAATTTCCACTCAGTTACATGTAAGTGTGATTCTTTTATTTTATTTGGGTTTTTAAATGAAATAAGCAATTTGAATAAAATGGAAGCCGATGAACTTTTAAGTAAAAAGAAGTGTAACATCTATGCATTTTCATTAAGTGCCTGGGAAAGTATGTGATTTGAAATTTTACTCTGTCCTACCTTGTAAGAGGCAGATTTAAATATTTAATTAAATATAAGAAGGAGCCGTAAACATGGAATCACGATATTTATGCAAATTATTTACTACTGCTCCAATGTTAATCCAACATAAATATATGCTGATATTCCAAATACAAGTTTCAACCCATTTAAGCCAAGGAAAAATTATGTAATCCACAACCGTTACCTACTTTATTATTCATTTTTGTTACAGCTGATGAGTTCCTTTCAGACCTTTTATGTCACATGTGCTAGAGTATAATTAAAGAGACTAAATACCTCTTTTCTAAGAACTTGGTAGATCTGTGGGTGAACCTGATAATCCTAAAAACATTAACAGATAAATATACTGAAATCCAATCCAAAAAAAGATCATGTGAAAAATATACTAGAATTATTAAAAATAAAGTGATGGAAATCAAAATTCTTTCTAATTATTTTCTACATTTCTATATTCTTTTGTTAATGAAACATATGAATGAAGACCTCAACAAAAACTTATTTCCTACATCTAAGACAGTGTCTATCAAATAGCAGGTGATACATACTTATTAAATGGATCAAAGGAAAGATAAAATTTTTGCTCATCTTGTAAAAAGATGTTACATGAATTATAAAACAACAACTTATGAGATAGTTCCCTCTTCAGAGTTCTTAGATCAACTAAAAACATCATACCTAGTATTAAAAATAAATCTAATTCGTTTGATTATATCTCTTGTATTTAAAATGTCTGATATTTAGGTATGAGAATATCAAACTTCATTGAAGATACATTTGAATATTCAAATACTCTGAAATTTGCAGCAATTCTGTTAGAAATGATTCGAAATTTAGTCTGTCATTAATTTTGTAAAAAATAGTCAATCTTAGTTAAAAACAAATGTTGAGTCACTGTACTGTACATCTGAAACCAATATATTGCCAACTATACTTAAATAAAATAATAATTAAAAATTTTTTTCATCCTACTCAGAATATCATTCTCCACTTCAATGAAAGATGAAAAATAAAATAAATTACATTATGTGCAATGCCCACCTGAATTTCTAGTTTAATAATAGCTTACTGCATAAATTTTCTCCAACTTGTATATAGATTTTCACTTAACTGCAGATAATAGGATATGAATCTCGATCTTTAAACTTTATTACTAGAAAAATCGGAGCATTTAAATCCTCCTTAGGAATTCACAGGAAATAGTAAACATACAACATCTCAAGGTCTCTCATTTCAAAAATCAGAAAAAACTTAATCTTGCTTCATTCCCAACCAAGAAGTAACATCAAACCCTCAATGCTTACATGATTAAATGTGATTTGTTACCTCTATAACCCAGGAAGTAGGCTCACATAAATCAAATCACCCATCTGGAGTTGTGACTTGAAGGAACTCTGGACATGACAAAATGCTGAAGTTTTAAAAACTCTCTCAAGTTCTTTCTACTTCTTAAATTTTATGCTTCTTTGAGTTTTGTTGTTTTCAAAATAGCCTCAGCCATTGATTCATAATAGTGTCATCCATGTTTCTAGAAAAACTGTATGGAACTGGTTTTGAAAATAAGAGTTATCGATCTGTTAACAAGTGCACTACTAAAAAATGTTTAATGTAATTCTAGTTCAAAAGGTATTAATAACTAAAATTCAATATTTAAGATATCGGGAATAACGAACACTAGGTGTCAGTGTAAGAAATGGAAAAATATTTTTTAAAATGTTTCCAATCAGGTGTATAAAAAGAAATCAAAAGCAGCTGTGACCACATTTACTTATAATTGCATAATTCAGTTAACAAGCCAATCTTTCTTTCAAACAAAAATTCCTGTTCCAAAGCCATGAAGAGTTTAAAACCAGATTAAGCTGATTATTAGAAGTTACAAGTCTTTTGTAATTTCAGCTGCATAGCACAGAAAATAATTTTACTTTTCAGAATATGTATTTTGAAGAATACTGTTAAATATAGGTGTAATTCGAGGTAATATGTGTATGATTTTAGCTGGTGGAAAATAATTATTTTTCAAAATAATAATGCTGGATGATTAACAAAGGATACTGAATTTTAAGTCTCTTACTTAAAATACTAAACAGAAGTCTCCTACATAAATGTCAAGGTATTAGAAGTTAAAATGCTTAAAGGGTCAATTCACTAAAAAAGAATACATGAACACAGAAGGATGCCTGACTCTCAAAATGCTGGTACCTAGAGGTTATTTCTAAAATATGAATGCTAATACTAATACTAAAAACAGCATCTATTAACTATGCCAATATTTCAGATAAAAAGCTTTCTCTATAAACTCTTTAGTGAAAAGACTTTTAAAACAGGTTTTTAAAAAAATCATCATCATTAGTAATAACAGTATAAGAAAAAGTTAACATTAAAATATTGCCTTATATTTTACAAGGTACCTTTATAATGACTATCTAATTTAGGCCCAATGATATTACTTTAATAAATCTATACTCATTTTAGCAAAGTGGTCATTTTGGGACTTAAATTCTCTTCTGTCTGCTAACCTTTTCTCACTCACCCACCTGTCCATTTCTCTGTTCCACCTCTCAAACTGCACAACATTACCTGCTTATTACATCTTTCTGTGTTTTTCAAGCATGTTGAGAAACTTTTTCACACAATATTCTGGGAAAGGAACAGAACTAAATATAGTAGTCATCACTAAAATACAAAATGATGGAACTCAAAATCATTTAGAAGAGTCAAGGATTTGCTAGTGAAAAATAAAGGCTTTTAGTCAACACTGCTCTTGTTTCACTAATAGTTAAGTTTTATTCAAATTATAGTAATAAAAAGAGAAAGCATGAAGTTTATGGAAAAGCTTTCAAAACCCAGGATTGAAACAAATTAATGAAGACAATTTAGACTGCTCTGTGTCTGCAGGTTTCTTCTCATGGCGGACATAGAGTCAAATGGGAACAGAAAAGGAAGAAACAGGGAAATTCATATATAATAAATTATTTAAACTGATATTTAAAAATTTTAATATCTCTAATTGTATCAAGAATGAGAGATAGTAACAGAAGACACACAGACAGAACTGTATATGATGTGATATTTGAAGGCAGGAAAGTAGCCCCAGAAATACAAACAGCATGTGACTCTTTTTGTTCAGAGATTTCATTTTTTAATTTTGTAAACTTTTTTTTTTTTATTATGGTGACATTGGTTAATGAAATCCAGTCAGTTCAGGTGTACAATTTAGCGGTAAAGCATATATATATATAGGCGGTAAACACATGATGATTATATGTGTGTGTGTGTGTGTGTGTGTATAATCATCGTGTGTTTACCGCCCATTGTTAGATTTCTTTCTGTCACCACATATTTGACCCCTTTTACCCTACCTCCCCCCTCCCCCTACACTCTGGTAATCACTAGTCTACTGTCCATGTCCATGAGAGAGATTTCATTTTTTGCCTCTACGTATTTTTTAAATATTTATTTTTCAATCACAGTTGACATACAATATATTATATTAGTTTCAGGTGTACAACTTAGTGATTAACATTTATATACCTTGTGATCATCCCACTAAGTCTACCACCCATCTGACACTATAGTTATTATAATATTGTTGCCTATATTCCCTATGCTGTACTTTAACATCCCCATGACTATTTTTATAACTACCAATTTGTACTTCTTAATCCCTTCACATTTTTCACCTATCCCCCTCAACGCTCCTCCCATCTGGCAACCATCAATAAGTCGGAGAAAAATACCAAATGATTTCACTTATATGTAGATTCTAAAACACAAAATAAACGAACAAACAAAATAGGAACAACTCATTGATACAGAGAGCATATGACTATTTAAACTCCCTTTCTGGTTCCTTAGTGTCTTTGCCCTTGACACTGTGTTGCTCCAAATGTACAGACTTATAATTAAGATTTTTGGATGTTATTAATTAAATCATGTTTTCATTGAAAGGTAGTATAGATCAGTGTTAGGTCATATATATAAGTTAATTTATATAATGCCAACTGGGTAAGTAAATTCATATAGAAGAGTAAATCAAGACTCAGACAGATTAAGAAATATGCTCAAGATTGTATAAGTAGCAAGTTATGAAGCCAAGATTCAAACCCAGGGATGTCTGTCTCTAAAAACTTTCCATTCTACTAGCATTTCCCAACTGATGGTTCACAAGGTCTTGTGGTTTTTGTAACAGTAACAAGAAGAGTCACATTTAGAACAATGATTAGTAAGTGAGAATATGTCAAATTGGCACATTAAATGTACTAACAACTTAGTATTTCTACCAGTTTTTCACTCAGATAAACATTGAGAACCGTCATGGTAGATTTGATTGTTATAGTATTTTGAATTTGTTTATTCTTGTTAATACAGGATTTATCCCCATAATGGACTATTGTTTACAGATAGTAAAATATCATTCAGAACCTGTCATCATCCAACTTAGAGCTGGTAATATCCCTTGCCTAAATATTTCAGTACCCTTCCTGTAAACAGACCCCTCTAGAATTGGCTCCGTCTTTCACTATCCTATATAAAACAGCCAGATTATTCTACTTTCCTAACTATGTTCCTTTTTAAAATTTTAAATGCCTGAAGAAACTAACAGAATTCCATATAAATTCCTCCATCTGAAATTCAATGGCCTTGAAAATCTAGTCCCGAGCTTCTTTTTCATCCCTTTCTGCAGTATACATTTAAGAAATATTGTTTATATTCCAACTGGAAATCCACACAGCTTGATCAGAAGTGATTTCATATAAACCAATGGCTAAACGTAGTTTCCTGGCATAAATGCAAACTCTGTGCAATTTATCTGACATTTGAAAATAGCAATTCTATTCCTGACAACATTATTCAAATCCATTTGAAATCCAAACATAGTTTTAGTTATTAATGGTTACTAAGTGGCTTATTATCCAAGCATAAAGACTTAGTTAAAATAAAGAAACAATAAGTTTTAAACCTCAAGTGCAAAAAAAAATAATCTATCAATTATCATTCCCTCTATTATAGAGTAACCATTCAATCTTTAATAGTGACATAATTTCTTTCTTGCTTACAAAAAATTTTCATTTCCTGACTAGCATAAAAAGAGAACAAATAAATATGTTACAGAAAAAAACCGAACTCCAGTATTTTATTTCTACAAGTGTGGCATTTGAAAATAGTAACTATATCACTCCCTTATCTCTGATTTATGTAAAAATGCAGTGGCTTTATTTTATACCCAACAGCAAAGTTATTTAGGAAAAAAAAAAAAAGAGTTAATACTTTTACCTTTAAATGGAAAAAAAAAAAACATTTAAAAATACCGAGTTCCTAGTAAACATAAGGCAAACACAGCAACCTTATTCTTATCGATAAAATCAAATGACTGTATATTTAGAAAAAAGAACATTTAATTTTTAAAAAGCTGCCATAGACGACATGACTGAACAGAAAAAAGCTGAGACTTTTATATGAGAGTAAAAGTTAATATGAGAGGAGAGAGACTGAAAAAAAATGATCTTTTTATTGTATGTAGACTATAAGAAATTTTTTGGACTACTATTTGGTATTTTACTTCTCATATGATCATCAAGTCTTATCTGAAGTCTAGTGATCTTAACACAAGTCTTCAAGAAGAAACTGTCAAGGAGCAACTTCAGGCCTCAAGGAAAAAGGCTTTACTTTTACCACAACTTTTCTTCTTGAAGCCTATTACAAATGCAAGCAGCAATGTGGTACATTTCTAGAAAAGTTCACGATATTTAAAATATCTTTTTCAAGTATGTTTAAATTTACTCTTTTTTATACATTTAATTACCCTTATCCAGAGGTCTATCAAATGATGCCTACTTCAATGTTATCAAATTACCCATTATGCCTAAGATGTTCTGCTGGCTAAGACCATTTCTCATATGGCAGAATGTTACTTTTTCTCTTTACAAACTTAAAGTATGCTAAATTTCTATCAGAGACTTAAAATTAAATTTGTATTTTCCACAACAAAAGAAGATGCTGCTTATCTTTCTTGAGACTTCTCTTTTTCAATCACTTCTTTTTATTAAGTATTCTCTGCAAATCTTTTGCAAAATATAAATCCTACCCTGAAAACAACAATATTATTCACTTCACAGAACCACAGAATATTCACAATTAGAAGGAATCTCAGAAATATAGAGTACTCTGGTACATAAATATACATTAGTACACATACAAAAAACCAGCATTTTTCATTCTAAAAACTCCCCAAACTCTCCAAAGAAGAAATGACTCGAATTCCGCATCTAGTATTTATAAGCTGTGTGTCTTTGGACAAGTTGCTTAATCTTTTTTTTTTCCTTCTTTCTCTTTTAATTATTTATTAATTTTAAATAAATTTATTGGGGTGACATTGGTTAATACAATTATATAGGTTTCAAGTTACAATTCAATATGTCACATGTATATTGCATTGTGACTTCACCACCCAAAGTTAAATTTCCTGCCATCCGTTCTTCACTTTCCAAGCCTACAAAATGAAGATAATGCCCTCTAACTCTCTAGGTTTATTGTAAATGTTAAGTAAAATGTTTATTGTAAGAGATGTTGTTCTGTAAAAGGGTGCATAGAAAATTTTTTCTTCTTTTTTTTGAAGTTGAGATTGAAAGTTTAAAATAAAATGTTTTTATTTTCTTAAGTACATTTGCTAAGTCAAGGAATCTTTACGTAAATTGTTGGGGGAAAAGTTTTTGACTTCCTAAGAAATATATGCTATACTGTATATAACTAAAGTTCCTGATTAAAAAAATATTTAAACTTTATCAGTGAGACATCTTTCTAAGTGGATCACACACTATCTTTAGTTTCTAAAGACTATCTTGAATACATCAACTTTTTCTAGTTTTTTTTCAAGCCTTCATTATAAATACCAATCATCATATTTGTTATATATAAATGATAGTTTCTGCAACCAAAGAACTTTATAAGAGACTTCAGATATTACAATATATACTTTCTGGATCATACTTTATAAAATTTACTCCTAGACCACCTAGATACCTATAATTTTGTGAATATGTGGTTTTTAGCAATTGTTTGTTCTTGTTGCCTATATTTTGACAACATCAATGCCTGCCTTAGTAACTACTTGCCTTGGTCCTCACCATTCTGCTGCAACTACTCTACTGCAAAAAAGAAAAACAGATAAATAAACTTTTAAACACATTTTGACAAATGAGCAGAATTTTTATAGTATCTGTGGTTTTTTAATGCTTACTGTAATTCTTAGCTGAATTAAAAGTGCAAAGTCAGTATAATTTACTTGTAATAAAACATCATTTTGAAAATTGGTCTTAAAACATTCTTAAGATTTTTTTCTTAACACTTTTCTAAGTGACACATTTATTTAATGGACCTTGTTTTTCCTTTCATTTACTTTAAAAATTTGAATTCAATTTTATATCAGGGCTTCAAACATAAGTAGTATCTTATGAATTTCGGATTATATACACTACTTAGAATTTCAGAACAACTTACTCTAGAGGAGTATCTAAGGATAGTTAATACATTTTCAGAAAACTAAGAATGTGATTTATATATTCATCAAGAGATATAAAAATGATGAGAAACATTTGAAATGATAAGCATAAACAAATTGCTCCCTATTACAATGCGGTAAAATAATACCCCTAATAAAAACATCAGGCTGGATGTAAACATCTAAAGGGAAAAAGAATGTATTCTTCAAAAGAATTATATATTCTTCAAGTACAGAATAATATATAATATTGGGATCTGAGAAATAAAGACTTTTAATTATATCTACATAACAAATAAGGCAATGTCGATCTAGGTTAAAATTTTGTAAGTTAAAAAGCTATCTATAGCAATAACAGTTATTTATGAAAAAAGGACTATATAGGAACAATAAAATAATATATATAAAAGATTCTAGCATACTGTCTGGCGCAAAGTAGATATTTACTTTTATCTTCTTTTCTGTATAATCTCTAAACTAATCAAGACTAACAGCAACACCTGGGAAAGAAGATAAAGAGTTATTAATAAAAAAAGAGACATTCAGAGATCTTGGTAAATGTAAAACAATCTCTTGGTTCAGATACAGAAGAGAACACAAAATCAGCTGAATGAAAAGAGTACTTGGAAGAAATTGCCAAATTAAAATGCATTAGAAGTAAGAACAAAAGAGACTTTAAGGAAATGAGAACTCAATGCCTGTAATCCAGATGAACATTAGACAATCATGCTTCACACATAGAAGTTTATTCTTTATTAATTTTCATAAATATTATTAGAATAACTCTAAAAATAAATTTGCATATGAAAACATAACAGATAGAATGGCTTTACTACAGATGGTCCCTGACTTAACGATGGTTCGACTTAAGAATTTGTCTTTACAATGGTACAAAAGCAATATGCACTGAGTAGAAACCATACTTCGAATTTTGAATTTTGATCTTTTTCATGCTAATGATATGTGGTATGATACATTATTATGATGACGGATAGTGTCAGCAAGCCATAGCTCTTAGTCAGCCATGTGATCAAGAGGGTAAGCAACCAATACTCTACAGTGTATTGTGATGCCAGCATTTTTTAGATATTGTGATTTTGCATCCCATAATGTTTATAAAACACTCATCTGCATCTCCTGCTTCTGGTGAGAAAACGAAGAGGAAGGCAACTACTCTTGAGATGAAACTCAAGATAATTGTCTAGCATGAAGGCAGGACACCATAATTACATAAATTACATGAGATATTAAATATTTTATTATAAAATAGGCTTTGTGTTAGATGATTTTGACCAACTGTAGGCTAATATAATTATTCTGAGTATGTTTACGGTAGGCTAGGCTAAGCTATGATGCTCAGTAGGTTAGGTGTATCAAATGGATTTTTGACTTAGGGTATTTTCTATTTACGATGAGTTTATCAGGTCATTACCCTGTCATAAGTTGAAGAGCACCTGTAGTTGCCTGACAGATTAATAGAATGAAAATCCAAAATGATTTTTAAATTAAATGGTAGATAATTATATTCTATGCAGAAAACAAAGAGATAAATGTGTAAGTTTGAATGAATAGAGAAATGACAGTAGCCATAAAGCCAATAGAAATCATGACAATTTTTGAACTTCACTCAAAATGGATATTATCAAAAGGATAGTATTGACAGCATATATAATATCAATTCAGCCAAACAATTTCCAGTTGATACAAATCTGGACCTATTTTAATTAACTGATTCAAACCAATCTGGAGAGTGGGAATTTTATGACAGGTTTGCAACTCTTTGGTAAATCTGAAATTCTTGGAAATTCTGCATTAAGCCCTTAAAGACTTTCAGTCAGAACTGAAAATTTCAACACAGGTCAGAAATCCAAGCATGACACAGGATCCAAGTAGCTAGTAGAGTTTAACTTAAGTCAGGTGATGGGATCCTGGTAGACCAGCAGGGGAAAAAATGAAGAACCCTGAAGGAAAAATTTTGACACGTGTGGAAAAATGGGAAGATACTGTTTTACACCGATGCTAAGAAAACCAAGTAACCTGAGATACTACTCATAACTTATAACAATTTGTATTCTGAGATTCTATTTGTATTCTGAGAAACTATAAACAATTTGTATTCTGAGATTCTCTTACCATGAATTAACTATTAGTGAGAAAGATACATGGCAGCAGAAACAACAACAACAACAACAACAAAACGGGAGTGGGGCATGTTAATGGTGGGAAAAGAACTAGAAATTCTTTCCTGGATGGTCCTCGAGGTTATGCTATAGCAAACTACTCAGGGCAACTGGCAGGAAAAATGTAGCTAAAGTCATTCTACTTAGAATATACCCATTTTGTGTCACAAATTAAAAACTAAATATCTGTTAACAGGAATACAAACTTATTTTTTTAAAGAGGAGATACAATAGCATTTCTTGAGGCATGAGACAGGAATATATGAGAGAAAATAGAACTAATTAAATAGAAAATTTTAAGAGCAATCAATCAGAAATAAGTGCTGTCCCAAAAACAATTAGTATAATTTCCAGAGTACATTCATAAGAAAAGTTACAAGTACAAATATATAAAAGTAATCAGTTTTTAGTGACACACAATGTTCTATGTTTTGAACCACTATGTATACGGACATATGTACATGTGTTCATTTTCCACAAAGTGGGTGTGTTTTCAGTCTGTTTATGCTAAATATGTGGTACTTCATTTACTCCAGAGTAGGATCAGACAAAACAGGCCAAGAATTTTTTTCCCAGATGGTATTTGTGAACTCCTTTATCCCATGCACGTAAATACAGAGTGTGTTCTGGTTTGCTGAGTTACATATACATGCTGTGACTTAGTACAAAGTCTGAATGTTTAGTTAGCTAGAAGACTGTTTCCATTCTGTGATTCATGAGGTCCCCATGGTACCTCTACTTCCTTTATTTTATACAATCACAAATTATATTAGTTTGTCTTATTTTGATAACCCTTATAATTGAAGTTCTGCACAGGAAACTTTATTACTATTTTAAAACATACTCATAAACTATTACTGAGGTGGCATAAGCGACGCCTCACAGAAATGGTGATTAGGATTGAACAGTGCCTTGCATAAGCTCCTTCTACCAGGAGATTAACTGCTGAATTAAAAAACATTATAAGGAAGAGGGAGAAGGGAAGATGAACAATTCAGTGCATGCTAATCCAGATGGGAGATTTAAGCAATCACTCTTTACCTATATAAATTTGTTATTAATTTTCGTAATTAAAGATCATTAGAATATCCTGAAAACATGGTTCTGAAATAAAAACACAGTACAAGAGACTGAATAGCTTACTAGCTGCCTGGTAGATTAATATAGTGAAAATCTAATATAACTTTGAAATAAAATGGTGATTATATTCTATGCATAAAATGAAGAGATTCTTCTGATATCTAACTTTGAATGAATAGAAAAGAAAAGCTCTATAGTCATCAGAAATCATAACAGTTTTGGAAACTGAAAGGGTATTATTATTGATAGCAGTGAAATAGCAATTCAATCGTTGATGCTGAGATGCTGAGTGTAGTTCCCCAGAAAGAACTTGGCAGGGCTATGCTAACTGCTGTAGGTGCCACTGCCTCTATAATGGCTCACTGCAAAACAAATCCTAAACACTATTATTTTTCCTTTTTGCCTTTTTCTGTTAAAAACAAAAATCTTCTTCGGATTTCTTTCAGTTAGCTAAAATAGGTACTAAGGTAGGTCTTTTATAAAAGTAAAGTGGCATTAACATGAACTTTTGAAAAGTAGGGGATGTCTGTATGTATTTTCCTTATTTAACATATTCTTAATCTTTATGCAGAACCAGTGAAGAAGAGTTAACTGAGGCCTATGCCAGTCATCACCTAAGTAGAAGAGTAGAATTAGGTGAAATCACATAAGATAGAGGGTCGGCTTGGCCGAAGTAATGAGTAAGAATCAAGGATAGGATAAGAGGGCAAAGGTCTGAGATGGGAATAACAGGTCAAAGAAAATAAAGATTAAAGAAAATAAAGATTAAAGAAAATAACTTAAGAAACAACTTACATATTTAGTCTACTGCCAGTCTTACTGTAATATTTCCCAAATAAAATAATATGCAACTACTGCCAAAATGATCCCCAAAATGTCTACCCTTCTTGGCCATGATCCAGAAGCCCGTGGAGGTAAGCTCGCCAAACTAGGTCTAGCTGTAGATTCTGAAAGGGCCGAATGACTAGGCTCCAGTCCCTCCCAGGTACAGTCTGCAAGTAGTCCCGCTAGAACAGGAATCTGGCGAGAAACACCCCGTATCGGACTGAAATCATATCAACTATTTTTTCTGACCCCAACAATACGGAACTTAAAATTAATGACAGGAGGATAACTGGAAAATTCACAAGTAGTAGAAATTAAACAGCACTCTTCTGAATAACCAATGGGTTAAAGAAGAAATCAAAAAGGAAGACAGAAATTATATTGAGACAAATGAAAACAAAATTACAACATACCAAAATTTTTGGAATGCAGCAAAAGTAGTTCTAAGAGGGACGTTTATAGCAATAAGTACCTACATCAAGAAAAAAAGATTTCAAACAAACAATCTAACTTTACACATAAGCAACTGGAACAGAACAAACTAAATCCAAAAAATAAAGATTAGAACAAAAATAAGTGAAATAGACTAAAACACAATAGAAAAAATAAATGAAACTAAGATTTTTTTTTGAAAAGGTGAACAAATTGACAAACTTGTAGCTAAACTAACAAAGAAAAAAGAGAGAACTAAAGTAAATTATAAAAGTAGGAGGCATTACCAGGAACAATTCTATGAAAACAAATTGGATAACCTAGATAAAATAAATAAATTACTAGAAACATACAACCTACCAAGACTGAATAATGAAGAAATAGAAATCCTGAATAGACCATAATGACTAAGAAGTTGAAGCAGTAATAGAAAACCTCCCCCAGAAGAAAAGTCTAAGATTAGTCAGTTTCACTGGTGAATTCTACCAGACATTTAAAGAATTAATGACACTGCTTCTTAAATTCTTCCAAAAACTGAAGAGGAGGGAATACTACCAAATCCATTTGATGAGGCCAGCATTACACTAATATCAAACTGAGATAAGAACATTACAAAAAAAACTATAGGACAATATATCTAATGAACAGAATAAAAAATTCTCAACAAAATACTAGCAAACTAAATTCAAATGCATATTAACAGGACTGTACACTATGATTAAGTGAAAGTTATTCTTGAGATGAATGGATGATTCAATATACACAACTCAGTAAGTGTGGTTTACCACATAAATGGAAGGATAAAAATTATATGATCATAATAGATGCAGAAAAAAAATTTCACAAAATTCAAGATCCTTTCAGAATAAAAGTACTCAACAAATTATGTATAGATGGAATATACCTCAATATAATAAAGGCCATATATGACAAACCAATAGCTAATATAATATTCAACAGTAAAAGACGGAAAATTTTTCTTCTAATTTTGGTAACAAGGCAAGGGGGTGCCCTTTCTCACTGCTGTTATTCAACATAGTACTGAAGTCCTACCCAGAAAAAATAGGCAATAAAAGTAAATTAAAAGTATCCAAATCAGAAAGGAAGATGTAAAATTGTCTGTTTACAGATGATATTATATTATACATAGAAAACCTAAAGACTCCATCAAAAAACTTTAGAACTAAAAAACAAATTCAATAAAGTTTCAGAATACAAAGTCAAGACACAAAAATCAGTTGCATTTCTATACACTAGCAATAAACTATCTGAAAGAGAAATAAAGACAACAAGCACATTTAAAATCACATCAAAAAAATAAAATTGAAATAATTTAACTAAGGAGGTAAAATATCACTACATTAAAAAATATGACACTGAATGAAAGAAACTGAACATAACACATATAAATGGAAAGACATCTTGTGTCCATAGGTCAGGAGTACTAATATTGTTAAAATGTCCATACTACCCAAAGCCTCTATAGATTCAATGTAATCCCTATCAAAATTCCCATGTAATTTTTCACAGAAATAGAAAATTCTTTGAAATCATAGAATTCATATGGAATAATAAAATTCATATGGAATCACAGAAGATCCTGGAAGAACATTAGGATGTATATATCTTTACAAATAAGTGTTTTCAAATTTGAGGGTAGATAGCCAGAAGAGAGATTGCTGGGTCATACGGTAATTCCATTCTTAATTTTTTGAGGAACCTCCATACTGTTTTCCATAGTGGCTGTACCAATTTGCATTCCCAGTAGCATTGTGTGAGGGTTCCTATGTTCATTGCAGCATTATTCACAGTGGCCAAGACATGGAAACAACTCAACTGCCCTTTGATGTAGGTTTGGATAAAAAAGATGTGGTACATATATACAAGGAATATTACTCAGCCATAAGAAAAAATGGATTTTTGTGACAACATGGATGGATCTTGAGATTATCATGCTAAGCAAAATAAGTCAGAGAGAAAAAGTTGAGAACCATATGATTTCACTTACATGTGAGATATCAAATTGAAAGCAACAAATGAACAAGAGAAACAAACAAAAACTCATACACACAAACAACGGTTTAGTGGTTACCAGAGGGAAAGTGGGGAAGGAGGGAGGAAGATAAGGGTAAATGCGGTCAAATACATGATGACGGAAGAAAATTTAACTTTGGGTGGTGAACACACAATGCAATGCACATATGACATATTACTGAATTGTACACTTGAAACCTATATAATTTTATTAACCAATGTCATCCCAATACATTTAATTAAAAAAGAAAAAATGTTAGAACAATATAAAAATATATACCCATAATTCAAAAAGGGTTATTTTAACCCAATAAGATACATTTTCAAATAGTATAACAGAAAATACTATCAGTAAAATGAAAAATACACTATATTGAGTATATAGCGGATTAAAGATTCCAGAAAAATCTTAAAGATATCAACAGAAACTATCAAGGCCGAACAAAACTGAAGAAAAAAAAGTTTGTAGAAAAACTTTAGAGACCATCAGATTTGTGAAACAATAACAAATGGTCCAAAACACATACAACTGAAATCTCAAAATGAAAGACACAAGAAAAAAATAATGGCTGAAAACTTCCACAAAATAGAAGAAAATATTAGTTTACAGACCCAACAAGATCAACAAACTTGCAAGCAAGATAATCATGAAGAAAATCAGTCCTAGAAACATCAAACTTCTGAGACACAATAATGAAGAGAAAACCTTGAATCATGCAGAGAAAGGTAACATGTTATGCAAGGAATAAGTAAATAATAACTGACTTGACATCAGAAATTAACATATGTCATTAAATATTGGAGTGGCATACTCAAAAAGCTAAAAGGAAAAGATTATCACCTAGGGTCCACATAAAGAATAAAGGTGAAAAAAGATATTTAGGTAAAAGAAACAAGAGAATTTATCAGTGTCACCTGTACTACAAAAGATGTTACAATTCTTCCAGCTGAAGGAAATGATTTAAATGTCAACTCCGATTTGTAACAAAGAATAATGAGGCTGGAAAATGGTAAACATGTGGGTAAATGTAAAAGATAACATATACTTCCTTTTATCCATACTTCCATTTATTCCTTTAAAAGACATATAACTCTATAAAAAAAGCTGTTAACACAACAATGTGAAGATAACAGCATGTATATAGCTTTGATACATATGACAATAGCACTGAACAAATACCTGATGTTCTTGGGTGGCGGGGTGGGGAGAGTCACATGCAGACACAAAGAAAAGGAAAAAAAAGCCATATGAATACAAAGTCAAAGAAAAAAACTGCCGACCGAGAATTCTACATTCAGTACTTTAAAACTGCTGTGCCATTTCCTTTTAGTCTCCATGATTTCTAATGAAAATTCTGCGTTCAAATCATTGTTTTCCTATGGTAATAAATCTGGCTGCTTTTAGATTTATATTATGTCTTTAGTTTTCAGCAGTTTGAACGCGCATTTCTTTGGGTTATCCTGTTTGGAGTTTGCTCAGCTTCTGGAATCTGCAGATTTATGTATTTCAGTAAATTTCAGATGTTTTCAGTCATGATGTAATTAGAGAGAAAGTCCATTTGCAATAGCAACAAAAAAGATTGCACTTAGGAAGAAATCTAAGACAAAATATATGAAGCCTATAGAAGAAAAATATTAAAACACTCATGAAAGACACAAAAGTAATCTTGAAAAATGTAAAGATGTTCCCTATTCTTAGACTGATTTGACATTCTAAAGATGCAGTTCTCTCTAAATTATAAATTCATGCAATCTCAATAAAAATACCTATGAGTTATTTTATGGAGCCACAAAATTTAATACTAACGTTCACATGGAAAAATAAACATACAAGAATAGCCAGGAGCACAGTGAGAAAGAATAATTACAAGGTGAGACTAGCTGTAACAATCTTTAAAATATACTATAAAACCTATGTAATTAAAAATGTCATATTAGCACATGCATAGACAAATTAACCATTGGTATAGAATACAAAGTCAGAGATATATCCTAATGCATATGCTAATATGATAAAGGAAGCATCTCAAATCATTAGGAAAAGCACAGACTTTTTAATAAATGGTGATGGTATAACTGAGTAGTCATCTGGAAAAAGATTAGATCCATATCTCACACATAAACAAGAATAATCTACAAATGAATTAGGAATATAAACATTAAAAATTAAACTCATACAAGTACTAGAAGGCAACATGGACGGATTACTCTTTAAATTCGGTATAAGGAGAAGTCTTTCTAACAATGATTCAAAATCTAAAGGCAATAAATGATTGATACATTTGACTACATTAAAAATACTTGTATGTCCAAAACAGCCCATAAAAACAAGTCCAAAGATAAGTGACACACTATAAGAATATTATTAACATATACCACAAAAGACTGATATCCCTAATATATATCAGACATGGGACCAAAAATCTGATAGAAAAAAGGGGAAAGGACATGACAGGTTCCTAAGGGCCAACACTGGTATGACTTGAGCAATTAAAATAAATAATGTTATTACTGTATAATGGTCCTACAAATAAAATTTAAATATACATTAGCCCATACATATATACATTAAAAAGTGAATAAACAAATGGTGATAAAAGATAACTATTCCTTTCAGGATAATTGGAATTAAAAAATATAAAAGGAAAGAAGAAACAGAAAACCACTATTAGACAAATACCACAGTAACAATAGTGTCACACAAAATATATTGATGAATGTTAAAATTGATATGCAAAAATTTTCAGAGAAAAAGAATATTTGCATATGCATAAAATATACTCCCAGGTTACTTATTAACAACAAAATGAAAAAAAAAATAATAGTAACTTTTAGAGTGCATTTACCACCGTAACCAAGTATTCAAGGTTAAGATCACAAATAAGACTTATCAACAACATGAACCTGTTGATTTGATACACTTAGAAAGGCCTACCACTTCTGTGGTATTCTTGCC
Source organism: Pteropus alecto (assembly GCF_000325575.1). NCBI lineage: Eukaryota > Metazoa > Chordata > Mammalia > Chiroptera > Pteropodidae > Pteropus > Pteropus alecto. The sequence goes on along the minus strand of NW_006494614.1, from coordinate 39,478,938 downwards.
ATAAAAGCATAGCCACATTCTAATCATAAGAAAATATCAGACTAATTGAAAAAAGAAGAGCATTCTACAAAATAACTGCCTGTACTTTTCAAAAGTGTCAAGGTCATAAAAGAAAGGAAAGACTGAGGAACTATCATAGATCAGAAAAGACTACAAGGACATGATAACTAACTACAGTGTTTTATACTGAATTATCTCCTGGAACAGAAGAGAAGCAATAACAGGAAAACTGATAAAATTCAAATAAGGTTGATAACTGTATTAACAGTGTTGTACCAATGTTATTTCTTGGTTTTGATAATTGTACTATGGTTACATCAGATGTTAACAGAGGAAGCTGAAGGGTAGATATCTCGGACTTCTATGAACTATTTGTGCAATACTTCTGTAAGCTCAAAATTCAAAATAAATAAGTTTTTAAAAGAGTTCTGGAAAAACTATACTTACATAGCGACAGAAAACAGATTAGAAAACCTGTTATCAGCGGTCAGAGGGTGGATGACTAAAACTGATTTACAGGTGGCACAAAGAAACTTTTTGGATGATGAAAATGATCTATGTCAGGATTGGGATAGTAGTCACATGACACTAAGTTGTCAAAACTCGCTAAATTATGTACTTAAACTGGTGAAATTTTGTTATATGTAAACTATACCTAAATAAGGTTGAGGAAAAGAATTCTAAATGTACATATAATTTTTTTTTAATGTGAATATAATCTTAAAAAAAGGTATTGAGTTGAATCCCAATACAAGCAGGATGCAGAGAGATACCAAATAAGATTATACATATGCTCTTACCAAATTAATTAACTGAGTGTGTACCACATCCTCTACCAAAACTGCTGTTTCATGAAGAGGCCTTCTAGCATCACCTAAAGAAAACCTGTAAGAAAAAAAATAATCATCACACCACTATTAAAGACTGTAAAACTAAGAAAGAAAAATATAAAAAACATTTATTACAATAATCTGTTTAATAAAGTACACACTGTTCTCTCAAATAATACAGTGGATATATGATTTTCTATGGACAAAGAACTGCATCCCTCCAAAACAAGCTGAAAAAAAAAAAACCCTGCAATGTTATTATCTATGCTATTTCTTGATTTGTGTAGTCATTTTTAAGGGCATTTACTGTTTCAAAATGCAAAATATTAATAATCGCTTAATAATATTGGCAACCAGAAAATCATGATGCCATATCTAACTTGCCAATACAATATCAAAACACAAAATATTAATAATTGCTTAATAATACTGGCAACCAGAAAATCATGGTGCCATATCTAAATTGCCAATACAGTAACATAATTATATAGAAAATTTTAATAGCATATAATTAAAAGTTGCTGAGAAAAATTTATGTAAATATGATAAATTATTACTTCCAATTATATGCAAGCTGATTATCAAGAATGGATTACAAAGCTGTTCTCAAAAATCCTATTCTCAACTTTTACATGGTAGACTAGATGTACAGAGAATCTCTTCCCGGTGAAGAATATTTGAAAATGCACAGTACTATATCAAAACTTTATGTTGAAAGCATGCTTTAACAAACAGTACGAAAGACAAAACAAAAGTCAGATAAAATGATAAAGTACAGTTCCACAGGATAAGAGAGCCCTGCAGCCAAAATTTATTCATAGCTTGGATTTTAACTAGCATAGTACTCAAGGTATAGGAAAGAATGCTGGGACCCTGAGCACAGTAGAAGGTCAGTTTGAAGAACCTAATATAAAGTCGAAAAAGTAATATTCAGAGGGTGATAACTTCAGTGTGTGAACTAGGAAAATACCTATTTCACAAAAGGCACTCTGCCAATCTCACCAAAGTCTATCAACGAAGAAAAAGAAAATGTGGCACCGCCATGAGGATAGACGAATATATAAATGGAATAGAATAGAGAGCTGAAAAAAAGAAATCATTACATATATGATTGATTGATTTTCCATAAAGGTGGGGAGAACATCTAATTTGGAAAGGACAGTCTTTTCAATAACTGGTGTGGGGGAATGAACTCAAAATAGTTCAAAGACCTAAATTAAAGAGTTAAAATTATAAAACTCTTAAAACGGGGGGATATCTTAATGACCTCATATTTGGCAACTGTTTCTTAAGTATGACATCAAAAGCACAAGCAACAAAAGAAAAAATAAACAAACTGGACTTCATCAAAACTAAAACTTTTGTACATTGTACATTATTAAGAGAATGAAAATCTTATGTTGTGTTCACTGATGTATTGAGCATTTAATTCTTGAAACTGCCTGAACAAAGTTTCCCTTCCATTATTTTAAGTTACTTCAAATCTCACAATAGAAATAGTACAAAGTTATCAAAGTGAAATAATTGACTAAAAGATAAAACAACAAATTCAATTCATAGCTCCAGTAAAAAAAGTATTTTAAAAACATGTTAATAAAATGTACAAAAAATTATCAAGCTTTTCCTCAAACTTTAATGAGAAGTTAAAACTTTTACTAAAAATAGTCATCATTAGCATGTCTAAAACCAGCTAAAGGGATGGAATTTGATGAGTATATTATTTTAATTTTCAGCGTTGTTCATACTTCAGCTTTAATTCTAGTTTTTCTCACAGTAGTTCTGCCTATTTTCCCT
>NW_006494614.1:39456008-39476303 GCF_000325575.1 Pteropus alecto | reverse complement strand
ACAGAGAGCTAGATATTGTCCTAGTGGTTTTGGAGAACAGAAATGAAAACCACCGCACCTAGCCACAGTCACTTCCTTTTTGCTCTGCAATGTATGTAATATTTTTAAGTCGCTTAAAGACAAAATGCAAGTAATTGATACTTATACAAACCTTTTGATTTTTTTTCCCTTAAAGACCTACTTTACCACTCATTGATGCCCTGACTGACTTGTACTGGGTCTAGTCCCAACCAACAGTCTGATACTCAATTCCTTCACATACTGCCTAGATGCCTGCAACACTAATACTTCTAGAACAGCCTCCACTAAAGGTCTCTCAGGAAAATTTCCTGAAAAGGCTGTCCCTTCCCCAGTCTCCTGCAGTAGCTTCTTGCTGTAACACACTAGCCTCCATTTTAGGAAGGACTGTTACTTTGATAACTACACAACAAGCAGTAAGTCTAGAGCAATCCTGCTGGACTCCACTTAATGGCAGAGCTACTTATATCCCACTGTCTGACTCAAACAAGACTGATTTTATTCAATCCCAGGATCAAATGTCTCACTGAGCACTAGGCAGCTAATTCTGCAACTCACTTGTCAAGTGCATAATGAAAGTATGAAATAAGCAAGATTATTCATGAGGTGAAGTTATACTCCTCATTCTGCACACTTACACTCAGGTACAGATGCTGAAGAAATCCTTAAGATGCTGGACCAAAAATCCTGCAGAACTTATGACTAAGCTTTTCAGTATTTTTGTGTGTTATGTGTATGCCCAACAGTCTAAATTGGGGGATGGTTCTTTAAATAGACACTTATAAAAGTAAAAATATCTATTAACAGAAAGTACAGAATAAAATAGAAAAAAGAACTAGTCACAGAGGTCCAATACACAGAAAACAAATTTTTAAAAATATACAGTGACTATTACTACAGGCACTATGTGTTCTCAAAAACAACAGTAGTTTCTAACATCAGCTTTAAAAGATTTTTTTTTATAAAAAGAAGGAAGGTGCTGGATATTTGTTATCTTACTCTGCGTTGAGCATCTATTTGATATCTTTAATTAGCAATTTATGTCAAGATTCTTCCCAAGAATGGTGATATACTTTTAATGTCCCTGTAAATTCTAAAACATCATTCATTTACCAAAATCTTTTGCTAATCTCCAGATACTATGTAAATTCATATATCTGATGATGTATCCATTGACTCACACTCCTTACATAAATTTATCTCCAACTATGAAAGGCAATCAAACCCAAATTCTCTTAATGGCTTTAACTGTAAAAAAAGAAAAACTTTATGAGCAAGCACATGCAATATGTATATATTTATCTTTTTATATTATGTGTATATATAATAGTACAAAAGCATAAACACAAAAGATAAGTTTCAAAGGAGGTAAAAATAAAACAGTATTTTTTCAATAAGTATTTTATTTATTGACATGAGAAAACTTCTCTGATACACACACACATATAATTTTAAAATAAATCCATGCATATATGATCAATTAATTTACAACAAAAAAAAAGAGAAGAATATACAAAATAGAAAAAGGATAGTCTCTTCAATAAATGATGTTGGGAAAACTGGACAGTCATATGCAAAAGAATGAAACTAGACTATCTTATAACATACACAAAAATAAATTCAAAATGGATTAAATACTTGAATGAAAGACCTGAAACCATAAAGCTCCTAGAAGAAAACATAGGAGGAAAAGCTCCTTGACATTGGTCTTGGCAATGACTTTTTTGTTTCTGACACCAAAAGCAAAGTCGATAAAAGCAAAAATAAACAAGTGGGACTAAATCAACTTAAAGGCTTTGGCAGAATAAAGTCATCAACGAAATGAAAAGGCAACCTACTGAAAATATTTGCAAATGATGTACCTGACAATGAGTTAAATCCAAAATATAAAAAACTCATACAACTCAATAGCAAATAAATAAACAATCCAACTAAAAAGGGGCAGAGAATCTGAATCGACATTTTCCAAAGAAGACATACAAATGGCCAACAGGTACATGAAAAGATGCTCAACATCACTAATCATAAGGTAAATGCATATCGAAACTAAAATGAGGTACCACATAACACCTGTTCGAAAGGGTATTATCAAAAAGACAAGAAATAAATGCTGGGGAGGCTGTGGAGAAAAGGGAATGGAAATTGATGCAGCCACTATGGAAAACTATACTGAGGTTCCTCAAAAAATTAAAAATAGTACCACCATATGATTCAGCAATCCGACTTCTGGGCATTTTTCTAAACAAAATGAAAAACTAGTTCAAAAAGATATATCTACCCTTATGTTCACTGCAGCATTATTTACAATAGCCAAGTTCTGAAAACAACCTAAGTGTCCATTGATGGATGAATGGATAAAGATGTTATTTATTTACATATACACACACAGATACACACACAAATGAAATATTATTCAGCAATAAAAAAGAATGCATTCTTGCCATTTGCAACATGTTTAAACCTTGAAGGCATTATGCTAAGTGAAATAAGTCAGACAGAGAAAGACAAATACACTATAAACTCAATTATATTTGAAATCTAATAAACGAAAACAAAGTAACATTCATAGGTATGGAGAACAGACTGGTGATTGGAGGTTTGTGAGTGAAATGGGTGAAGAGACTCAAAAGGTATAAACTTCCTGCTATGAAATAAGTCATGGTGTACACCATGGGGACTATTAATACTGTATTGCTTATTTAAAAGCTGTTAAAGGAGGAGATCACAAAATTCCTCATCAAAAGAAAAAAAAAATTTGTAACTATATCTGGTCACAGATAACTAGTCCTGATGCAGTGATCATTTGTCAATGTAGACAAATACTGAATAATTATTTTGTATACTTGAAACTAAAATAATGTTATATATCAATTTTGCCTCAATTTAAACAAAAAGAGTGCCTCTTCAGATATTTGAAAATGAAAGCAGCTATAATTCTTAAATCCTAAAAATTTCTGTCTTTACAAATTATAAGAAAATTGTATTTTAAGTAAATCACTTTTATAAGAAAATTCCTGTAATAAAATTAAATCTTACTAAATTAATTAGGTAACAATCATGAAATTCAGAAATAAAGTTTTTAAATGCATAACAGAATGAAATAAGTGAACAAAAACAACTGAAGGGCAATAAGGCTGCAATTTATTCTTGGTCCTATATGCTAAAGTAGTTTCTAAAAAACATCCCACTGCCCTCCCCCCGCCCCTATTTTTTTTAATAAAAGGTCTAAAATAGTGTTTGTACTTGTGGACATTTCTATAGGATTTTATATTATCCTTTTTCAGTATATTTAACAAGGTCCAAATATTCAATCTCTGATTAAGAACAGAGTAGAAGAACTGATTAAGTTTTAATCAAAGGGATTCTTTAAAGAAATCCTTTCACAATATATATCAAGTCATCACATTGTACATTTTAAATATCTTACAATTGTTTTGTTGTTGTTAATTATACATCAAAAAAGCTGGGAGGAAAAAAAAAGGGTCTTAAAAAGAAGCCAAGGGTTTAAGATTGGTAAAAATCTGTGACAGAGAACCTGCCAGTCACAAAGAATACTAGGCCTATAAGCATATCTGCTTACAAAGCACCCAGGAACCAAAAATAAAGAAAGGACAAAGAGATGTTTCTTTACTACCATGTGTGTGTCTTCTTGGATGCTGAGTTGCTTTCAGTACTTACCACTGGCTACAAACTCTAATGTGGTTAAATTATTCTGGATGCTGTGGTTAAGTAATTGCTGTGGTCTTGGGAGTTAGTTACTTTTTTTTATTACTTCTGTTTTTTGGACGTTTTTCTACCTCAGGTAATTGACATTACTTTGGAATGGACACTGTGTGACTACTGCTTGCTGTAAGGCGGCCCTGGGTAACTTTCTGTCCCCAAAAGAAAGTTTCCTTTTTCCCTTCAAACCACTTATTTGATTATACTTTCATAGGCTAGGTATTACTATAATACCCAGGAATTTCTCCTAACTGGAATTAGAGTGAATAGCAGGCTAGTGCCCTCACTATACTCTAGTCAGCTAACCTGGCACTAGACAGCACATGCAAACACAGACATCATACTGTTTATGTCATTCTTACCCAATATTTGTTGAGAATTTTCCCACTGTCCGTAGAGCGGGGGTGGGAAAGTGCAGAAGTTTGACTATGATGAGTTATTTAAGGCAATCAGACAGTCATAAACACAAGCAAATTATCCTTACTCTTCAATTTTTATTACCTCTAACTTTCATATAACTCCATGGTTTCATGTTTTTCACTGAGACATTGGCTCTGAGAAGGCTAACGTAATCATTAACTTAAAATATCAAATAAATAGTTAGGACAACAGTTTTTCTAGCAGTGATCATTTTTCTCATTGCTTGCTTGATTTTTCAACATCCATTTCCTCCACCTCTTTATTATAATATATATTCATATATAATTTAAATGAAATTTGAGAATATTTTAGAATTTTATAATACTCCATGAAATAAGTATAAATATCTGATATAAGCAAGATTATAAAATTCCCATTCATGATGTAAAATATACAATACCAATGAAAATATACAGATATATTAATAAATATATTTATTTAAAGTAAAATAAAAATTAAGACAGAGTAAAACTTTGAAAAAGTAAACACAAATCACCTACGGGTATTAATTACTCAATCAACAATTACATACTGAGTATCTAGTATTTCAGGCACTGTTTTAGTTGCTTAGGATACACCAATGAACATATCAGATTAAAAAAAAGTGGACTTTCATTCTAATATGAACACAAAAAACAATATACATAATAAAATACTAAATAATTTGTATGTTAAAAAGATGATATAAAATAAAGAAAACATAGAACATAATCAGGAGATGGGAATGTGGGACAGAGAAAAGAGGTAGTGTAAAATACTAAAATGGGCATTTATTAATTTTTGATGTGTGAGAAAAATGGCTTTTAAGAAATGAGAAGTTCACTAAATAAATTATCTAAATAAATTAGATAATTTTGTAAAAACCAAAGACTCACCTAGAAAAACTCACCTAGAATTATCACAACACAAGGCATAGAAATGTGTATCTGAGGAAGTTTACAAAAATTATAGAATATGCGTATGAATTTCTTTTAACAATTTATAGGGCAATTTTTCTCACATATACTCATATTCAAACTTGAATTAATAGCAGCATAAAGCAAATGATTATAAGCACTCCTTATGTGAGGAATAGGAAAGAATAAATGAGATGTATACCAATCACTGAATGTTAAGTTAGGAAAGAACCTAAAAGATTTAGCCCATTCATCTCATCTTAAAAAGAAGAAAAATAAAGGTAAGAGAGGTTAAATAACCATCTCAGGGTCACTAATCCAGTTAGAGGCAAAAGCTAGGCCTTTTATTTCACCCAGAAATCTTTTTCTGCAATATCATCTTAAATGTGCAAAAACCTTAACAAATTAAAAAATTAGCCTTAAATGCTCATTTACTAAAGATTAACAAAATAATATAAAAGCAGCTTGGTTCAATTACTCTGTATAACTAATTTTTAAGCATTTGCAGTATAGAAGTTTTTAAATTTGATGTAGTTTATTTATTTTTGCTTTTGCTGTCTTTGCCCTAGGAGACATATCCAAAAAAATTAAGAGTAATGTCAAACAAAGAATTTATTGTGTATGTTTTCTTCTAGGAGTTTTATGGTTTCAGATCTTACATTTAAGTTTCTAATCCATTTTGAGTTTATTTATGTATATGGTGTAAGAAAGTCTAATTTCATTTTTTTGCATGTATCTGTCTAGTTTCCCCAACACCATTTGTTTCAGAGACTGTCTTGTCCCCATTGTATATTCTTGCTTCCTTTGTCCTATTTTAATTCACCATATACTCATGGGTTTATTTCTGGGGTCTCTATTCTGTTCCACTGATCTATATGTATGTTTTTATGCCAGTACTATGCTGTTTTGATTATTATAGCCTTGTAGTATAGTTTGATATCAGGTACCATGATAACTCCAAGTTTGTTCTTTTTCAATATTGCTTTGGCTATTCAGGGCCTTTTGTGGTTCCATATAAATTTCAGGATTATCTGATCTAGTTCTGTGAAAAACACACAAAAACCATCAATAAAATGAGAAAGCAATCTACTGAATGAGAGAAGATATTTGCAAATAATATGTCCGATAAGCGACTAATATCTAAAATATACAAAGAACTCAAATAGCTCAACATCAAAAAACAAACAATTCAATTAGAAAATGGGCAAAGGACAATAGGCATTCCTCCAATGATGACATACAGATGGCTGACAGATACATGAAAAGATGCTTAACATCACTAATCATCAGGGACATGCAAATCAAAACCTCAATAAGATGTCACCTCACATCTGTCAGAATGGCTATTATGAACATATCAACAAACAAGTGTTGGCGAGGATGTGGAGGAAAGGGAACCCTTGTGTACCGTTGGTGCAGTTGTAATCTGGTGCAACCAGTATGGAAAACAATATGGAGGTTCCTCAAAAAATTAAAAATAGAACTATCATATGACCTAGCAATTTCACTTCTGGGTATTTATGTGAAGAAATCCAAAACACTAATCCAAAAAGATATATGCATTCATATGTTCACTGCAACATTATTTACAATAGCCAAGAAATAGAAGCAATTTAAGTGTCCATCGATAGATGATTAGATAAGAGGTGGTCTATTAGATTAGATAAGTAGTAGAATATTACTCAACCATAAAAAAAGAATGAAATCTTACCATTTGCGACACGGATGGACCTAAGTGAAATAAGTCAGACAGAGAAAGACCAAAATCATATGACTTCACTGATACGTGGAATCTAAAAAATAAATTAAATGAACAAACGAAAGAGAAACAAACTCATAGATACAGAGAACAAATTGAAGGTCGCCAGATGGGAGGAGGGTTGTGGGTGGTAGAGGGTTTGAGTGAACAGGTGAAAGGGATAAAGAAGTACAAACTGTCGGTTATAAATACAGTCACGGGAATGTAAAGTACATTATAGGGAATATAGTCAATAATATTGTAATAACTTATGTATGATGCCAGCCTTATTGGGATGATCATTTTGTAAGGTATATAAATGAGTAATCACTATATTGTACACCTGAAACTAATATAATATTGTACGTCAACTGTAACTGAAAAATAGATTTAAAACTTAAAAATAATTTTTAAGCTTTTTAGAGAGATACATAACTCCAAAAAAGTTGTTTTAGTCCCTTTAGGCCCTGCAAACATTTTAATAACACAAGGATTTAACTATCATATTGCTGCTGAACTTAACAGTCAAAAATTAACTTTCTATAACACTGGATACTTAACAGTCAAAAATTAACTTTCTGTAACACTGGATATAGATACACTATAATCACAAATTTTACCTAAATTTTTAAGCACATTTCATGGACTGGGAATCAGAGATTCAAGAAAGTTAAGAGATTTGCCATGGTGTTAGCAAGAGCAAGCTTCAGATATACATGCTGTGAGAAAGTCACTTAGAGATAGGAGAACTTGGCATTATACAGATATTTAGAAAATTAGCATAATGGATATATGTGGCATACCGTATAAGCATTTCCCAAATTGAATATTGTCTGTAGATAAATGAGTTTAGGAAATGCTTTATATTTTATTCTTCTCTAGATTTGCAATGCATGTTACCATATTAGACACTCTTGAGTTCTTAAGAAAGGAAACTTTTGGTTTTCAATATATTTACTGTGTATGTAATCATTTTTCTAAGCCCGCTAAGTTATATAGCATTGAAAATCAATTTACACAACACCGACATAGGCAAAAGGACTCCAATATGACTTAAAAACTTTAGTCAGAGGATTCCAAATAAGCAGCAGTTCGGTGTTAGCACTTCAAAGTTCTTCAGTTTTAGGAAATGAGATGATGACGATGATGATAATAGCAAACATTTTATTTTTTTAACTCCTTACTCATTGAACAAATATTTATTGTGAGTCTAAATCATGTCAGGCACTAAATTTTATACTAGCTGAGAATTTTTAAAGTTCCCACAAACTAAGGATTTTTCGGTAGCTATGGTAAGCAGTCACCAGAACCAGTATTACAGCCCGTCAGTGAATCACCTAACAACGGCAGCTCCTCACTTCTGAAAGTCAGTCAAGAACAGACTCATGGTAATGAATTTGCCACCAAGTGCAATAGTGTCATCGGAGTAACCTCTATTCTAGATGATGTTCACCTCCAGAACAGCGCCAACCCCTGAATTCCATGCTTCCCATAAGCTCTACATAAGATCAGCAGTCTTCCCTGCTGAGAGATTTTGCATAACCAGTACATACCTCTCCTTTATGATAAAAAACAATGAATCCAGTTTTCTCCATTTCAGATATTAATGATAGTTTCATTATGTTTCATAGTGTTTGAGAAAGTCTGCTCTCACAACCCTGTCAGCCTGACCACCCCTCCTCACTTTTTTGTCTTAACTTTTTATTTTGAAAGATTTCAAAGCAATGGAAAAACTGAAATAAAAGTACAACGAACACTTATATATCCTTTATCTGGAATCACCAATTGTTATCATTTTGGCACATTTGCTTTCTCTTAAAATTATACACATACATTTATATACATACATACAAACACATTACACACATACATGCAAATATACTTGTACTTTATTTTCTTTGAAGAGCAAACATTTCCAGAGTGCTTTATACATGATAGGCACACTTAGATAAATTGTCATTTAAATTTCTTAAAGACTTCACAACTCAGCACCACTATGCTTATCCTTCTCTCTCTTAAGAGATATTCCTACAGTAAGAGGAATTATGTTTCCTTGTTAACTTTCACACACTGGGCTTAATTTTCTCACCTAGAACTAGATGAAATATCAAGTCTATTTGTCACATGTGAAGGATCTTCAAAAATATGAAGAAAGCTTGTTTAAAATTTTTCAGGTAAACAGTATCATTTAAAAAGTTTTATTGATATTGTTTATATATCAGAAAATTCATATTTAAAGTGTACGATTCAGTAAATTTTAGTTAATTTATAAAGCTGTACCACCATCACCACAATCCAGTTTTAGAACATTTTTGTCATTCCAAAAAGATGCCTCCTGCCCATTTACAGTTAATCCATATTCCTATCCTCAGCTCAAAGGCAACCACTGATCTAACATGAAGAAATCATCATCCTCTCTAGTCTTCAAGATTAAAGATTCTTCACTTCTTATCGCTTAAGTGTCTACTTAAATGGCATATCCTTGGAAAGACCTTTTTCAACTATCATCATTTCCAATTGTCACCTGAATCAGAGTAGTTCAGCATTTATTTTATTTATATATTGAGGTCCTGCCCCAAATTTCGGTTGAAGAGAAAGGTTCTAAAACTTTTAAATGAACAAAAAGAATGAAAACCTCTAAGCATTGAGCAAGTCACAAGCCCAATATAAAGCCCTGTAGCTAAGAGACATCCTTGGGACAACAGATCAACACTTTGTGGGCTGGGAAGAACTGAACCAACTATCAAGCTGTCTTTGTCTTTACTACAATTCTCCATCTCACCCATAAGAAGATCTTGCCAAAATTTTATACTCTACTGCCATGGCATTACCCTGTCATACACAGAAATTATTTTACAATGATATGAACTCTGCACTCATGTAATTTCCTACTAATTAGATATCTTCATTTTTGTTGAGATTGATGTCAAGTTTACCAGAGTGTAAAGACCAGAATCTCCCTTCCCCCATCATTTTTTAAATGAAGCGGATTCATGCCAGATTTATAACTTACACTTCCTTAAATAGCATTCTAGAAAAACCACCTGGTAATAATTAATACCACTATTGTAAATAGTCTCTCTCCTAATGTACTTATATTTCCAGGATTTGTCACCCCAAACAATAGTTTTAGTCTCATTTACTATAATACTAACTAAATAAACCTATAAATTAAAAAATATGGAAAACAGTGCAAAGTTGTTATATTACCAATTAAGCAACTTGGAAATTAATTTTGCAAATATTCATGACTACCAGCAGGAAAATACATAATATATTCCAGTTGTTGTACCTAATAGATTCCATCTGCTTCTTCACAAAGGGCTTCAGTTTCAATTAGGAAGTGTACAAGACAATTGTCTTTCTAGAATATGTGAACTAGACAATGATAAGTCGCTTTTGTTCTGAGAAAATTAAGAAAAAGTTTATTTCTGGTCTATATAATTTTCCTCAAAAAATAGAATTTAGTATGCCCTGAAGAAATACATTTTAAGTCCGTCCTTCAGAACATGGATAAAAATGTGATAACATGAGAAAAATGTTAAGCCTTAATTATATATAACAATTCTACTAAGAATAACATATAGGATATAACAAATGATCTTTTGGTTTTTCTTTAGATTAAATTCTACAACTTTAAAATTCTGTAATAAGAATCTTTCATAGATAAAATTGTGTTTATACACATTATCGCTGAAACCCAAATATTAATCTTTAAATTATACTATGAAAAGTTTAGTCTATATTTCTAGTAGTTTACACTGAATAACATGTGCAGTCTTCCATGTACTAAAAATATCCATAAAAACATACATCTATGTACATTCCAACCACCAAACTGTATACTATTAATATCTTAAGGACTAGCTCTGTGGTAGCAAATACAAATATTAATAATAATTAACATCAATAAAATAGTGGTTAACACTCAGGCTTAGAACCGTCACAGACACCTACAACTTTCAAACTCCTTTGCTTATTATATAAAAGTCTTTGAAATCTGGCCTCTGTCTTTGCTTCTGGCCTTATTTCCAGCCATGCATCCTTTCTTCCTGCCTGACATATCAAACCAACTGTAGATAGCTGACCACACAACGAGTTTCACATCTTTGGGCTTCTGTATGTGATATTCTCTCTGCCAAATATATCTTTGTTTCTTCTTTCATTCAACTTTGTTTCAAAATTTAGTTTGAGGAGTACCACCCTTGAGAAATTTTCCCTAACTCCCAGTCCAATTTAGATGCTCCTCTGTGGTATACTGCATTGATAGCCCTAACTCTTTACCACATAGTATGTCAATTCCCATGGTCAAGTTACGTTAATTTCCTTCCCATTATAACTCTGAGTTCAATGTTATATCATTTGGCCAATATGATGTTAGCAGATATCAGCAAGCACAGGCTAAGAAGCACTTATATTTCAACTTGTGCTCTTGCACTCCGCCATTGCCATAAAAATGTGTCCAAGCTAATCTAATAGAAGACTAAAGACACATGGAGCAGAGCTGAGTCACCTCTGTTCTTCCAGTTGAGGTACCTCGGATCGGTTGAATAGGCTGACAATTACTGACACTCAGACAGATGACAGATCCCAGTCAAGACTGGTAGAGCTGCCTAATCCACTATCCTAGACACTTATATATATAAATACTGAGGTTTTACTACTGAGGTTTATGGCTTTTTGTTAAGCAGCATTTTGTTAAGTGGCAGTAAGTAACAGATTCACCCTCCTAGATGCTTCAAGAGCACTTATCATAGCATATACAACATACTTTTCAAGTGACTTACTTTTCTTCCCAAATTTCAGAGGTGAGCGCATGTCTAATTTAAACTTCTATTCTCAGCAGTTAACATAATGCCAGTTTTATGTGGGTATGAAATATATGTATGTGGAAAGAAAGAGGGAGGAGGAAAATTGAGAGTCTTGTTGAAGAAGAAAACATTCTTATGGAAAAACATACAGGTGATGAAGAAAAACAGCTATTTAGATGGGATTCACCTCTCAGCTGATTTCACTGGGATCTCAGATTCTAAGGCTTCTTCCCCATGTTGTACAATTTAAGGAAGCACACATAGTAAACACTGGTAGAGCAGATTAAAACCTTAAGGCATATATATAGCTGTCTGTTAAAATAAAATACCTACAATTCATATAACTTGTGGATACAGTGTTAGCAGGAAAGAGCCAATAATTGCAGTACTTTGGCCAACAACAGTATGCGGTTATGTAGCAGAAGATATTAGGACAGAGAATCAAACGGTGTATTGTTAGAAATCTTCACATTCTCATAAGCAGAGAGGTAATTGGCAGAACTTCAAAAATGCAAAAGGAAAAAGGGCTCCCATTTCTCCTTTTCTACTGTAATCCCATATACATTTTCCATACCTCACTGCTTCTGCACCTTAGCCTTTATCTAGAAGGCTTTGCTGTACCCCTCAATGTACCACAACCTTTCATCGTTTGTTTAATACCATCACATTTTTTCAAGGTTTTGATCAAATGTTTCCCCTTCCATGAAGTCATCTCTATTATCTATCACAAGAACTAATTAGACACCTTGGAAATTTGTATATGCATATTTACAGTATAAGAATACTACGTTAGTGGTAATTGGGTGATGGTAGAGACCCGATGTGTTTCATCTTTATGAAATGAAATAGCATGTAGTAAGAACCCAATAAATGCTTACTGAATGAAACAACAGCATAAGCAAAAAATATTCAAAATTTTATTATAGTTGGTATGCTTTTGGGGACAGGTAAAAATTATCCAAAAAGGTACGAGATAACTGACTTTTTTTTTTTAACAGCAGAAGATATAAAAGACAGGAAAAATAAATAAATCTGAAAGAATGTTAGATTTAGAATCAATATAATAATAATAGTGATGAGGAAAAGATAGGGGATGATAGTTATAATAAATACTGAGGATTTACTATTTGCTAGATACTACTGAACCAATTTAAATGTCAAAACAACTCTATGAGGTAGGTACTATTATTATTTTTATTTCTAGGTGTGAACAGGTTAACTAGATTACCTAAGGTCACATATTTAATGAGTGGCCGAAATGGAATTCCAACTCACTAGTCTAACTGTAAACTCTAAAAACAAAACCCTAACTACTCTATCATGTTGTATTTCATAGAAACTAAAGGGACCTCAGATGTAATTTATTTCAATTTCTACCACAATTAAAAATTAAATAAAAAATTTAAGACCATATAAGCATATATTCAACTAGGAGGTGACAGCAGTATGTTGACACTTGCATAAATTACAAATGACTTTTTGACAATCAAGTATGGAACATGAAGAAAAGTGAACCAATGTATATAAAAGGCTATAATAGCTGAGTTTACAAGATTAAGAGGAAAAATCTGGAGAACTGAAACATCACATGCTTTTTATATCAACAGTGAGAAAATGAAATCTATTAGAAGAGTGAAAAAAAAATCTTCTAAGACAAATGTAAATAGCTTCCTCTCTATTCATTCAAATAGCTGAGTTTACCACATAAAATTCATCTCATAAGTCTAGATAATTATAAATATTAAAACTGCATAACTGGGGAAATCCACAGTACATTTATACATAAATCACATATGCATATACATAAATCACATAGTCATACACATAAATCACTGGGGTTCTGAAACAAAGTTCAGAAATCATTCTGTTATTCAATATAAAAACTTCCCAAGGCTAAAACTTGATAAAAATTATGCTTTAAGGTAGAAATAGTAAAACAAGTATAGGATTAATCTCATCATACTAAATGTATTATAATACAGATACTACACAAGATTAAAATTGATACTTGAGAACAGGTTGATTGACTAGGTATGTAATTATTATTATACTCAGAGTAAAATTCTCTTTCCACCTTAAAGACACCAATACCGTATATAAAACATACACAGAGGTTGACAGAGAAAAACTCCAGAAAAATCTCAGCCTTGAGGCTTCCCCAAATAAGGAATCCAGGATCTATAATTTCTATAACCTCAGGTTCCTACAGAAGCAAGAATTAGGGCTTCTTTTATTGTGAACAAATTTCATATCTCAAATCTCTTGGTGAATCTCCACTAAGCCTTTATATACAATCTTTAAGCAACTCTGAGGGGGAAAGGGGAAAGTGTGATCCCTATGCCCTGGGGCCCACAGGTTTCCAAGATTCAAACAAGTGTACACAATTTGTCTCCTTTAGTATCCACAAGGAACTAAAGTATCGGCTATACAATCTGAGTTCTCTCAACTTCAGGGAGTTCTCCCTCCCTTGTCCACTCTCATTCCAAAAGATTGAAAAAGCTATGAAACTACATTTAGGTGATTGTCAAAATATAACTTTCAAAGCTGGATGACTCAAAATAATATTTAATGTTTACAATTAAATTGTTCATATTGTATTATTTAACTTTAGATAAATTCAGTGAGCTCATTTCTTCATGCAGGTATTTTCCTAGAACCCTAAGTGAAGAAAGTTAAGTTAGTTTATCTTTAAAAAGTGAAAGAGAAAAATAAAGAGTGCCAGAGTGAGGAAATACTATTTTCTACATACATAAGCTTTAACTTTAAATAAAAAGAAAATGCCAAATTAACCTGTTTACCCTTACTTTTTTTTTTTTTTTTACACAGGTATCAACTTTATTATGCTGTTAAAATGCAATAGCCTACAACGCTCTATTCTAGACATGGGGAAGCGGGGAGGGGTGAGGAATTGGTGAGAAAGTAGAAGACTAACAAGGCTGTCTGTAGCACTTTTAGTATATGTTATAAGAATAACACATAACAGAAAAACCTTGGTTCAATTTGGCATAACTACCTCAATTTTCTTAAAATCACATATACTTTATAGTTTAAAACCCTTATACATTTTCTCTCTAAAAAACTTAATTTAAGAACAATTTGGCAGCACCAAAGGTATAAGGTATATACCTTTGCTATAAGGAAAATATTTGTATTTATAAAAATATTTTTAGTTTTTAAAAATTATGAAATAATATTTAAATTGTCTCGTTGAAATTTATTTGCTAAGAGAACAAAACAATGAACTTTGAAAGGGTACTAAATCCACCATCATTAATTTCATTTTGGCAACTAACTTTATCTTAATGTCTTGATAACAAAGTTTAGCCTTAAGACTAAATCACCACATAGATAATTAAAACAACATAGATATAAGAGAGGGTCGCTCTTACCCCATAAAACAGTTTTGTTTCTAATTTTTGTGACAAGGAAACAGATTGGGAATATCATTTAAGAGAAATCACATCGGAAGAAACTTTCAAATTAAACAAGGAGTAACACTTCATGAGTATTTTCTAAGTTTAAATTACACCGAATACTAAACTCGTAGTCAGACTCAGTTAACAAGAACAATATAATCTGCAAGCTGCTAAATTCTTTCACTTTGGATTGTATACTGAAGGTGAAAAGTAGAAATTTAGAGTCTATATATGTTCTATTTTCAGCATTATCATTAATATGTTAGAGGACCTGGGATAAATTTCTTTACATCAGCTAAATATTCTAGGTATACTATTAGTTAAGAGGTAATTATCTACCATATATGTGTGTGTGACGCACACATTTTAATTTAGATATAAATTTGAGTAAGTTTAACAATATTCGTTGAACATCAAGACGAAAGTCCTCTCCTAAAGACTAAGGAGCACACACATGAATGACACCAATTCCTTGTGAACTCTAAAAATAATATATAGCACACTGGTAAATGAGCATACAGATAAAAAAAGAAAAGGTCAATTGTCCTTTTGTCAAACATAATATTATATTGATTATTTATTTATTTTTTAATGTGTGAGGTAGCCTAACAGGTTGGGAATAAACTGCTGGTATAATCCAGGGTCAGCAAACATTTTCTAGAAAAGGTCAGATAATAAATATTTTCACCTTTGTGGACCATAAGGCCTCTGTTGCAATTACACAACCACAGCTGTAGCACCAAAGCAGCCACTGACAATCCATAAACGAATGAATGACCATGGCTATGTTCCAGTAAAACTTTATTAATATCATTAAAATTTGAATTTCATATAATTATTACATGTCACGAACATTATTTATTATTCTTCTGATTTTTTTCCTAACCATTTAAAAATGTTAAAACTATTCTTAGTTACATATGACATTCAAAAACAGGCTGCTGTCAGCATTTGGCCCTCAGGCCATTTCACTGCCAACCTCTAGTATTATCAAACACCAGTACCAAATGATACATGAAGTTAGACTGACTCCAGTAGGTACCGACCATAATTGCTACTGGTGTTCAGAGCGAAGAGGGGAAAACATGTTAGGATAATCGATAAAGACTTATTTGAGTAAGAAATACTTGAACTAGGACCTAAGGAGGATGAGAACTCATGTATTGCAGGTTACTATCTGGTTAGCATAGGCAAGACAATTGTTAACACCCCCCCAAAAACTCCACTATTTTGTCAAAACAGGTAGAAAACAACAAGCAGTTAAGTGTCATTTATTTAAGCTGCACTATATAGCTTACCCATCTTTGAAATATTGTAAGTTCACATTTAAAATGAAAAATAAACTGTTATAGGTTATTGAAAAAGGATACAGAAGCAAGAAATGAACAAGACAAAGAAACAAAAATTCATAGACACAGACAACAGTTTTGTGGTGACCAAAGGGAAAGGGGTGGGGGCAGGTAGACAAGGGTAACCAGGGGTCAAATATGATGATGGAAGGAGATCTGACTTTGGGTGGCGAACACACAATGCAATATACAGATGATGTATTACTGAATTGTACATTTGAAACCTACATAATTTTATTAACCAATGTCACTTCAATAATTTAATTTGAAAAGATTAAATGTATCAACATGAGGATGACAAGCAAGAAGAAGAAGGAGGAGAAGGAGAAGAATATGGAAGTCTAAACCCGCAGTACCACAGAACATAACCTTATTTGGAAATAGGGTTTTCACAGAGGCAATGAAGCTAAAACAAGGTCATTAGGATAAGCCCTCATTCAATGTGACTGTTATCTTTATAAAACAAAGAAATTTAGACACAGAGACAGATACACACAGGGAATATCATGTGAAGACATAGAGAGAAGACAGCAATGTGACCGGAATAATTTATCTAAAAGCCAAGGGATGTCAAGGATTGCCTGCAAACACCAGAAGCTACAAGACACAAGGAAAGATTCGGCCCTCGAGCCTTCAGATAGAACAAGGCCCTGCTGACCCCTTGATTTTGGACTTGTAGTCTCCAGAATTGTAGGACAATATGAGTTTCTGCTGTTTTAAGCTCCCCCAGTTTTTAGTACTTTGTTACAGAAGCCCTAGAAAACTAATACACAAACATGAAGTACTAAGAATCTTTTTCACTTTGTAAGACTATCACTATAGTATTCAAGTAACATGTCATCACTTAATGAACAATAAAATATGAAATCTGAAATAAAAATGAACAACGCATTAAAATTGTCAGGTTGAAATTACATTGACTTTCTTTGCATGATATGGCTATCGAACAAGTCATTGCTCTCTTTTTCCCTCAATACCCCAAACCAGATGTTCTTTGGCTACACAGACAGCTAACAGGCAGAAAAAAAAGACAAAATTATACTTATTTATCTTGTTGCCTCTTGGTGTCAGGTGAAAGTTTCCTGAATAAAGCAGAAGAGTAATTGATCAGGTTGCTGCAATTGGGAACCCTGGTATCCTCAATGTCTACATGGTATATCTCTGCTCATTAAGTGTAGTGTACTCCTGAGTAATCTAAGAAATGACCACTAAGACCGCTTTCTTTCCAAATGGAGGTAATGTAAGCATCCAGGAAATTCATTTGGATCCATCTCAATTTTTTTTTTTCTTTTTCAAGATGGAGCTTCACATTAAAGAATAGAAACCATATTTTTCTTAAAGCAAATGAAAGCATACCTATCCTACTCAAGAATTTTTCTTACAGTAGTTATGCTTTAACATTTTCATTAAATGGTATGTTAATGATTTAAATGTGAGCACAGCCTCACTTCTTTAGGAAAAAAGAATAATTGGGGCATTGTCTTGGATCGAGGCCACTCAAAGTAAAAATAAAGTAGGTCAGCAACATCAAGGCAACCACAGAGTTGTTAGATGCCTTTTTTGTTACTTTAAGAGTATACCTCAATCGTTTATTTAACTTTGATTTAAACAATGTAGGATATTTTAAGAGTATTAAGGACTCAAATTATAAGATATCAATTATTATCTTCATTCTACGTTTTGATAGAACATCTCTGAAAATGGGAGTTTACTAGGACTGTTAAAGAGAATTTATCCTTAATTTGAGTTTCTTTACATTTGCTTAGAGGAAGCTGATTGATCTAGGCCATATTTAGCTGTTACAACTCCTTATTTTGTTTTTCCTTCTAAGGCTTCCAATTTATACAAACACTTTATCTGGAATCTTTTCTAATCTTTTTTTTCCCAAAGTACTATTTTCTATAATGTACAGAATTAAAACAAGGTGGTAGGTAGGTTCTAATCCAAGCCATTAACCATAGTCTCAAGATTATAATGACCTATAATGTACTAAGATAAGAAAAACCTGTTTGGGCAAAAATTAGTTAGGAATTAGGAAAATGTATTAAAAGACGCCTTTGGTAGTAAATTAGTAGAGGCATACTAGGTACAAATTTGGAGGCACAGATTCTATTTATATTTAAAGCAGAAGTTGAGATTTCTACAATCAATCAAACTGATACTCGGGTTTAACAATATTACCTTAAAATGTGGTAAGAAAGAACTCTACCCTGAGCCTGAACATCACAACACGACAACATCAACACTCATCACTGGTACATAACTCAAATCATCCCGGCCGTGGGGAAATACTTCTCTACATTTCTCAAAACAGACGGCTACTGCATCAGAATGCCATGAGGCTTTGTGGGTTGTATTACTACCGACAGGGGAAATGTACACGGCTCTGGGGAGTTGGGAGGATTATGTGGTAGAAATGCAGAGGTCCTCAAATCCTCCTCTCAGACAGCATGAATGCAAAAGATTCTTGCATTACAAAGTATACCATTTTCAAATAGTGCCAAGGATTCATTTTCTTCCTTTTCTTCCTGTTCTGATATGTGATTTCAGGGCTATTTATGATGACATATGGTACAGGAGCCTTCATCTAAATTCTTGCGCTTTGCCCTGAAAATTACGGGGGCGGGCTTGAGCAAAACCTAGATTAAAAAACTATGGTTCGAATAAAATATCATTTCTATCTCATTTCTAGCACAGCTTTATTTTTGGTAATTGAAAAACATAATGTGTGTTTAGAAATTTTGGTTAAAAATATTAAGAACCATTGACCCTAACCTGTTCCAAGAAAAGTGGACATCTTTCCTGTTTTTAAAGATTTCCAGTAAAAGAACATCCAAAGCTGTATTACTGTTTATGTTAAAGTTTCCATTTTCAGCTTATTTGTATTTTTATCCATTATAAACATGTTTTGAAAAAGGAGATTCGTCTAGAATGTTGGCTACATTTTCAAAGAGATTCAAACACGATCTCTCAAAATATGAACTTAAAAATTTTTTAATGTCTCTGAACTCAGATTTGTGCATTTCAATGTCACTTAGGTGCCCAAATTTAAATTCCAGGGCTGCTTATCAAGCACAGTAACTGAACACTTGAGCTAAACTCACAAGTGTGCAAAGAAGTAAATATCCATTGGAAAAAAGAAAAAAAAAAAACCCTGATTTACAGGGTGGCCCATTTAAAACAGTTCCCATTTAATAATGTGGCTGTGTACAGGGCCTCTTTTAAATGGGCCACCCTGTATGAAGCTTAAGTCCAAGATAAAAAATGTCCTCCCTTGAGAATTTTTAAAAACCAGAAACACTGTAGGTTTAGTGGTTATTTTTAAGGTTTTAGATGGTTTCTTTGGACTCCTTTAGAACTGAAAAAAGATGGATACACATTTTAAAAATGAAATGTTACAACCACACATCTGTAATGAGAACCAGTGCCAGTGGATATTTTTAAAGCAAATTAAAACGGTCAACTTTTTTTTAACTTAGGCAAACAGCTGCTATACACACAGTGCACAGTAACTACTTTTCAGCAAAAGTTCAGAAGGAATTTCCTAATGAAGATTTATAGGATGTTCTGGGGTTGATAATTAAGGGTTCCCTAAAAAAGATATGAATGACAGCATCAAAGATGTGAGGGTTAAGGGCACTGAGCATGCCTGTGCTCTAAGGGAGGGGCCGGGACTTTAAAATAAAAAATACACAAGGTAGTTACCACGAAGGGAAATTTGGATGAAACTGACATGAAGTAAAGCTTTATTGTGTATCTTTTCTCTACTGACTTGTGTTTTGTAAGATTCCATGAAGATTTCTAATGTTTAAATACTTCCAATATTTATTTCCTTATTTTAAAAAGGGGAGTAAGGGAAACAAAAAAGGGAAAGGGCTTGCCTAAAAAAAATTACATTGATAAGAGTGATGGCTTCTGAAGATTCTG
>NW_006494614.1:39442629-39455939 GCF_000325575.1 Pteropus alecto | reverse complement strand
AACCAATAACAACAACAACAACACTATGAACCCTCTCGTCATATTATGTGCCGAGCAATCTTCATAGGCACTTGACATGATTAAATTATTTCATCCCCACAACAATACGATGAAGTTGATACTGTTATCTCCACTTACAGGTAAAGTGAAACATTAACAGATTAAGTAATTTACTCAAGGTCAAATTGCAGGTTGTGATTCAAGATATGACTGAAGTTCCAGGGTCAGTGCTCATAAGTATTGAACTATTCTACAACTTCAAGAACAAGAACTGCATAGTTCACTGAAAGTATCATTAGTAAGGTCACATTCTGAACATGACATAATATCCACTCTCACAACTGAAGCAGCCACATTCAACTTCATCCTCAGCGGCAGCTCATTCAACAAGTTTTTATCAAACACTTTATTGTGACAAGTATTGTCTAGGCACTGGGCATAAAACAATGAATGAAACAGACACTTTACCTTACAGTGATAACCTCGATACTCAGGTAATACTTAATTGGGATAAACACTTAACCTAAAGGCATGTATTTATTGACAAGTCAGCAAATAATGAAGTGGACCAACATAACAACTTTGCTCTAAATTAGAGTATAACTGATTATATTTATATTTTTGGAAAACTGACAAAGTCAACAGGAAGTAAGCTAGACAGAAGTAAAGAAACACAAGAGTAAGGCAGTAAGCTCAAGCAATAAAGCAAAAGAAGCCCAAATAATCAAAAACCACAAAAATAAAAAAAAAAAGGACAGTAAAGAGAAAGAATATAGCAAAAGAAGGAAGCCACAGCAAATACAAGAACCAGAGAAAAGAATCTCAAGAATAGTGAGCTGTTATTTAGAGTATATAATATCACATTATACTTTTAATTTATATTTTCCTGAAGACTACTGATGTTCAGTAGTTTTTATGTGATAATTGTCATGTCATATGCCTTCCTTTATAAAATATCAAGTATTTTGCCACTTTTTAATTGGTTTACTTAAGTGATTATCAAAGTATAATAGTAATATAGATATTTTGGATACAAGTCCTTTGACAGACATAGTAGGTACTACAAACATTTTCTCCGGTCTGTAGTCTGCCTATTCATTAATAAGCTTCTATAGGTTTGAGTATTTAAATTCTTCATATAAGTGGTATGATATAGTATTTCTCCTTCTGTGTCTGGCTTATTTCACTTAGCATAATGTCCTCCAGATTCACACATGTTGTCTCAAATTGCAAGACTTCCTTCATTTTTGTTTTTTTCATTTCCTTCTTATCATTATATGTTCTGTTCCATTCTTTCATTCACTGATGGACATTTATGTTGATTCTATGTCTTGGTCATTGTGAATAATAAATTTCGTTTTCTAATTATTCTTCACTGCTTAGATACAAAAATACATTAATTTTTGTTTATCAATTTTATATCCTGTGATCTTGATAAATTCTTTTACCGTCTGGTAGTTTTAAAATTATTATTATAAGTGTTCTTTAGCATTTTTGTATATATAAGGTTTTGTAATTTGTGAATAAAGGCAATTTTACTTCTTCTTTTTCAACTGGAATTTTTCTTATCTTTTCAGATTTTCTTCCTGCACTGTCTAGGACTTTCAGCATTATAGCGAACAGTAGTAAGAGCAAACATGAGCAAACATTACGTCTTGTTCTTGATCTGATAGAGCAAATGTTTAATCTTTCCATTAATTAAGATATATGTAGGTTTTCATAAATGATCTTGTTTTCATGTATAGTATCCTCAGAGCTTTTATTATGAATGGATATTGAATTTTGTCAAATGCTTTTTCTATATCTAGTAACCCATTTCCTGTTTAGAAAAAACACTGCACCTCGCTGCCAGTATTAATTTAATCATATATAAACACGCTCTTTGAAGCTGAAGAAAATCTGACTGGTTTTCAAAGTGAAAATAAAATATAAAAACTGTTCTTGAAGTTATTTCTGAACAGAACTTGTCTCTAATCCAACGCTAACAGAAATGTATACTTAAGTCAGAATCGTCAAATGAATCTTTAGCTAACAACTGTTAGAGAACAATGTTAACATTACGCATAGAAATGCTATGCTTTCTAGAATTTGACATTTTCAGCAATCGAGAATTACTATAGGCATCTTTGGAAACACAGCAGAGTGAGAGACATCGCCGGATCTCTCCCCTTGAAACAACAATAAGCTAAACTTCGAAAACTGAACAAAAAATACCCAAACTGCACACCAGCACGTCTCAGCGTGGGATAAGAGCTACCATAGGTCAGAATCCCGAGTGTCCGGCGGTAGACTGAGAGAAATAAAGAAGCTGCCTCTAGCAGCCATCATAGCTCCCTGCAGGAGGAGGTAGAGAGGAGAAGGTGTGGCAAGTTCCCTAAACAGCCCTATCTGGGAGTGCTGTGAGCTCCATACACGGTCGGTGGCAGGGCCCAGTCATAAGGGCAGAAGGCAGAGAGCTGGATGGGGCCGCAGAGAAACAGTTCATTTTTATCGACTGCGATTGCAAAACCGAGCCTAAGCCATAGTCGCCTACCCCCAACCCAAAGGGCCCCTCCCCCAATACCCTATGAGACTGAACACCACGGAGTCCCAGGGGAATCTGAGCAAATGCTACAGACACTGTTGCTAACACTGACAGGACTAAGACTGAGGGTAGTGAGCATGATTAAATATCTATCAGAAAATAAAAAGGCATTTTTAAGGCATTATATAAAGCAGGGATCAAAGAGGCTTCGATGCTACATACTGAAATATTTGAAAAGATGCTCAACATCGCTAGCTATTAGGGAAATGCAAATCAAAACCACAATGAGATACCATCTCACATCTGTTAGAATAGCTATAATCAACAGGACAAGTAAAACAAATGTTGGAGAAAAAGGAACCCTCACACACTGCTGGTGGGACTGCAAATTGGTACAGTCACTATGGAAAACAGTATGGAGGTTCCTCAAAAAACTAAGAATTGATCTACCTTATGATCCAGCAATCCCCCTACTCGGTATTTACCTCAAAGACTTGAAAACCCATATCTGAAAAGATATTTGCACATCGATGTTCATTCATAGCAGCATTATTCACAGTGGCCAGGACATGGAAGCAACCGAAGTGTCCTATGATAGATGACGGGCTGAAGAAGCTGTGGTACATATATACAATGGAATATTACTCAGCCATAAGAAATACTGTCATTTGCGACAACATGGATGGACCTCGAGATAATCATGCTAAACAAAATAAGCCAGACAGAAAAAGTTGAAAATCATGATATCACTTATATGTGGAATATAAACCTAAAAGCAACAAATGAACAAGACAAACAAACAGAAACTCATGGACAGGGACTATAGACCAGTGGTTACCAGAGGATGGGATAGGAAGGAGTAGGCAGATGGTTAAAGGGGGTCAAATATAGGGGAGCTACGGGGAAGGCAAAGTGGGTAAAGGGGATCAACTATATGGTAGCTGAAGGAAACTGGACTTTGGGTGGTAAACACAACAGAATATATAGATGTCGAATTATAATGTACACCTGAAAATTATATAATTCTATTAACCAATGTTACCCCAATAAATTTAATTTAAAAAAAAATAAAAGGACTTTTTCCTTAAGAAAAAAAGAATTACTGTATTTCATAAATGGAAATACCACTATTAAAAACAAAATGCTACAAACAGAATGATGTCATTTGTTTCCAAAGACTATCGATATACTAGAGCCATGCAAAAATAATTAATAAAGGTGAGCTACTTCATAGTAAACTTTGGGGGTAAGGTGAGAACTGTAATCTGTGAGTTATCTCGGGATAAATGCTGCAGCTGCAAGGGCTGCCAGCGAGTATTCTCAGGGCAAACAGGAAATGGGTTAAGACAAGTTTTGTTAGAAAATAAAATCATTCACAAGCGTCCAATTTCTAGAATTAAGTTTTTCTGTGTTCTAGTAAAACATCCTTTGTCACATTTCACTAATAATTTACAACTTTATTAATTCATCATTTTATTGACCTCTTTAGTAAGCAAAAGATTTTTTTAGAAAAGATGAACATTTCACATATATGTGTGAATAAGCTACATTATCTATTTATACAAAATAAGAAATATTTACGGGAGCAACTTAAATTATCTTCTGCTTGAAGTAAATGAAATACAGAACAGGAAAACAATAGAACAGATTAACAAAATGAAGAGTTGGTTCTTTGAAAAGATAAACAAAATCAACAAACTTTTAGCTAAACTAACCAAGCAAATCAAAATTATAAGTGAAAAAAGAAACATTACAACTGATACCAGAGAAATACAAAATACTATAAGAAGCTACTAGGAATGACTATTTAAAAAAAAAATTTAAAAAAAAACAATAACAAAAAAAAACCCCACAACTGGACAAACTAGAAGAAATGGAGACAGTCATAGAAACACACAACCTATAAGACTGAATCAGAAAGGAATAGATCAATTAAGGAGAATGAATGAGTAATCAAAAAATCTCCCAACAAAGAAAAGCCCAAGAAAAGATGGCTTCATTGGTAAATTTTACCAAACATTTAAAGAAGATTTAACACTAATTCTTCTCAAATTCTTCTAAAAATTCAAAGAGGAAAGAATATGCCCAAACTCATGTTAGAGTCAGTATTACCATGATGCCAAAGCAAGAAAGATGTAAAGGAATAGGGGATCATTGTGCACTGTTAGTAGGATTGTAAATTGTACAATTACTATGGAAAAGTATAGAGGTTCCTCAAAAACTTAAACATAGAACTACCAAATATATGATCTAGAAATTCCACTCTGGGAATACAACAGAAGGAAGCAAAAACACTATGTTGAAGAGATATCTGCACCTCCACGTTAACGGCAGCATTATTTACCATAGCCAAGATATGGAAACAACTTGAGTGTCCATCGACAGATGAATGGGCAGAGAAATTGCAGTATATGTACACATTGAAATATGATTCAGCCATAAAAAAAGAAGGAAATCCTGCCAGTTGATACAACGTGAATGGACCTGAAGGGCATATACTAAGTAAAATATACCAGACAGAGAAAGACAAACACTGTATAATTTCATGTATATGTTGAATCTATTAAAAAAACACCTCAGAAAAAAAGATAAACTTACCATATAAATGTAAACTTACCATATAACCCAGCAATTCCCCCTCCTAAGAATCCATCCAAGAGAAAAGAAAACACATCTGCTCAACGACTTACATGCAAATGTTCATATCAGCATTGCTCGTAGGAGCCAAAAAGTGAATATAATCCAAATGTTCATCAATTGGTGACTAGATAAACAAAATGTGGAATGTCCACACAACTGAATACTGTTTAGCAATAAAAATGAAGAAAAAACTGATCCATGTATGATATGAATGCACCTTAAAAAATTATGTTGTATTAAAGCGGCAAGATGAAAAATAGATGTATGATTCCATTATATGAAATATCAAGAAAGGTAAATCTATAGAGAGAGAAAGCAGATTAATAAGGCTGAGGCTAGGAGAATAAATAAGATCAAAATAATTTTAAGGGGGATTGGACATGTTTAAAACTGGATTGTAGTGATGATTACACGACCCTATAAATTAATTAAAATATCACTGACTTGAACACTTACAGTAGTGACTTTTATACTATGTAAAGTATATTCAATAAAGCCTAAAAAAGCTATATATTATCAATTGTATTTTCACGCCAATAGTAATTTTAAGTTAAACTCTAATATCAGAGAATAACACTCAGCCTCCTAGTGATTGACATTTGGTGGCATTGTTTGTCATCTTCTGAAATTTTTGAAGAAAAAAATTCCTTGCTACCTAAAGGGTTTAAGCACAGTGCTTGTTAAATGCCTTCCTCTTTTCTATTAGCTTGTTTTTAAATCCGTATCCAATAATTCAGCTGAAGGCCTCTATTTTTATTATAAATTAAAGGTTGAAGGTAAAAATCAATGATTTAAAAACATATCATTATTCAGGGAAAAAAGACATTTAAAATATAAGTAATAAAAATACAAATTAAAATTAACTTTTTAAAACAACTTCTCTTACACTTAACAATTATGTGTCAAGAATTTAGGTGAAACAATATTGAGTCACATACTGTTTAAAAAATTTTTTTTTGTTTCTTACTCGTCTTTACCTATAGCTGTACGTTACAGGTAAAATATAAGTAACAATAAAATAGATCCAGTCAGACTAACAAACAATACAGAAGGTGGCTTACCTTCAGAGCTTTAAGACCGGATGAACCAAACTAAACTATAAACCCCGATTAAAACTTTCATCACTGAATGACCTTAATTTGGCCAGATTTTCTTTATTCAGTTTAGAAGTACTACATCATAGGTAAGCAGCAGAGAATGGTTTGAGGACTTTCTTCTGATTTGTTTTTAACTGTCTGTATCTTCTGTATTTAAAAATGGTCAAGAAAAAAAATGGTATGGATGTTATTTGAGAGGTCTGAATCACTGTAAAAGGAGAGCAGAAAGAACTTAGTCAGCTGCAATTACTCAACGGTGATCTGCTGAAGGGAAATCCCTTCTATGGAAGGGCATGTGTCTGTCCAGCAGCAAAAACATCACTGATGAAAGAAATAATCAGAGAGGGGAACTGGGTTGTAAATCAACTGTGTTCATCTTTAGATGAGTCAAGAAAAGGACTTTATAGAGCCTGTGATACAAGACCTGCAGTGTCTTTGTTCCTACTTTTGAAGGGTAGGAGAAAAGATGCTCAAGAGTGAAAAGTCCTTGAAACTTAACAGTAAATTATACTATCAGGTACCCTTCGCTGAGACAACAGCTGGTGAAAGTCTTCCAGGGCTTGCCCTGAAGCGTTGAAAAGTGAGAAAATATCATTTCTTGAGGAACCTAGTATCTAAGGAGGAAAGAGGAAGGGCCATATGTTTTTAAGACAATTCATAATAATTCAGAACAGTAAGAGTGGCTAACATTTATTGAGTATTTACCATGTGACAGCTACAATTCTAAACACTTTACAATTAACAGCTCATTTAATCATCACCTTAAGTCTATAAGGTAAATGCAATTATTATTCTCATTTTACAGATCCAAAAATTATGGCACTGAGAAGTTTGATAAACTGCCTATGCTCACCAAGCTAGTAAGTGACTGAGCCGGAAATTTAACCAAGGCAGTCTAGCTTTAGAGATTGTGTTCGTGCCCACTATATTATACTGCTGAGATATTTAAAATACTTTGTCCTGGTTGTGGAAAATAAAGGAATCTGAAGTTAAGTTAAACAATGGATGACAAAAGCTGAAGGTAATAATAACTCATTAACATTAAACCAAAGTGTTCAATTTTTTAAAAATTTTGACCTATATTTGGCTCATTGTTCATTCCTTCTTCTCTTCATTTATTTTCTCAGTATTTATTGAACATCTAGTATGTGCTAGACCCAAGGAATAACAAGAAATAGTAAATCTCTGAACATAAAGGGCTTAGACCTCAGCGAGGCCATAAATGTGGAAAAGAATTATTATACAGTATAATTGTTGTAGGACAGATATACAAAAAGGGTGTAGGGGACTGAGCAGACAGATAATGCTCCAGATATCTTCAGCAACACAGGTAAGAAGCAGATCATCCAGGATGGCTACAGTGTATGATGTCACAGGAAGTGATGGCTGGGAGGTGAGGAGAGAATTCTGAGGAAGAAAATGGCCTGATCACTTTGTCACTTTGGCAGCAGTTTGGAGGATGGAGGGACTGGGACAATGGAGAAAGAAGGTACATCGTAGCTCCCGGGACAGGGAAAGCAGGAGAAGACAGAACTCAATTCCATTCTAGTAATATTAAAGATGAAAGATTAAGGCCTCAACTGTGACAGTGGAAGTAAGGGAAAGAAGAAAGAAGATGAAAGAAATAGTGTCAATTAGCTAGCAGTTAAATAACTATACTATTTTAATAAAGAAATTCATCATTATAGAGAAAATTAAGCAATAGTCACATGGTAACTTTCTACCCAGTAGCTCCACAGTAAAGCAATAAAATTACTGCTGGTAGCAATTGAATTATAGGCATAGTAAATCAGTCTGTAATGATTTAAATCACCTTAAATCATCTATAAAAAGCTCAAGGCATCTAGAAAAAGGTGAATCTATATACCTACATCTATGTCTAACCAGAGAAAATCACAAAAACATATATTTTTACACTATTAATTTCTCCAGGGGCAATTTCTAAATAGAGGTTATAGGAAAGTGCTTCATTTTTAACAAATAAATACCATATTCTATTCTAAACTTGCATGTATACACTCACCTAACCTTCCCCAAACCCTGTGAGGTCAATACTATTATCCTTATTTTACATATGAGTAAATCAAGGCTCTGAGAGGTTAAGTAATATGCCAAAGGTCATTAGATGGTTTGGTTAGTTCTGCTATAACACTTATTTTGAAAATGTAAATTTATCCCACGCACCTGATATATTAGGAACAATGAATGTGAGTATAATTCAAATTTCACATTTGCTTTGGAGCAATTTCATCCACAAGAAATGTTAAGGTGAATGCAGAAAACTGCACCCAGCTGAAATGAGCCATGTAGGAATATATAAAAAGCACACATCTAAAACATCTACCAGCTACCTCAGTTTACCAGGTGAGCTGTGCATCACATCCATTTACATCTAGTATTACAGCTTTCCTTCAGAGTTCAGTAAGCTTCCTTCCATCACTCCACAAAAACTCTCAATCCTGCAACCCTTTCCACACCCACTTCCACAAGGGAATAATATATTTTGCAATATAAACTGCCAAATGTATTACAGTATTTATTTGTTAAGCATTTAACATTTATGATTTTTAAAATATATCACTGACAAATTTTTGAGTATTATACCATAATCTCATTTTCCCATAAATCCTGTGATTTTTACTGTGTGATTTCGAATAGCATGGTGATCTTTTAGCAATAAATGCATTGCATTCTAACAGAACTCGAAGTAGTGTCATGATATCCAGGTTTGCTCATTTCAGAACCAATGCACTTAAGTTATAAGGTTTCCCACCTTTATTTATATACTCATCCCAAACTGTTAGCACACTATGTGTTTTTGGACATCATACATCATACAAATATACATATTATGTATATTCGTTCACTTAATTCTTCAGCCAAAAAGTCTTTACAATTAATTAACTTCTTTCTTTTTATGTTCCACATCTGATCTAACAGCAAATCTTGCTACCTTCCTTCAAAATATTTCTAAAATTTGATCACTTTTCACATCTCCAATTGCTACTGCACTAATTGAAGCTACCATGATCTCTAGCCTGGGCTATTACAATAACTTCCTATCTGGTTTCTCGGCTTACACCTTTGTCTCACCTAACATCTTTTTTCCATACAGAAGGTAGAGTAAACCTTTTAAATCTAACCATATCCCTTCTCTAATCAAAGTCTTCCAATTAAAATAAAAAAGTGTGTGTGTGTGTGTGTGTGTGTGTGTGTATTGCTCTTTCCCCAGACATTGGCATAACTTCATTCAGATCTCTGCTCAAATATCACCTTTCAGACTAGCCTTTCTTGGTCACCATATTGCAAATAACAGCTTCCATTATATTCTATCCCCCTACCATGATATATTGGTCTTCCTAGGACTTATCACTATCACATATCTATCTATTTGTTGCCTACCTCTGCAATTAGAATGTAAGCTTCATGAAGACAGAAAGTGCATCTTGTTCATGACTAGAACAATGGCTAGAACAATGCCTAAGGCATGGTAGGCATACAGTAAGATTAGTTGAAAGAATTAGTTCTTAGTAGGGGACAACAGAGACAATGAGAATTAGTCACTTAATAGGAACAAAAGATAAATTAATTAGAGTATATTTTCATGTTCATTAAAAAACTTTCAGTAATAAAGTAAAATGAATAATAGAACAATGAAAAGAAGTTGATGACTAAACCTGCATAGGAACTATAATACATTAAATATTAAATGGAAAATGACTGCATATTTGTGTTAGCAGACAGGTCAAAAGTTACTACTAAACATTCACAAAGTACTATATTGTTTGAGCTGCCAAGTCCATAGTTTCATAATTAAAATAGGTTTTAAAAGTTGACTCATTCCACTAGGTTTAGTTTTTTCTTACTAATATGAAATGGGGATTTTTCTATAACTCCACCCTAACTATGTATTTCCATGAATCACCCTCAACCATACAAAATGTACTCATACAATTACTTGTGTAAACGTAAAAATCCTTTATATAATTCATCTATTTGTTCTTTGTTAGCATAATATGAAAAAGTTTATCTGCCATATAAATTTCTAGAAAATTTAAATTTGATGTCATCTTCATATTTAGACTATCTCGGGATAACAGACATTTTGTTTTGAGGAAACAGAGAAGTAGGGAGAAAAAGAAGAGATTTTAAAGATTATCTAGCCAGCCCAATGATTCAAAACTATTTTTCTTTTTTCTAAGCAGCTGGAATCTTGTCCTAAAACAAAATCTCACATCAAAGCCCAGTATGTAAAACATAAATGGATCTATTTTACATGTGTGGTTAGAGGGAAAAGGGTGGGTCTAGAAAGAAGAGGGACAATAAATCTTGACAGTTTATTTGCCAAGAAGCAATATCCATCCCATTTACTTTAAGTATCTCTAAGAAACTCTAAAGGGGAAAATGCCATTTCTAGTTAAATTGCCAGTTTACAGACAAGAAAATGGGGTTCAAAGATGACTGGCTGCAGGAGTTAACTGTCTTTACTGAGGTATTAGAGAAGATGAAATTTAACATATTAATCAATTGCATAAAGGAATGTGTACATTTTATAAAACAAATCCTATTTCCTGAACAAAACCATTTTCTGGGCTGAGAAGTAATTTTTGGTTCCTTATTTACCAAAAAAAAAAATCAAGTGTGACTTTTTATTTCACATTGCTAGAGCCAAATTCATCATGATAATATATTATGGTGACAATATATTCCACTTTCTCTATGCACATTTGTATTTATCAAATATGTCCTGATATTTGGTTTGATCTCTTTATCTGTAAGTTTGAAAATGAAACCTAATGTGTTATCCTCTTCTAAGTAATTTTTAAATAATTAGTTATCATTAATCATAATGGTACTAAATTAATTAGTCTTAGAGCCAGTTTTGCTAGTCATATTTTATTATATGCAAGATCTCTGTACGATATGCCTTTCTGCCCAAATGCAAAGCAAAGTGAAGCATAAAAGTATATTTAAAAATCAAATTAGGGTAACTACTACATATATATGTATGAGTAACTGAAAGGGAAATGCAAAGGATTACAGATTATATTTAACACCTTTATCAAGAATTCACTTAAATTTAATTGAGCTAAAAGGTATTTAAAAAGAAAAAAGTTGTCTCAAATAGTCACAAATGTGATCACTGTTAAGCAAATCATTTTGCTTTAGCCAAGATCTATTTTTAGACACGTGAATATTTTCCTTTAAATCTTTTCATTTAACATGTTTTTGGCACATTCAGCTTTAGGAACTTTATCGCAATTTATTTTTAAAGTATAGGCTTTGGCTGAAGTTTACCATTAAATGGCTTAAAAGTTGAGAGAAGTGCAGTAAGTGTTTTTCAGTATAATTAGGTTCAAAGTGTGTTAAAGGATGTCTATTTAGTAACTCAATAGCATGTCTAAAATCAAAAGCCTCAAAATACTTTTAAAATTCTTAGTCATGAGTGCCTACAATTACTGGAATAGCTATGTTCACATAAGAATAATATTGTTGGCAATCTTTGTCTTTTCTATGATGCAAGCTTTGTAAGGACCCTTGCTAAAACAGAAAGAATCACAGGCTATTCAAAATCATGAGAGACAGGGAGTCTAACCTAAGGAAGCAGTTCCTTCCTAACTCAGAAGAAGAAAAACCCTAAGGGTTACACACCTTTTGTTTTGCCTTCTTGGCTCTAATCACAAGTATTCTGATATCTATATTGTTCGTCCAGAGATTGTTTCACACTTATTACACACAGCAAAGACTGCGGAAGTGTTAAAAACCTAGTGAACAACATGGTCTCTGCCTTCACAGAAATCATACTGGGCTCACAGCAAAAATGATTTTTAATTTTTTTTCCTGCATTTGGGCACATTTCATCTAGCCCTCTGCAAATGGACGACTTATGACCAAAGTTGTGAGTAAAGACATTTTTACTATAAGCAAAATTTTATCTTTAAGTATGTGACTATTTAACAGATATATAATGGAAACTCATTTTACGGCATGTGTGAAGCTATTATTCTGTTTAAAAAAGATTGGAGAATAATGCCTACTGAACGTCTGTTCAATGAAGGAGCAAGTAAACAACTAAAAAATAAAGAAGAAAGCTTGTAAGATTGTCATCAAGATAAAGAAAGATATGCCAAAGTGAGTGAGTGATATACAGACACTGAATATATGACTTCTGTGGAGAAAACAGTTTTTGATCTGCAACTTGGAGAGAGTAATTGATTATCTTAGAAAAAACAGAATATAGGTTAGAAAAGGATAGCACACTAAAATTAGTGTGAAACAGTAGAAACTAAGAAAAGGGAAATTACTGGGCTGATCTGAATCTTGATTAAGCTGGTTCCTTCTAACTTTCTAAATATATGTAGGCTGAACTATAAATTTTCTCATTAATAATAAGGAGATTTTGTATTATAAACACATGATTGAAAATGTTGTTTTTAATGAATAAAAACAAATTAAGTAGGGGGAGGGGAGACTAAAAGGGCTATAGTGAGATTCCAGGGTCACTATGGTAAAGAAAAAACTCGGATTAGGGCAATGGACCTAACTGGAGGAGGCCAGTATGAAGCATTCTGCTGAAGAACGTTAGTAAAATTCTCTTACATACATCACAGGCCATTCTATCTACAAAAGGGCAATTTTCATTTTTGAGATATACACTAGAGTGAATAATTCATCTGACATTCAAATACAGTAAGAATAAAGCCAAACCTATTACTTCTATCTTAGAGTAAATGATGTATTTGCAATTCCTCTGCATGACCCATCTAAACTCTAGATTTAAAACAAACAAACAAACAAACAAACAAACCCAGAAAATAGCTTGTTACAAAATGGCCAACAGAACATAATTCTACGGCCAATAATTACGCTATCGAGCTACATGGAGCTTAAAAAAAATAGTTCATTTTGCATATGCAACTTGTTTCTGTCAGTGTCTGAGACAAGTAGAACCAAGAAAACCCACATCCTAAGCCACAGAAGAGAGCCACCTGGCTTTGTTCTTATCTTAGGATAAAATGATTTCAATCCCATAATGTCACGTAGACATC
>NW_006494614.1:39424897-39442576 GCF_000325575.1 Pteropus alecto | reverse complement strand
ATGGTCAAAAGGTTCAATGCAAACACTTCTTCAGATAACCTTCGCTACCACATTTAAAGGCATAGGCTCAATGATCGGCATAATTTTCAAAATGCTATCTTCCTTTTCTTTCTCCTTTGTTGCTTCTAAAAAATGTTTAAATCAATGCCAGCTCTGTAGTATTCAACCATCAATCAGGAAAATAACAATTTTATGAGCACAGCAACAAACAATGGGCATCAGTATGGGCCCAGGTATCAATATTGTAAAAAGCCTTTTATATAATTCTAATATTCAATCAAGAAAATCACAGTTCTAGATAATGATCAGCATTCTAGAAGTTATATATCGAAAGTTACTTTTGAAAATTAATTATTTTACAGTTTGAACCCTAATAGTTTTTTCTAAATCCTGATCTAGTCTTTATTTGTAACTTCTACATTCTCCTTTATCAAATGATTATCAAATAAGGAATCCTCAAATATCATTTTTAAATTACTTTATACAGTATACACATGTACCTATGGTGGATCCATAACTTTTATCTAAAATTCTTTCAAAAACCATTTAAGTCATAATAGCATTAAACCTTTCCTTATTAATAATTCTAATCCTAATACGTATGGAACACTTTAAAAAGAACTTTGCATAGAAATCAGCTACATACCAATAGTAAATGTAAAGCCTCAATAAAATGAAAGGTGCTTGATGTTTCATTAGGAAAAAAAAAGGAGTAGTGCATTTTTTAAAGTATCACCTCACTTGATTCTCAAAGTCACACTGTAAATTAGACAAGACAGGATTCTCCTTATTGAAAGATGTTAAATGGCCTGCTTAAAGTAAAGTGGCTTTTGTGGCCAAATTCAGAATCATTATTCTTTAATCTCTCTATGGACAGAATTTCAAAAGGAAAATGAGATTTGTCGAACAATAATAATCTGCCTAGGTTGAATTGTGTCCCCCCAATGGAAGATACATTGAAGTCCTCACCCCTAAGACCTCGGAATGTGACCCTGTTTGGAAATAGGGTCATTGTAGATGCAATTAGTTAAGATGAGGTCACACTGCAGTAGCATGGGCCCCAAATCCAGTATTGTTAGTGTCGTAATATTTAAAAGATGATCACGTGAAGACACAGACATAGGAAGAACACCATGTGG
Organism: Pteropus alecto; assembly: GCF_000325575.1. Taxonomy (NCBI): domain Eukaryota; kingdom Metazoa; phylum Chordata; class Mammalia; order Chiroptera; family Pteropodidae; genus Pteropus; species Pteropus alecto. The sequence continues at coordinate 39,441,437 of NW_006494614.1, read as the reverse complement.
AGAGAGAGACAGAGATGGTGTGATCCATCTAAAATATCCAGCCAATCCCTGCAATCGCCAGCAACCACTAGAAGCTAGAAGAGAAGCAAGTAACAGACTTGCCTTCTGAGCCCTCAGAAGGAACCAAGCCTGCTGACACCTTGATTTAAGACTTCTAGCCTCCAGAACTGTGAAACAATAAATTTCTCTTGTTTTAAACCACTTAGTTTGTGGTTCTTTGTTGCCAGTAGCCCTAGGAAACAGTATAATTACACTTTATGAAACAGTACTATAAAAAGTGTTTCATTATTTACAAAGGAGGAAAAATATTTTTAAAAAAACTTTAAAAAGATAAAGAGGCAAATGACGTGGATCCTGGTCCTACATCTAAGATTTATTTGCTGATTCTGCTTCTACAGCTATAAAATCACTTCTCTCAGGGTAGCTGAGAGAGCTGTGAGGATTGCATGATTCTCATACACAATACGCACACAGTTATTAGATATACTTATATACATATTTATCACATATATTTATCATATATACCTTAAATCATTCTATGTTTAATATATATGATTATTCCAATAAGACTTCCTAAAAATAAGAATTACATTTCTAATCCCCACAGAACCCAACATAAGGATGAGTAAAGATTAAACATAAAATACTTAATTTAAATTAAAAATCTATTCAGAGTTTTTATGCATAGTTTCTCCAGCCATCTATATATGTAATTATTAGAAAGCAGCCCAATATTTCATAATACTATACTGATAAGCTCCTATTCTCTAATTGTATCATTTTCTTTATCCCATAATAATTTTCAAGTTTATCTTATACACACATTTAACAAACACAAACAAGTGGATTTACCATGAAGTTAATTAAGTTAAACTTCAAGTCTCCTCATTTGTATCGGCCCTTTTCATGGCCCCGGAGAGAGGTCCAGGATACATGGTCACATGGTTTTATTAAAAAAATCAATAAAAACAAAGTATTTTCATTACAGTCCGTTAAGAAAGCTTTCTTTTTCCACACTGGCTTCTTTCTTGTTGGGTAACTTTGGAGTAACTGAAGGCAGTTTTGGAATCCTGCTAAGAAAAAAATGAATTAGGGATACCTTTAGTTTGCGGTTAGTATGATATATTTAGTGGTTAACTGTAACTTCATTATATGATTATTGCTAGTTGTCCTAGTATAGAAATGGCTTCCAGAAATATTCCTACTTCCTACTGTACTGACTCACCTGTTTTATGTTATAACGTGCAAGTCAGAGGTTGTATTCTGACATAAACACATTATATGATTCCCAGCAACAAGAATATGTAGAGAACAGGAAAACAATAACAGCAGATACCCCACCACTACTTATCACCCTGAAGCAGATGGTCCCTGATAGTCTGTGGTGCCCTCTCACTGGGAAAATGGTTGCATGATCAGAAAAACAAGAGAGAACAAAGAGGCTCCAAACCAAGTGACAGGGAATACGCCTCTCAATTCAACTGACTGTCCAATTCTATTGTTGCATTCCATAATCTATAATGGTTATGTCAAAAACTCTATGCAATTCTGTTGGGGTCAGGCCTCCACAGCCTTGCTCTCTGACTCCCAATGAAGGGCATGACCAAGCTGTCTCGTTCTCTGGTCGTCTTTGCAGGTGGTCAAACCTCTACCATTCAAGGACAGTATGCCATCAAATAGGACAGTATGCCAGATTTGATCAAACTCCACTTGCTGGCAATGCAACAGGCCCATTTCCATATGATGCAGAGCAATGCTAGATTCAGTGACTTTGAAGCTACCCTTACAGAGGTGAAAGATTATTGATCATGTTTGACTGTACCTGCTCAGACTACTTCTCATGAAGTTACAATTCAAAATTACTTATCAGCTGCTTAACTAGAATCTAAAGCTCTAAAATCAATGAAATCGATCAGATATCTGAGGTGCAGATCAAAGCTGTCAACCCAGGGAAAGGATTTATTGATAGGCAGGTTACCATCATTGGATCCACTGCCATCATTAGCCTCACTCAATATGTAAACATCAAACTTTCTTCAGAGACAAATGTCATGAAGATTAGCTAGAACAATGCAGATTCACCCATAACCCACAATTCGTCTACATAGTTTCTGAATAGTCAGTGATTCCATGTTTCAAACAGACTCTAAATTTTTTTTCTAAACAACTCTATCATAAATTTGTAATTTTAAAGTATTTAAATTATTTTCATTGTATAGCTCCTAACACTGAGATCCATATTTACTTAGATATTCCTTTTTGTTTTTTTTGTTTGTTTGTTGGTTGATTTATATTGCTTTTGAATTATTTTTTGTTTGTTTCATAAATATGATTGAAATATTACTATATATCAGTTGATGTTGGAATTTTTCAAATAACAATTATTAGTCTGAGCTTTTTTTAAAGTAAAAATCAGAAACCACAGTTTAAACACACACACACACACACACACACACACACACACACACACACACACACACACAACGGTCTAACATCTCCCAAATCAGTTCTAGGTTATAAAATAACAATAGAAATTTGGGTCCAAATGATTATATTGGAGTCATCAGAAAAACAACTTTAAAATATCACTTGAAGTGTAGGTACCATAAGGGCTATTATAAAGGATGTCATGTACTTCTCAAATGGTTAAAACCAAGATCAACAGGTATACATACCAATATGTTTCTCTTAAACAGCCATTTAGCAGACTGAGATGTTCTTGTCAGTTAATATACAAACTCGCTATATTGCTTATTTTGAAAAACTGTTAGTATGAGGCAGGTCTCCAAACAAGGCAGTTAAAAGTTTCTGGTATATTAAAAGAGACTTTACAAAAAGATAGATCTGCAGCAAATATTCAGAGGACTAGCACAACAGTAGGGCTTCGGAGCAGAAGAGAAAACATTTTAAATGCATGACCAAATGTTTTCTTGAAAATTACTCTAAAATTAGATGACCAAAAATATAAGTACTATGTCTACAGTCTAGAGATGTAAAGATTTTCCATAAAAATGAATGAGCACAACACACATTGATTCTGCAAGCATAGCAAAATCTGAAACTAAAAATATTGTTTTAGCTGGTAAAAACATTTTTTATATGTAAGTGAATTATGGTGAGTTTCCTAACTGCCTGAAATGAATACTGAATTGAAACAAAAAAAAAAAAATCTGTAAAATTTGTATGTTTAAATGAGAAGAGTAGAAAAAGAAATTTAAAAAGCACAAAGGGAAAAAATAAATGAACACAGTAAAACTACTCATAGAAACAAAGGAAGTATAATTTGTAGGAAATGTAATGCTTTTGTAATACAAGGAAAAACTTAGCTACCCAAAAGTTATATTCTAGGTCATGGTAAGAAGCTCCTTCTAAAAAATCCTTTAACCAGTCCATAAATTTTCCTGCCTCTGAAATAGGGTAATGTTTTAACTGATAAATTACGGTGCCAGAAGGAAGCATTACCTGGACCTGATTATAAAAGTGACTCTGGGACTACAGAAGAAGGAACACCAGTTCACAGCCACATTCTAAGGTTTGGGTTGACTCCACCCATCTCAGAAGACCTGACTTCAATAACAGGGCAATACTTTCCTATAAAAGAAATGTCTAAGAATACAGACACAAGAGAAATCTCTTCATTGTCCAAACTCCTATTGCATTTCCCCTTTTCTACAACAAACTGTGGCTGGGATCCTCACAAACTATATTTTTAAAAGCACGTTTATAAGCACCATCTCTGCCAAGAGCCATGATATTTGATTGACAGAGCTCCATGAGGGTATGAATGGGGTCTGGCTCCCTCTCTATCCCAAAGCTGCTCTCAACACACACAAGGCCTTTCTTGGTGCCTTTATGTCATAGGTGGCAATCCATAAACATTTAATTAACGAAGACCTGGTATATACTATAACATTCGGGATTTTTTCCAACATCACCCAAGAAGAATCATTATTTTATACTACTTAATTTAAGCACAATTTCTGTACTATTTAATTCAATGCCTTTATCACTCAACAAGACTGTAAGACCAGAAAGTTTAAGGATTATGCTTTGTGTTTCTTCTGCATCTCAGGCAATCTTTTAAACATAGCAAGTACTGAGTAAAGATATCATAGCAACCACAGTACCCATGAAAATATATAAAAATGTATGTAACTCTTCATAACATGTTTAAAAAAATTAAAAGCCATGGAACTGACAAGAGGTAATACCATGTTTGTTTTGAAAGGGCATGGATATTTTTCATTTTTCCCAAACTGATTACTAGTCCCTATATTTCCAATCTTTCTAGGTGAACTACAGACATAAGTAGAAAAAGTAAGCTTTGTACTGCATTACTACTAATTCAAAGTAATAATGTCACCAAAGCCAAACTTGGGTTGGTACAATTCATGTCACTGCTAAATGATTTGTTGTTTGTGATAATCAAAAGATGCACACTAGAATACTACAATTAACTCTAGCACATGTCACCTAAACCTGGCCATGAACAAAGCCAGTTAAACTTTTATTTACTACTATACATAAATAATACATACATAAAGTAGTGAGCATAATCAACCACCAATAAGTATGTTAAATTCCCATGTTTCCAAAAAGAAAAAAAATAAATAAAAACTGAATTATTGGCTATGTCTATTAAGAATATATTGTTCCAAGCATAGAAAGATTAATCAGCAGTAAATTAAATATAAAGGGGGGTATTCTTTATCACTTAAAACTACTGCAGGTAGGTGACTGTTAGGATGGGTTTAGCTACTTACCAGGTACAACCAACGAGTATGATTTTTCCACCTTATACTTCTGCTTTCATCCTCATGCTTGTCAACTCGTTGTCAGAGGACTACTGCCACACTTTCCAATTTATATCAGCATTCGAGCCAGAAAGAAAAGAGTGATGCAGCGCCAGTCACTTCCATTTTATCAAGAAAAGCTAAGGTCCTACAGCAGACTTTTACCTACCTCTCATTAGCTAGAACTCAGTTACCTACCCACCTCTAATAATTAGGGAGACTGGAAAAGTAAATACAGTTGATACTCATTAGTCATGGATTCCATATTTACCAATTTATCAACTCACTAAAATTAATTTGTACTCTCCAACTCAATATATTCTCGTGATCATGCAGAGCAGCAAAAAATCTGAGTTACCCAACAGACATATTCTTAGGTGAAGTTTAACAAGGTGATACTCTGCCTTCTCATGTCGGCTCTCAGACTGATATGACTGAAGGATGAACACTAGAGAGGGCAGAGCAGTGTAGTGCAAAAAGCTATGACTCTAGGGCTGGTTGGATGGTGTTTGAATCTCAACTCTGGTACTTGTTAGTGGGCGCCTCAGGCAAGTGAGTTAACATTTTGAACCTTGTTTTCTCTTTTGTAAAATAAAGAAAATAGAATTTACTAAGATAAGGTGTTTTAAAAATTGAAGATTATAGTCCTTGTGAGGTAGGAGAGGGAGGGGGGAGAGAGTGCCCTATCTAGTGAAGAGAGGGAGAGAGGGAGAAAGAGAGACAGGGACAGAGGGACAGATGGACAGAGGGATAGAGGGACAGAGGAGAGAGGAGAGAATGTATTTCCCCTAGGAGCAATGGTACAGTGTGCCTGCCAACTTTATAGAACCTAACTACCGCCAATAACAAGAATCAACTGGATTTATCTTTTCCAGCTGCCTCTTTATAAAGGTAAACAAGGAGGGGGATTTGGGAATAAGAGGCCAACCTACGAGTATCTATCTCAATGATGATTTACCACTGTTTTAAGGTGGATTTTTCTGCCTGTTTTTTGCTTGGCCGAAGATTTAGTATTTCTCAAACTCTCCACAAAAGTTCCCCCAGTGTCAGAGGAGTGAACATGTATGACAGACAGTTTGAAAAGTGTGCCACAGAGCAGCTTGTCATAAACAGATTATTTTTGTGGATTCATATTTTATCATAAAAACTCATCCAAATACATAAAAATTCTTTAGGTGTTCTGGTTCTGCTTCAGGATATAGAGAGCCACAAGAGACCATTGCTGCAAACTTAATAAGAAAACTCCAGATAATCTACAAAATCATAACTTTTCTGAAGCCCATCAGAGAGCTCAGATTACAAGACACCAAGTAAACAAATTCTAGAGAATAACAAAAGCCCTTCAGGAGAGACTGGATACACAAACTATTTCACCATAGAGCACTGGAGAAACGTGGTCACCAAAATCTTGGTAGGAAGAAAACAGGTAAAATTTTTATGAATTTTAATGGGTAGCATGGGCCTCAATGGCACATATATAAACCCTATCCCTTCTCAAGACCATTATCACTATTAAACAAAAGCTTAAGCTAGTAGGGGAGAAGCAAGAAACTTTCCTGGGCTCAGACTTTAGCAAAAGTCTGCTAAAGCCCCAAACCCCACAGATATATAGCAAAGGTACAAAGGGCCCACCTAAGATTAAGGTTGGACAAGAAGAACTGAGAAAATTCCATCCTGTACCCACCACAACCCCACATCCAGTAACAAAAAACAGTAATCTACTGCTGGGGGAAAAGCAAAAGCACAGAGAAATGACTCCTTTCTCTGTGGTGCAGACAGACAAGAACTGCTGAAAGCTGTCCTAAAGAGCAAGAACACGGAGAAAAACCCACCAGCACCATAGAGCCCACCCTAAGTACAAGGGAACATCAGCCCCCACTGGAGGAAATTTAAATCTGGTCCACTTAAGGTGACCGTAACAACAGCAAAATCCAAACCCAGCTCAACTACTGGTTGGCTCAACCACCCATGCTCAACCAAAGAAGGGGTATGCCCATTTCCAGGAGTAAGTACTATGTTCAGAACAATATATACTGTTCCTCTATAATATGATATGCAAAATTATGAAACACAAAAAAGCAATTAAACTACAACCAATTGTCAAAAAATAAAGTGGCCCAATGAGATACCATCTCACACCTGTTAGAATAGCTATAATCAACAGGACAAGTAATAACAAATGTTGGAGAGGATGCGGAGAAAGAGGACCACTCATACACTGCTGGTGGGACTGCGAATTGGTACAGCCACCAAGGAAAACAGTATGGAGGTTCCTCAAAAAATTAAGAATTGATCTACCTTATGATCCAACAATCCCTCTACTGGGTATTTACCCCAAAGACTTGAAAACCCATATCCAAAAAGATTTGCACACCGATGTTCATAGCAGCATTATTCACCGTGGCCAGGACATGGAAGCACCTATCTACGATAGATGATTGGCTAAAGAAGCCGTGGTACATATATACAATGGAATATTACTCAGCCGTAAGAAGAGATGAAATACTGGCATTTGCAACAACATGGATGGACCTCAAGATAATCATGCTAAGCGAAATAAGCCAGACAGAAGAAGTTGAAAAATCACATGATATCACTTATATGTGGGATATAAACCTAAAAGCAACAAATGAACAGGACAAACAAACAGAGACTCATGGACATAGACAATGAGCTAGTGGTTACCAGAGAGTAGGGAGTGGGAGGGAGGGTAGGATGACGGGGTAAAGAGGGTCAAATACAAGAGGGAAGGGGAAGGGTGATAAAGGGGATCAAATAAATATATAGTAGCTGAAGGAAACAGGACTTTAGGTGGTAAACACATAATAGAATGTCAAATTATAATGTATACCTGAAAATTATATAATTGTATTAACCAATGTTACCCCCAATAAACTTAATTCAAAAAAAATTAATTAATTAAAAAAAATAAAGTGGTCAACAAATCCAGGATCAAAGATATTACAGATGTGGGAAATATTATCTAGAAACTTAGTGAAAAAAGATTCAACATGCATGAACAGATGGGGATTGCAGCAGAGAGATGCAACCTACAAAAAAAGACAAAAGGGACAAGCTAGAAACAAACAGAACATCGGAGATTAATTCCTTAGTTAGGCTTATCAGCAGTAAGGACAGCTAAGGGAAAAATTAGTAAACTTGAAGACAAGTGAACAGAAATTATCCAAACTGAAACATAAAGGGGGGAAAAAGTGAAAGAGAACAGAAAATCCAAGAGCAATGGGACAATACTAAATGGCCTAACATACAGAAAATTGGAATGCCAGAAGAAGAATAAGTCACAAAGTAAAGGAAAATATCTGTAAAACACATACCTACCTCATAAAGGACCTGTATTTGAAATAAAGAAATCTCAAAACTCAATAATAAAAAGACCCAAAAGCAAAACAAAACAAAAACAGTAAAAACAAAGCAAAGGATTTGAACAGATTCTTCACTAAAGAAGATATTCAAATGGCTAATTAGTACTGAAATGATGCGAAACATCATGTTTTTAGGGAAATGCAAATCGAAACCACACCTATACACTATTATACACTCACCAGAATGACTAACATTTAAAAGACACAATACCAAGCATTGGCAAGGATGTGAAGTAGCTAGAACGCTCAATGCACTGCTGTTGAGAAAGTAAAGTTATACAATTACTTTGAAAAATGCTTTTTTGACCATATTTTTTTATACATACTATGGGACCAAGCAATTTCACTCCCAGGTTATTTATCCAATAGGATAACCAAATGGTTAAAAAATAGCCTTAAATTTGAATCGCTAGGAGTATATTAGAGTCTCTGAAAAGATACAACCATGTAGTTTAAGGCTTCCAAGCAGGATTCTCTGAATAGACTACATGCTTTGTATGGATAGGAGTTGTAGACACTACAAGTCTAACCAAAGTCATTGCTTTCTTTCCACCTTAACCTAATGCTACGGTGAGAAGAAGTGATAGCAACAAAAGTGTATATTTCAGGAATCCCAGTTTGATGCTCTGTTGGAACTTTACATCCAAATCCATTACTCTCAATGAGCTTACTAAATGATAACTAAGTATCTGTCTTTCCTGTGAAACTGCTAGAATCCTCAACTGTGAGAAAATGGGATGCAGTCATGTTAAGAAACTATTCAAAAGAGTAATTTTTGGGAGTGTGGCCAATAAAGGGGGGCATTTGGAGGATTTTTTTCTGATCTTTTTTGTCTTTGCTCATGTACTAAGTTAGCTGCGTTATGTTGTTTAGGTCACCATCATATGCATCTTTTAGTTAGACTCAACATTTATTACTTCAGGGATTTGGGCATTCAATTAAAACTCCTAGGAAGTCAGAGACTTCGGTGATTTGGGCTGTTTTTTCTTTTTTCTTTCTGGCTGGCATAAGGAAAATTTAGAAGATGATGAAAATTTAGAAGATGAGAAAAAATATTTACTGAGCTTTTGATGAAAAATGGCAATAGCTTGAGTCAGGTTTTGATTCTGACATTGGCAAAGTTAAAGTTCATTTCTCAAATCATATGAAACTGTACCTTAATCATAGTATTAACAATATCTTTTGTTTTTAGTTTGCAATTACAGCACTGTTTACTTGTGTTCCTCGAGGAACTATTCCTTTCTAGAACTCCCAAAATTTGTGTTAGGAAGCACTTCTTTACCACTGAAATTGTTCATAAATTCACTAAATAACTAGCATAATTAACTATCTGCAAGAATTTTCTTAGTCCCATGCTTCTCAAATTATAACAAAGGTACTTCTATCACCAAGGACAATACAAAGTCACAAGACAAAAAAGGCACATCTTCAATGGATATCAGGTTTACTTCATATTACATTATATACAAAGAATTTTTTAAAGTCAGATTTAGTGAGGTATAATTTCCATACAATAAAATTCACCTTTTTTGAATGTACAGCTTGAGTTGTGACAAATGAATAAATAATAGATGTGTAAATACCATCACAATTAAGCTGGAGGGCATTCCCATCACTCCCAAAAGTTTCTTTGTGCCATCTAGACAATCTTCCCCGTGCCCTATCTCTGCTGACCACTAATCTGTTCTCTGTTACTATAGATTTGCCTTTTCTAGGTCATAATAATGTATTTTTTCATGTAGCATGATGCTTCTGAGATATATCTATGTTGTTGTGTGTATCAATAATCTGATGCTACTTGTTGCCGGTAAATATAATATTGTATAGCTGTACAATATGTTGTTTATTCATTTACCAGTTGACGGACCTTTGGATTGCTTCCAGTTTTGACTTATTATGAATGAAGCTGTTAGAAACAGACATTTCCCTCTGCCTCTAAAATATCCATATGCCTCACTCTCTTACTTTCTTACAAACTCTGTTCCAATGTCATCTATTCAGAAAGGCCTTCTCTGACTACTCTATCTGAAATGGCACTTCCCATTATTATCTAGACCCTATCTCTTATTTTATTTCTTCAAAGCTCTTAGCATTAACATCATTTATATTATATATTTTATAAGATATAAAGATATATAGAGAGATTGTACTAGTCACTGTTCTCCAGAGAAACAGAGCGAATAGGATATATCTTTATATGCGCATAAGAACCAGAGGCAATGTGATACATTCATGTAATTTTAAAGCTGAAATCTAGCCCAATTCAGTTATTTATACCTGACAGAAAATTAAGCCCAAGGTAGTGATATACTTTGGTCTTACATTCAGTCTATTACTCTTTTTACTACTCATATGCAATGCTATTTTCAGAAGCTACTGTGTTACTGTTATACATAAAGCAAAACAAAATAATTATTCTTAAGAAAACAAAAAGCATTCTAAATTTAAAAAATTATTCTAAATTATACAGAAATTATGTGGAAAATGGAATTTATATCTAAAATTGTAAAGACTGTCTGGAAAAGTGCATCAGATTTCCAATTTTAAGCTTCGAGTCAGTACATAAAGAAAATGCTAAATAAAATTACTTACTTTTGAGTTTGGCAATTCGAATTATATCCATAAGGCACAATCCCAGAAGGCTGGAACAGTTATACAGGACATCAAACCCCTGTAGCTTGCTTTGATACGTCCCACTCCTATCTTTCAACACAGGAAGTTAACAGGTGCCTCACTTTGATTTACAAAAAGCTATGATTTAGAAACAACTCTAGGTAGGAAATTTACCTTTGTAAAGGGCATACTGACAATATTTCTATTAGCTACAGAGATGTAATTATTGTTCCTGGGGTTGTTGGAAGAAAACAAAATAATTTAACAATTCTGCAGAAGCAGTCCTACACTGGGTACAAATGTGAGCTTTGCTGAATTAATAACAAGAGAGGACTTCAGGTAGTACTTTGTGTGTCCTTATTTTTTTTCTGATTAGAACAAAATCACAGCATATGAAATTTTCCACAGTCTCCATATGTACAGCATTTTGTCTCTTTTGTACAGAAAAACCTTTCTGCCATCTTCAGTCAAATGAAATGTTTATGTTCACTGACTGTTGACTGAGTCCACAAATTCCTTGTGAAATGAGTTCAGGGTAATTCTGTTTATGGGAACTCAAGTACATCTGTACACTGTATCGTAAACTTTAAAAAGTATACTAATCCATAATCATTACCTGTAAAAGATGTATTAGTACAGCAACGCTACAAGGAAAAACTAGTGTTTTGGTTAGTTTTCTTTTTATTTTATTTTCCTTTAAAATATGAACCTGGAATTCTCACTTGGTTCTATGATCAGAATGTGAATATAATTTTCTTTTACTTAACTTGGATCCTACAATTATGTTTATTCTCATAGGGCCTAACATTTCCCCAACACCTGTACAGTTGTCATTTCTGACTAGTATCAAACATATAATGTTAGCTTAAATTCTGTTAATTTTATTCCCCAAAATGCAATAGAAGATAATATAAAATAATTCTAAGATACCTTGAGTAAATATTCATTAAGATCAATCTTAACATCAAGACATTTCCTTGGGGAATGTAGAAAAGAACATGGACTCTAGCTAGAGTATAATATTTTGGTGGTGTCACTTACTATGTGTTATGATTATGGGCAAGTCAACTAAGCTAAGATAATAACGCCCCTTCATCAAACTGGTAGTAGGATCAAGGACATCCCATACATACAAGGCTCTATAAATAGTAAAGTATTACACACATGTTAGCTTTGGTGTTTTTTTTTTTTTTAATTTATATTTCAAAGCAAACCTATAAAAGCCACTATCTCTGGCCAATGAAGATTATCAATAATAGGCTCTTACAGATTTGCTTCAAATCTCAAAGATACCCTACTAAGTCCACTCCTGTCACATTTGAATAGATTTATTATGTATTCCTGAGTACAGAGATCTTCAACAGAACAGTTCATGTGTAAAATAACTTTAAATTTCTAAAAAGTATTCATTTTTTATATCTATATTAGTCCTAAGCATCAGCTTTAAGATGATGAAAACAGCAACAAGTTTTAATGAATCTCAGGGCTCCAATTTACCAGGAGAAAAGTACAGAAAGAGGCAAAGAAAATAAGGCAACTTCTCTGATGCTGTTTGCTAAAATGAATACCTTATTTAACATGTTATAAGTTGTGTATGAATTTACACCTTTAGTTTTGCTTTTCCTGTTTTATAACACAAACAGGATAAAAATATACTTAATATTTGCTAGAAATAAAAGCAATACCAACATTGAATAAATGTAAACAAATATGGTAAGCACGCCTACACAAAAATCAGCACACACTATTTTTAATCAAAACCCCAAACCACCAGGGCATTTTTATGGCTTATAAATGAAGAGGACCTTTCAAACCAGTGCCACCAATTCAAACAGTGAGTCACTTCAAGACTGATAAAAGTAAGATCACAATCTAATGTAAGACCGACACCTAGATGTTATAAAATGTAGACAACTCTCTGAAATCATCCCCTCCTAGTAAAGCATTCATAAAAATTCCTTTTGCTTTTGTAAAAGTGATGGGATGGGATTCCAACAGAATATGGTCATGTGTTTATTTTCTTATTTTCCTTAAGTTACCCTGTATATATTCGTATCAATCTTCTACAATCAGATTTTAAACTCCTTGAAGCCAGGAATCACAACTTTCTTATGACTAACAATTGGATGTAATATGTTCCAAAAAAGAAAAAAGTCTGAAGACTTTAGTAGCTGAGCAACTGTATTGGCAGTCCTTCGACACTGATAAAAGAAGTAATCTAAAATTATTAATGAGACAAGAAATTTCTAGGTTCAAAGATGTGATGAAATAAAGATGAACATAAAGCATACAAATTTCCAAGTATTAGAGAAGGTACACATAAACAATCGAATGCTCAACATCCTGATGTCATACACTGAAGAACTCTATGGTTAAATTCTTTGTGGTTTTCTTAGAAAAACATCATTTAATATCTACTTACCAAAATAGGACTGTTCTTAATTCTCATTTCTTCACATGGGTTTAAATTTATGGTTACTACTAGAAATGTTATTGTTAAGTCTACATAAATGTAAATAAAACATTTCCCAACTATTTAAAGCACAAATTTAGCATCAAAGTAGCATGCACTGATATTATATTTTTGAATTACAAACATAGTTAAGGTAAGGCTCGTTTATTAATAAAAGCAGCTGAAGTAATACTCAGTATATGCCAGGCACTGTGCTAAGAGTTTTATAAATATTATCTCATAGAACAGCAGAGTCCCTGTTTTACAGAGGTTATCTCTTTTTAACCTGTGGTCATACAATTGTGGTCACAAAAACAGGATCCGAATTTCAATCAAATCAGGTCTACCTAATTCCAGAGCTGAGCTCCTACCACCAGAAAACAAGCTATTTTTCCAATTAAATGTCACATCATGGACATCTCTCACCTGTAGAATGTACAGAAGTTTGATTCTTTTTAACGGTTCTAAACCAACAACTGTAAACTGTACTCTCCTATTTGGGGCTTGGAATCTTGGTAGGATGGGGAAGACTGTGGTTGGCATATTTCAAAAGCCCTAGAGACAGATGCTTCAGAGACATTAGTACTTTTTTAATGATGCCAATAGCAAAACTGAGCTGTCTCTTTTAGGTATATCCCTAGCATATACCTTGTATACTCAAAAGTACTTCTATCACAGCATTAGGCACATTATATGTCACTATCTACTTTATTGCTCTTCTCACCCCACTGCCTTCTGCCTTTTTATCTTTGTGCCCCCTGGGCCCACAGAGTTCACTAGAAAATAGAACATTTGTATCATATTATGACCCCAATAGTTAGACTGGGGATCTGACCAGATAATTCTTGCATTAAGGGATAAATTGGGTCCACTGGATTCTGATCTTTCATTCTAGATCCCTTCAGCAACTGAACTTTAATATCAATAAGTGAAGAAGTCCAGAAGAAGAACTTCAATGTGCAGTCCTCCCTGGCGGATGTACTGGACAGTGGTTAAGAGTCCCCAGTTTTAGAATCATAGACAGACAACAAACCGATGATTACCACATAAATGGGTGGCAAGGAGACTGGGTAAAAAAGAGGAAGGGATTAAGAAGTAAAAATCAGTAATTGCAAAACAGTCACAGGGATGTGGAGTACAGCATAGGGAATATAGTCAATAATACTGAAATGGCTCTGTATGGTGCTAGGTGGGTACTAGAGTAATGGGCGGGGGGGAGAGGATTACGTAAATTATATAAATGTCTAACCACTATGCTGTACGCCTGAAACTAATATAAAATTAAATTTAAAAAAAAAAAGAGTCCCCACTGTTAATCCAGATTCTGCCATGAATTCCTGAGCGACCATGGGCAATATTATCCATTTCTTTAATACTCAGGTTTGTCAATAGGCAAATATATGAAGACACATTATAGTCACAAAGTAAGATGTTAGGTTTTGTTTTTCCCTAACTAAATAAGAGATTAACCTTTTACATGTCTGAAATTTAGTTCCTCCTTTATAACATAAGGGTATTTAAGTACATTATCTTAAAGACTCTGACTTTTCTTACTAATCTATAATATATGCTACAAATTAAGAAGATATAGACCATGAGGCATTTTAAGAATCATGGGCCATAAAAAGTGTGGTGAATAAGTGGAAAACTGAGCAAACATGAACATTAACTGCCATAACAGTGCATAATGCTAACTGCTTAAATTGGCTCTCACTTTTATGAGCTATAAATCAAAATAGCACTTTTGCAAAATATTCCAAAAGAAGACCATATGGATGGTTTGTAGTAATAAGCTCTACTTAAAATGAACATTTATAAAAATGGTTTTTATATTTCACCTTATTAATAGTCTAAAATTGCATTATATCCTCCAAATGTCTTGATGAACAACCTTTAAAAAAATATAGAAATATCATGATACTGAATTAAGTACTGTAAAAAGACAAAAGGTTGATAAGAGTTGTGGGGTAAGGCAGAATGAAGGGATATATAGGTGGAGCACCGGGGCTTTTTAGGACAGTGAAACTATTCTGTATGATGCTGTCATGGTGGAAACATGTTATTTATACATTTGTCAAAATCCATAGAATGCATATGGCTCATCAATTATAACAAATGTACCCAACTAATGCAAGATGTTAATAATAGGGGAAAGGGGGAAGGAAGAGAGTACATAGGATTCTGTACTTTCTACTCATTTTTCTGTAAATCTAAAACTGCCCCCTAACATAAAGGCTATTAATAATAATAATAATAATAAAAGTTTTGGCAAAAGGTAACGATGATAGTTATACAACATTGTGAATGTAATTAATGCCACCAAACTACACACTTAAAAATGGTTAAAACAGTAAATTCTATGTTATATATATTTTACCACCATAAAAATGGTCATAGACACTCCTTGTTTTATAAGAAAATACTTGTGATTCTAGAAATAAAAATGCTAGCAATGAATCACAATCCAATGTAGAAATTAGTGAAAATCTTCATGGCAAAATTTTCATGGAATACTACTCTACTATAATAATATTTAATTTTTTATTTTAAGTACTTCCATATTTAAAAAATAAACAAGTGACAACAACAAAAAACAGAGCCTCAAGAGATCTGTCAATATGGAAAGCCCCATAGCTCCCAGGTCCTTCCTCTCACAAACAAAAAGCCCTGGATATAATACAACAAAAAAAGCACAGAAGTTTCTGAAAGGTATAAAAAATGATGGCTGCCTAAGGACATCATGACTTGAGAAATAAACAGCAGTGAGTCTCCTCGTTTTCCTTATTACTTCCCATATATCCCAGACACGGGACTGCAGAAGACTCCTTGTGAGCCTGCCAAGAGGCAGAGACCAGAAAAAACTCCAAAAAAAGCTTGTTTCCTCCATAGCCAATGATCAAGAAAAGGTGGATCAACAACAGAAAACATTTTTGGCAATACTAACCCCACTCCATCCAATCACCAATGGAAAAACTGCACCCTCTGCTTTCAGCAGGCCAAATGAGAAGTTAAATTTCCATCCCAAAATCCCCACATTACTCTGTACCTGCACATACAAAAGCAAACAACCTAATTCATCCATTAGTAGTATATCGGGCAGCTTGGCAGGCTGATGATCTTCCATCCTGCACCAAGGAGAACCAGGGTGTACTCCAAATTCATTGCTGGGATTTTATCAGTGGGCAAAGGGGGAAACTGATCTTAAATTCGTCTCTATTATTCACCTTGCTGTTACCAGAATTCCCACAATGGAGTAGCACCTGCAAGGTGGAGCAGAAAGCTGATCCTCTACTACTACC
>NW_006494614.1:39409004-39424873 GCF_000325575.1 Pteropus alecto | reverse complement strand
GCTGCTAGTGGGGCCAGGAAGGAGCTGGGCCTTAACCCCAACACAGAATCAACGAGACGAACCAAGGTAGTACCAGTAGTGCTAGCGCCCAATCCTCCTCATCCTTTCCCTTAGCATCAGTGAGGCCCAGTGGGGAGCTGACTAGCCAAGCACAGTTGGTCCACACTCCTGTTCCCCAGGCCCCTGGTGTCAGCAGAGCTCAAGTGAAAGCAGAGTTCCAACCTTATTCTGCATCAATAAGGCCAAAGGACATGGCGATATGCAGAGCTAGTTGGCACTCCGCTTTCCTCATCCATCCCCTGGTGGCAGCCAGATCAGCAGAGAACTGATAATACAACCCATATCCCAAAGAGGAAAACAAAGCAGAGTATGTCAGTGTCCTATTTTTGCTGTACTGGTCTTGGCGTATGGGGGTGGGGGGCAACAACACCTGGACCTAGTAGGAATCTGAACATACATCCCCACCTGGCTCTCATGTAACACTCCAACAGGGGGCCTAGTTGATTAAAAAGGGGGGGGGGATTAAATATGGTCCAGAATATAATATCTCAGGACATTAGAGTCTCAGGATATAATATCTGTGATGTAATAAAAAATCACTGCCATACCAAGAAAATCAGAAAATCACAACATGAGTAAGAAAAATATAACCAACAAATGTCAAAACCAAGATGAATCAGATGTTGGAATTATCTGACAAAGATTTTAAAGCAGCCATTGCTTCAACATGCTTCAACAAGCCATTAAAGTTCTCTAAAATCAAATGAGTAAGGTTTTTAAAATAAATAGAAATTATAGAACTGAAATATATACCAACCAAAATAAACTCACTAGATGAATTCAACACTAAAGAGGAGATGACAGAGGAAATCTTCAGGCCCAGATGGTTTCACAGGCGGATTCTACCAAACACTTAAAACAGAATTAACATCAATTTTCCACAATCTGTTCCAAGAAATTAAAGATGAGGTAAAACCTGCCAACTAATTTTATGACTAGTATTATTCTGATATGAAAACAAAGTGTAGTACAAGGTAATCAGAGCACAACAAAAAGAAAATATGGTAGCATAAAAAAAGGAAACTACAGACCAATATCCCTCATGTATTTAGATGCAAAATTCCTCAACAAATATTAGCAAATCAAATCCAGTAATATACAAGAATAATTATACACAATGACCACTGGAATTTATTCCAGGTATGCAAGGCTGGTTCAATATTTGTAAACTAATGAATGTAATCTACCATATCAACAGACAAAAGAAATCATATGATCATGTAAACTGATGTAGACATAGCATTTGAAAGCATTTGCTGAGAATTTTTATCATGAAATGGAGGAAAGACTAGTAGTTGCCAGGGATTAAGGGGTGGGGCAAAGGGCTGCCTATAAAGGGCAACTAGAGGAATCTCTATGGCAAACAAATTGTTCTGGACCTTGACTGTATTAATATCCATGTCCTGACTGTAATATTGAACTGCAGTTTTGTAAAATGCTACCACTGGGGTAAAATAAGTAAAGGGAACAAAGGATTTCTCTATACTATTTATTAAAACTGCATGTAAATCCATTATTATCTCAAAATTAAAAGTTTATTTTAAAAAATCCAATATATCAGTTTTAAAACTGTAATAAAGTCTTACCATATAATGTTTTATTATATTTTTCACTAGCTTCCTTAAGAGACATTCATGAAAAAGGAAACAGTGTTATTTGAAGGAAGACAGTAATATTAATTTCTTTTTATTTTTTTCACTAAGAACAGAAAACACACACACACATCTGTTTTTAAGGAAAAAACATAAGTTACAAACAGCCAAAATCATGCATTTGTATATTGCTTTATATTTTTCAAAGGTCTTGAAAACACAATCTTCATAGAGCTTTACAATAATATTTGAGTTTTAGAATTAAAGAGCAGATAATTTCATTCTCATAAAAAAATAAATAAAAGATAAGCAACCTGGCCAACACAAAACAAAGTAGTGGCTAAGATAAAATTAGATTGAAGATTTACTAACAAGTCTATATCTAGTATTTTTTCCACCACATCAATTTCTTAATAATTCAGAGGGGATGTGGTTCCATAAAATATATATTTCAAATTTATATTTTGTTAATTTTTTTAAAAAGAATGTCTGATTTGTATTACCATTGTGCTTTGTATTATGTGTTCTCTATTTTGATTTGTATTACCACTGTGTCCTCTATTTTGTTTTATTGTTGTTTAAATTTAAAAACATTACAGAAAATAATTAAGAACACGTAAAATGTGGAACTCTCCAACTAAATTTTAATATGGGATTATTAAAAATTGCTTTTAAAACACACTCCCTCAGCCTAAATAACTGCCATTACTCCTCAAATCTGAGACACCCCGATTACAAGAAACCATTGATTAACACAATCTTAGGGGTAAATATCACCCTAAGTATACATATCAATTTAAAAATATCTTACTTTCAGGAAGCTAAAACACAAATCCTTAAATTAAGGACATCTTGTATTTCATAAAATCCTAAAATTGTATTTTTGTGATCTCTTTTTTAGCCAAATGTGGAACCAAGTCTCAGGTTACACCATCTGCTGGTCACAATTAAAATCAATTAGAAATTAGAACCCAAGTCTCCTAATCCCAAGAGTCCAATGAAAAAATTCTGTATGAAACAAGTAATTTTAAAGGCGCATCTCTAAAATGGTACAACATACTGTATTAAAATATTTCCTAGAATATATTCTTGATGATTAAGTTCTATTAAGTGTTCTAGGATATATTCTCTTGTGAGTTCTTTACACACACACACAATCTTCTTTATCCATTCATCCATTGGCGGACACTTAAATTTCTTCCATATCTTGGCTATAGCAAATAATACAGCAATGAACATAGGAGTGTAGATATATGTTAGAGATCTTGTTTTCATTTCCTTTAGATAAAAACCCAGATGTGGGACTGCTGATCATATGGTAGTTCTATTTTTAATTTTTTTAAGGAAACTCCAAACTGTTTTCCATAGTGGCTGCACTAATTAACATCCCTACCAGCAGTGTACTATGAATGGTTCCTTTTTCTCTACATCCTTGGCAAAACTTATCTCTTGCCTTTTAGATAATTAAAATTCTAACGTGTGATGTGACATCTCATTGTGGTTAAGATTTGCATTTCCCTTATGATTAGTGATAATGAACATCTTTTCAGGTACGAATTGCCAATTTATATATCTTCTTTGGAAAAAATATTCAGTTCCTCTGCCCATTTTTTAATAGACTGGGTTTTGTTTTTATTTTTTTGCTACTGAGTTGTATGAGTTCTTTATTTACTTTGGATATTAATCTACGATTTGCAAATACTTTCTCACGTTTCGTAGGCTGCCTATTCTTTTTGTTCATGGTTTCCTTCACTGTGTAGACATTTTTTAGATTGATATAGTCCTGCCTGTTTATTTTTCCTTTTGATGCCTTCACTTTTGGTGTCAAATGCAAAAAATTATTGCCAAGGCTGATGTCAAAGAACTTAATACCAGTGTTTTTTTCTAGGAGTTTTATGGTTTCAAGTCTTATATTCAAGTCTTTAACTTATTTTGAGATAGTTTTTGTGTATAATGTAAGATAGTGGTACAGTTTCACTCTTTTGCCTGCTGCTATTTAATCTTCCTAACACCGTATATTGAACAGATTATCCTTTCTCCACTATATATTCTTGGCTCCTCTGTCATAAATTGGTCCCTATTCTGTTTCATTGATTTGTATGTCTATTTTTATGCTACTATATTGTTTTAATTACTATAGTTCTGTAATGTAGCTTGAAATCAAGAAGTCTTATGCCTCCAACTTTGTTCTTTCTCGCTTGTTTTGGCTATTCAGGGTCTTTTTTGATTCCATACAAATTACAGGGTATTTCTTCCATTTCTTTGAAAAATACAAATATTACCTTTGATGAATTAATCCTTTTATCATACAGAATGACATTCTCTATCTCTTGTTACAGTCGTTAGTTTTAAGTCTATTTTGTCTTATATACCGACTCGCTTTCTTTTGGTTTCTATTTAAGTGAAATATCTTTTTGCATTCCTTCACTTTCAGTCTTTGTGTGTCCTGAAAGCTAAAGTAACTAACCTGCAGGCAACATATAATTGGGTCTTTTTTTTTTTTCTAATTCGGCTACTCTATGTCTTTTGATTGGAGAATTTAATCCACTCACATTTTAAAGTAATTATTCATAGGAATGAACTTACTCTTAATGTTTTGTTAATTATTTTCTGGTTATTTTGTAATTCCTTTGTTCCTTTCTTATTCTCTTGCTCTCTCCCTTTGATTTGATGATTTTTCTGTACTGGTATGCTTAAATCCCTTTTTCTCTTTTCTGTATCTACTACAGGTTTTTGTTTGTGGCTACCATAAAGCTTACATAAAACATCTTACAGTTATGCGTCCATTTTAAGCTGATAGCTTAACTTCAAACACGTACAGAAAGCTCTACAATTATATACTTCCTCCATATTTTATGTTTTTGATTTCACAACTTAAACCTCTTTACTGTGTGTATCCAATGGCAAACTATTATATAGGTATTTTAATACTTGTGTATTTTAAACTTCATACCATAGTTATAAGTGCTTTAGTAACCAGCATTATCAGGATATTCTGAATTTACATATATATCTTTACACACATATTTATATATACGCACAGACACACATATCTTTATTAGTGAGTTTTATACTTTTCAAATGCTTTCCTGTACTCATTAGCATTCTTTCATTTCAGGTTGAAGAACTCCCTTTAACATTTCTTGTAAAGTCAATGTAGTGTTGATAAACTTCTTAGCTTTTGCTTGTCTGGAAAACTGTCTCTCCTTTAATTCTGAATAACAGCTTTACTGAGAGAGTATTCTTGGTTGGAAAGTTGATGCTGAAAAATCTGTGAATAGTCTTATAGGGGTTCCCCTATGCAAAACAAGTTTTTTATCTCTTGCTGGTTTTAAGATTCACTCCTTGTCTTTAACTTTGGATAATTTAATTATATTGTGTCTTGGAGTATATCTCTTTAGAGTCATCCTTTTTGGTATTTTTGCAGTTCCAGCATCTGGCTATCTTGTTTCTTTTACCAAGATAGGAATGTTTTTAGCCATTATTTCTTCAAAGTATGTTTCTACCTCTTTCACTCACTCTTCTCCTCTGGGACTCCTATAATTGGTCTGCTTTGTGGTGTCACATTAGTTGAGCAATCTTCACTGTTTTTCCTTCTTTTCTTTTGCTCCACTGATCGGAAGTATAGCACTGCCCTGTCTTCAAGTTCACTGATTCTTTCTTCCATTTGATCTACATGATATGGACACTTCTATTAAATTTTTCAGTTGATATTGTATTCTTCAGTTCTATTATTTGTTCGTTATTTTTTAATATTTTCTTTTTGTTGAAATTATCATTTTGTTCATGCATTGTTCTGTTAACCTCAATGAGTATCTGTATGACCATTATTTTGAACTACTGAGTAAATCGCCTGTCTCTATTTCATTAAGATCTATTTCTGTAGTCTTACCTTATTCTTGTTTCAAAAATATTCTTCAGTTTATTTATTCTCCTCAACTCTCTGTGTTGGTTTCTGCACATTAAACAGCCACTTCTAGGCTTAACAGAGTAGTTGCCTAGAGTAAGTGTAGCTTGTGAATCAGCTCAGTCCTAGTTCTTGACTGACTCTCAAATCTATGTGACTGATAAAACCACATTATTTGTATTGAAGATGTGTCGAGACACATTAGTGTCCTAAAGGGGAATATCACAGTCAGCACCTAGATGCAGTCTGGCTGAAAGCCAAAACCTGAAGCAGTATGCAGTTAGGACCTTCCAGGGAGAAAATGAAAGGGGGAAATTTTTGCCTGATGTATCTGCAATGAGCCTGAGTATATTACTGGGGGAGTGGGAGCAGATATTCCTGAGTCTGTCGAGAACTTGTCTGCTACTGTCCTATAGGATTTCTCAATACATACCCCTTTAGTTATCAGATCCAGGTGATTCAGAAGTCCAACCCTCTGGCAGCAGTTGCAAAAGCCTGGGCTCCGGATATGTCTACAAGTTCCTTCCAGTGAGATTTTGGTGACTGGGAATGGACTAAAGGGAAAGGGCAGGGGTAGTATCTGCCAGGTTCTCTATTCTCTGGGGAGTATAATAGTTAGCCTTTAGATTAAGTGTCATATCGAGTAGGTATATTCTCTTTCTCCCAATGTAGGATTCAATAAGCTAGTTTTCTGGATTTCTTTTTAAGGGAATTTCCTGGTATGTAGCTGGACATTGGGTATTTCCAAGAGAAGAAGGGATTTAGGTAGCCTTTTGTGTCATCATCTTTGCAGCTTATCTCCCGATTTTTCTTCTCAAGTGAAGATTTAAATCTGTCATAAAAGTAGTCTCAGAAATAGAAAATTACAGAACAGTATGAGCCTAAACTGCTAGGCTATTTAAAGTGGACCAAAATTCACACTTAGGTCCAGACACAAATGTAAAGGGATTTGCTCATCCCAAACTCTCTTCTCTATCTCCTCAATCATAACTGGGAAGCTTTAACATCAGAAAGGACTCTGTACTTAAATGTAGACAGTGACATTAAGAGTGGCCAGGTGCTCATTTTGCAGCTGTCTTAAGCATCTTAGATTTTTTGAAAAGTTTCTTCTACGCCTTGACCACAAAGAGTGCCATTTCCCAAACTGAGTTTTAAATTTAAGAATATGACATTCAGCTTTTATTTATTAACAAATAGCAATCACACATGAACAAAGGGAAAAAAAACTCTGTAAAACTACTACTGTTAAGTAAATACACTTAAAAAAATCAGAAAGCGAATAATAAACATACGTTTCTATACAAGTTGTATTTACTAATTTCTTTTGGCAAGCTTCCTACATATGATAAATGAAAAGGCAATGATGAAAAATATAAAACTAAATGAAGCAGGATAGGATCCTAAAATGTTAGAAATTATGTACTTCTACCCATTTATTTTACCAGTAATAAAATGAAGATCTAGCAATTATAAATTTCATAGTCACCAATCAATTATGAAAAGCTAAGGGAAAAAAAAGAAAGAAAGAGAAAACCGAGATCTCCTATACAAGACGTCTATGTTTTCAGTTAACATCAAGCTTTTTCCCACAGGTAAGTATAGAAATGTAAGTAAATGTAATATTCCATAAATAGTAAGATAACTGAACCTATCTTAATTTGCACTGAGTAATAGGAAAGCTACATAGCCATCTGATTTCCTATCAAGAAGTCAGGGGGCGAGGATTGGAATAACTTCTAAACTGGAAAAAGACTACATTATTAAAACACAAAATCCTGACACCAAGAGAAGGAAAAGCATCAATGTTTTTAGGACCTATTATATGCCAACCAGAAATCAATACTTGATAAATGTTATCTTCTTTACATTAACTTCAGAATCCTGTAATGGAACTTTTAAATCATCTTGATTCCAATCTAGTTCCACTATTTTATGAGCTGTTACTTTGTATGGGTATTTAACTTCTAAATATATAAATTTCCACATCTGCAAAATAAAATGTACTACCCCCATACCTCATAGATTATGACAATTAAATGGGTTAATATAAAGTACATAGATTAGTACACAAGAAATATTTAATTAGCCTCAAACCAATGGTAATAAAGGCATTTTCTCCAATTTATGGATGAAAAAACTAAGGGTCAAGAAAAAAAAAAACTATTTGTCCATATCATTTAACTAATCAGGGACAAGATCTGAACCTGAGTTTTTCTAACACTAAAGCCCTTGCTCTATTATGCAATCAACCAGAAAACACTTTTGAAATCTCTACCAAAAGATTCAGAAGGAAAGCAAACCTTCAAAATGCTTTCTTAAGAAAAAAGTGTGTGTTGTGTTTACAGGTGAAGATCAAATAATGTACTTTACTATACTATAATTCTTTGAATATTAGATATTCAATGCGTGATAAGTCGTTGTTAACCAGAATATTTAATATCTTGATCTGTTAGATAATGGAATCCATAATAAACAAAATATGTACACAATATGCAAGATTGCATACTGGATGCCAAGAGAACAAAAACATGAGTAAGATACACTAGAGTAGCTTACAATGTATTAGAGCAAAAGACATGCAAATATAACCACAATAAAATCAATGAATGCTTAGTGCCATAAAAATAAGGTACCCATTTAGTGTAAAGAAAAGAACAGATTTCATACATGGAATGGAAGGAAACAGAGGAATCTAATTACATATTTTAGAGATAAGAAAACTAAAGCCTAAGAAGTTACACAATTTACCAAAACTCATTAATTCAATCACTCAAAAAATTGTTTGACCTAGCCTACCTTCTAGGCCTTTAGGGATAAAGCAAAGAACAAAGCAATGGCCCTATACTCTTAGCTTACATTCTAAAGAATAAAATGAAGTAAAAAACAAATAAATGTATAAGATAAAAACAGAAATAAATGCAATAAGTAAAATAAAGAAGAGAATTAAAGGATGATGAGTGTTATTTTAGATAAGGTGGTTGCCAGGGTAATAATCTCAGATGGGATAACATTAGGAGAGACCTAAGTAAAAGGACTTAAAAATTGAGAGGTGTAGGCTAGGAAGAGAATTCTAAAAGAAAGATGTAGCAAGTGCAAAGGCCCTTTGGGAGAGTATGCTAGATGTATTTGAGAATCTAAAAAACAACTTCTTTGCATTCTGGTTCATATCTCTTTCCACTGTAGCACAATATATACTTATATATACTTCAGTGCTTACCATCATTAAACCATGTTATTCCTACAAGTAATTTGAATTCACCTCATAGCAGTCCTTCTATTCTGCTATATGGGTGGAAAAATTATTCACTGTATAATAAATCCTCTTTAAAGTGGCTAATATCATTGGCAGTTTCTTAGAAAGAACTTTTTAAAAAATGTCAGAAATCATTTGTCTTAATTACCAAACATGAAATTACACTGGGCAAAAGCAAATTTTGTATGTTAACAACAGTGAGAGAGAAAGAAATCTTTTAGATAATTACTTTATCACTCAGAGCTCTTATATAATCATACCCATTGTTATGAGTTAGATTAAAATAGTTTTCTCCATTTTCTATCTTTATTTAATAACAATTTTTAAAAGCCAACCAGTTATAAATATCCTTAACTGTCTCTTGTAACCTGAAAATAATTATGCACATAATGTATGTACTGAAAAACTGTATGCAGCAAAATCAAAACATTCAAAGAAAGAGAATAAGCATATGATGAAATGCTCAGAACGCTAGATAGAAATTTAATCTGTTTAAGTGTCAAAAGCACAACACTTTAAGAAATAATTAAAAGCCAAAAGAAGGATTTTTTTTTACTTGCCATGTGCATAAATCATAACTTGGCATTAAAGCTTGGAGTCTTAAATCAGAAATAAAACCTTCGAAATATCAGTCTCTAAAAAGAAAAATATAATTTTAATGTGAATATATTTCAGGTTCATTTCAGTTCAGCTAATGAAAAATGTTACGGTTCTCATCAGTCCACAATTTCAGAGAAACATGGTTCCTTTTGAAAAACATGCCTCAGAAAAGTGCATGCACCAGTCCTATTCATTTGACCAGATCTATAGAGTAAAACATAAGATGGGATTTGAATAAGAGAACTGCAGTGGCTATTTATCAGAAAAGGTAAAGTAAGATTTTTTAAAATCAATCCCCAGGCTAAAAGACCACCCAAAAACATTTGCACTGGTCAAATCTTATAAAATCAAAGAGGAAGTTCTCACCACCAAAGAAAACAATACTCTTTCCAGAAGAATTTATTTGTGAGACAAATCAAACCCTTTAAGCTTGATACCCCTTTTTTAGTTAAGAATAGCGAAATAATTTTATTTTGATTGTAAAGCCATTACATAGTAACCCTATGTTCTCTGATGTCACACCATATGTAGACAATTGGCCACTTTTAATAAATATAGGATTAGAAACATTTTTTTAAAATTATCATAGAAAAATCCCTTTATACAAACAAAATTTAAAATTTTAACTTTTATCTTCTTTTGGCACTAGACCAAGGGAATTTCCCACTGCATGCAGTCTCAATGCATCCTATATTCATCACTACTGTTCTGCACAATGGCATTCTGAAAGCTGTAAAAGATGTTCCAAAAAAAAAAAAAGTTCCATCATTAGACTATGGGACCATTACACTGAACAAATAAAATAGGTTTCTTTACTATAAAAACTTGTTTTAAAAGCTTTAATATGTATTTCTAAACTCCAACTGATGTTATATGGTATGAAATAATTCTCAAAATATGTGACTAAGGAATAAAAATTCAATGGACAAAAAATTTATATACATCTTGAAAATTTTTCAAATTCCATGAAACACAGTTTGAAGAATGCTATTGTAAGTGCACACTAAAATAAATGAGAAATTCTAATTGGCCCACAGAAACCAATGGGTTCAATGCAAAGCTTCCCAAAGCAAGACACAACATATACCCTGTGCTGTCAAACCTGACATTAAACTTCATGAATGTGTATACAAATTAAAGATATTTAAACAAGCCAATTCTTTGGCTGAAACTTTCTGGAAAAAAAAAAGTACTTCACTATTTAATTAACAGAAGACTTAAACAGACATAATATATCAATACTGGCTCATCAATTGTATTAGAAACAGGGAGGGGGAGCATTGGTGGTAGAAGCTGACATATGGAAACCCTCAGTACTTTCAGCTCAATTTTTCTGTGAACCTAAAAACTGCTCTTAAAAAATAAGAACTAAAAAAAATAAAGACTATAAATTTTTTAAAACAGCACGATATGAAAGAAAAGTTATCTAAATTCAAACTTTATAAAATTTTTGTTTTTAATGAATCACAAATTCCACAGTAAGACCAATTTAAAAATATTTATGTCATCTACTCTAGGAGAAGAAGAGAGGATATCAGGACTCTCATTGTCCATGTCTTAAAACAACTCAGGTCATGAGAGCGAAAACAAGCTAATATACCTAGTGTCTTAACTGATGTTATCAAATTTTATACCTCCTACATGTCTATATGTCATTGCAGTCACCTCATATTCATTTATTTTACTAGGTAAACTGATGTCAAAGAGGCTGCTATGTCCAAGAGGGCAACATTAAGTTCACAGGAAAGCTATGACATAGAAATAAGTTCTCTTATCTCTTAGTACTCCCATTTTCCAAATTCTTCAATTCAGATTTCTTAAAATTGCTATTCCCAGAGTATTTCTAATATCTTTTATAGGCAGTAACTTCAACTCAGTCAATTTAGTCCATTTAAATTCTCTCAGTCTTCTGATGAAAAGTCAGGATTCTCATTTTGGTATTATCTCATCCTAGTTTTGATATTGTTTGTGGAAAAAAAAATGAGGGTTTACAGAAAAATAAAAAATAAAAACAAAAAACTATTTCCCATTTACATAATATTTTATTAAAACAAAATTGCTTGAAACACAAAATCTGACAAGTGTAAAAATTATGTGCTTTGAAATGAAAATAAAGAATTGAAATCAAGTTAAATTAGCTTACTTCAAAGAATAAGTTTAAATTTATTTTGTAGCTTTATTTTTTAGAGGGTGCATATTGACTATATCTCAAATAAGTTAGCCTAACAAGGGCAATAATTAGGCAATTTTTTGTCTCTCATTTTGTTTAATAAACTAAAACTATTTAAATAAGTGGTCTTAGGTCTCAGAAATGTTTTACACATTTTATAAGCTTTTATCACATAAAAAAAGTAAAACTCATTCAATATTTTTCTGATTTAATATTTCCAATCAAAGCAAAATGGTTAGCCTTGATAAAAGGTAGAATGAACTTAGTAATTTGTTGATTATGACTCATCACATCACATTAAGTTAAACGTCTACTGCAGAAATTTTAGCTACAACATATGTGGTAAGTCAGAAATATAAAATTCCATGAGGTTTAAGACAAAAAAAATAAAATAAAATAGATTTAAAACCTCTGACTTCTAGTATCCTAGAATATAGGCAGATATGAACAACGTAAAATTTTAAGAAAACGTATCCCACTCTTCAAACCATATAAAAAGGTGCTGTGAACAGTCTGAATACTCTAGATTTGATGAGGGTACTTACTGTAGAAACCAGGAAAAAACAGAAACAATACTGATACGGTTCCACAAAACACTATTTGAGTGTTTCACTACAGGTTATGATTCATTAGGAGACTATGACCAGCAGTTTTTAAAAAGTGAAATATCAAAATGTATGTGTGTGAAGTTAGGAACAAGTATTGCTCTTTTAAACATTTGATTCTGATTCATACACATACATGTATAAACACACCCACACGCATATACCAAAAAAGTCTAAAAACACTTATATATAAATATATGTACATTGATTCCTAATATAAAATGTATTGTAAATAGGCCATGATCAGAAAAATTTGAAGTCCTAAATAAAATGTCTTAAAATGCAGTTACAAATTATAAAATGGATAATTTTCATTAAGAATCTTTGGTATTCTCACCAAAGATATTTTAATATTTCAAGATTATATCATTAAAAACAAAATCTGTAATATCAAATTAAATATTAAGATACTGTACCAAATTCATTTTAGTATTCCCAGGGCCTAGCAAAGAGTAAAAGTTCAATAAATACTTGTTTGTTGAACAAAACTGAATAAGTATTCCTATTCGCTTTCATAGAAAAGTTCTATCAACAGGTCACAGGTCATAACAAAAATTAGTATTATATAGAATTCCTGGAAAGAGCGAGTCTTCGTACAGACTAAAAGACTTCGGTAACCATTAAAGAAAATTAACTTTAGTTATGTAAGTAACATATGGCTTTTGAAATTTTAATTATTTCATGTGTAATTATTTAATTACGCACATACACATGTAGATATATAAATACAAATAATTAAAATACATATAGCTATATCTGTAAAATGTGTCCTGATTTAAGCAGACAATGAACAGATCATATATCTGTTTCATATTAGAAATTTAAAATATCAGGTATGCATTAGGGTTGCCACCTTCCTTTACCAGTTCATTCATGTACTAGAAATTAAGGACAAATTCTTGTTGATAATTTGTAAATCTTTACATAGTCTGTGTCAGTGTTTCATAACTGATGTGATTTGACAACCAAAAAGATTCTGTCATACTTTACATTCTGTAGTATTATAAATAAAATATATACAATTTTTCCATCTTCCAAATAAACAAACCACCTTCTGCTATGAACTATATTATGCACACTACATATGTACCCCTTTTTCCAGGAGAATCATGCTTTATGAGCTGGTTGACAAGAAAAAAATAAAATCTGAATGGTATTTAAGTCCTGTCAGTGGTTCAAGGGAGAAAAATGTCTTTCTTATTTATTCATCTATATATAAATGTTACTTATTTTACTAAACCAATTTTTTATTTAAAATGAAATCCCAAAATCATAAATTTAAAGTGCTTATTATACTGGTGATAACTGTTTTCCATCAAAAAGATCAGGGTAAAATTGTCTTTTAAACCTCTGTAACAAAATTATTAAAATAAAACTGGTTTATTTTCTAATGCTTTTATAAGTATATGAAGCAAAACATTTTAAATATATATACACACATATATATGTATATGTATATACACACAGACACAAACACACACAACTAAAAGCAGTTTACCAAATTGGTATCAAAGCTACTAAGAACACATATTTGATTCCAAAATATATATGTTACGGTTGTATGCAACAAAAAGAATTCAGTTGCAATAGAAAGTTAAACTGAATCAGCTATAGTTTTTTTATATTATAGTGACTTATATCAATCCAATTTAAATCCAATTTCATCCTTAGTTGTATTCATCCAATCTCACAATGCTTTAACAATATTTACTCAAAAAGAGGCTGACTACACATTTAGCAAATCCATGCAAGTTTTCAGTAATATTTTTTGCATGATTAAATTTCTATGTCAGTAAAAAACAATGAATTGGTAGCCAAAGCCTCTTTAATTGTGGCAGGATGGTGGGGAGTCATCGGAGAGAGAACATGGAATGATGCTACCTTACTATACAAACAATGGCCAAATAATGCCAGAATATACTATACCTAAATTTCATAATAATTAGAATAGAGAATAATCACAGGAAATTGTGTTACCACAAGGAAAAATAGCAATGACCAGAGCTTTCCAATCCAAGTCCCTCAGAAAAAGCTGCTAGCTGGGTACAGGTGCATAGACTTCACTCCTCTCAGCCTGTGGAGTGGCTGGCTGGGGCGAGGGGCATTCAGAATCCTCCTGGCTTCTTGTCACCTGTGAAGCAATCTTGTGCTTGTACATCCTGTGGCCCTATGAATACTATCATTTTTACTGTGCCATGATGTGAAGAAAAAAAAAAAAAAAAGACTGCAAACCACTGGAAAGATGTAACACACTCTTAGGCTACAGCAGTCACACTGAGGAAAAGGATTTACTTTCAGGAGTGAAAAGTCTGTCACATTAAATTAAGATTATTAATTTGATTGTTATTAGTATTGCAAATTAGTTTTTAATTTCTAAATTTGTTTTGATTTTAGAATTTAATTAAATTTAAATGTAATAAGAAGTTGCCATCTAGGCTTCTGAGTTTTCACATATTTCTGTAATGTTAGCATAAAAGTGCTTGAAGTTAAAATGGGTCTACAAGGATTTCCTTTCCCTTTTCAATGGGATCTGCACAAGACACAAAGATGAAAAACACCAGGATTAGTGGGTGTAGAGTTAAAGAGTACTCACTTAAAAGTTCAGGTCTACCACTTACAAACTTTGTGATCCTGGGCAAGTTACTACCTTCTCTTTAAGCCTCAGTTTCCTCATTTGTAAAATAGAGATAATGATAGTTCTTATCCATGGAAGGGTCTTTGTGAGTGTTCAAGTCTATAAAGTGATTAAGCCCAGTACAGTAACAAACATTTGCAGATTAGCAAATAGAGTTGATTCTAGGATGCTAAAAGTACCTTTCACATCTAACAAAAACATACTTTTAGTTTCATTTATTTAATCACTCTTAGATAAAAGACAATGGAAACCTGACTTTACATATGCGACCATATCCCATCTTTAAAGGGGGTGGGCGACAGTCCTATTGCTTTAGAAGGACTCCTACCATTCTAAAAATACTGTCCCGCAGCTGTTTAAAATTTATTTTTTTAGACCATAGCACCACTGTTTGGTTGTTTCCAATTTCTAAAACCACAAATAGTAAAAGTGTACTCAGTCTACTGCAAACATAAATAGCAAATGCACGCTTCAGCACTTTTTAAAGGATATGGAAATTGGCAACAAAAATGCAGTTCATGGTGAAAATTTATGACAGCCCTGCCATATTTCTTCAGAAATACAATCAGGTAAAAATTAGGAAGATCTCTACCAGCTGGGTGGTATTTTTATGTGTTTTTACTTATATTTTCACTAACTGAAAGACTTTCATTATGCAACTTCTGGCACTTGATAAAATAGAGCAATAGTACCTTTGCTAAAACCACAGTTTCTTTGGTTATGTTTAGCATTACACAAACATCTTTCACCTTAGATATCCTTTTGCATTAGAGTGTTTAATTTTAAATTGACTAAAGGGAATTTCTTTTTTCAGAATATTATGCTTTCTGGATATCATTAAGCACAAGAATTGTATTTTCCTAACTTCTCAAAAGGTTATACGTGTGCGTGCTACAATTATCAGGCGTTTGGTTCCATAAAAATATTGCGAAAACTACTGCTAAAAGATGAGAATATGAAAATGATTCAGGGAAACATAGAGGAGCTTGATTTACTGTAATACTTTATATCAAAGTGGGAAGAAACCTGTTTAATAATATGTAAAAA
>NW_006494614.1:39388090-39408971 GCF_000325575.1 Pteropus alecto | reverse complement strand
CTGAAATAACACATCCTCAAGAACTGAGGAGGAGAAAAGAAAACATCCTAGTTAAAAAGATAGAAATAAATAATGTTTACTGTTAAACTCGACAATGGAAAAAAAGTTTTGTCATTAGGAATAATTCTTCAATATTCTACTTCTCATTACAGTGGTAAAATTTCTACTGCTGTATATTTAAATTGGTTTTTAAGAACCACTGGTAGGAAGACTGAAAGATTATTGATCTTTGATGTAATCAATAAAAAGTTGTTGCAGTAACACTGAGTGAACAACTGATTAAATAAATGGGGAGACAATGGCTCTTGGTCATTTCAGATAATTTTTGCTTTTAATAACATTTTTAAATGAACAATTCAAAAGTTAATGAACAAGTGCATACTATCATCTAATTATTAAAATGATTTGAAAGAAAAATAAAGCTACCAAGGAATATTTAAATGGCTCCTGCTTTTCGTGGTGGTTCCTCTTTACATACATTTTTACCAAGTCATGCTTAACTAATAAACATTTTCAAAGATTCATTAAATATATCCTTATTAGTTTAGATGAAATTTTTATATGTTCCTTATAATACATGTTTTTATAAACTAATAAAAAATAATATAAGAATTCAGATTAAAATATGCAGTGTAACAAAATTAAGGTAAAATGAATGACAAGTTCTGGGGTACTTGCAGAAAAATAAAAGAGCTATGTAATTTCTTTAGTTTAGTAAAAAGAATAAAGAAGTCAAAACTATAAAAATATTATGTTTTGTATTTTTAAGCTCCTATACAAGTTATGTAAACAGTGGCTTTTTCCCATGTCTTTTAATAGGCATCTGATTTTTGCCAGATAATTGCTTTGCTTTGCTTTGAATTTACAAGCTAAAATGTGAACCTAACTACTAAACAAAATCTCAAAGCACACCCAAATTATATCATAAATTAAGAAACATAAAGATATATTTGTCTCATCTACAGTTAGCATCTACTCGGACTGCGACTCTATAAAAGCAATCAGACTTAATTTCTTCCTACTTTAATGTTGTTTAAATAATAAAACTTAATAATACTGCACCATTCCATTTCTACGAATTATCTAAAACTCTCTCAAAGTTCTCAATTTATCTTTTACCTTGTCTGCTGAACAAGATTTCATCTGAAAGATGAGCAGCTTTGAATTGCTCATTATTATTTTAAAATGATACTTAAATCACATTTTCCTAAAATAAGAGATAAAATATTTTTTCAATAGCTTCTCAAAATAGGAACATATTCTAGTGATTTGTTCTGATTTGAAATAGGATCACTTTACAAAAATGGAGTGTCATTTGAATTCAGCAACACTAGAAAAAAGAAAATAAGAGTATAAGCGTCTGCCTCATTTGCTATTATCACAAATTCTGAGACGGAGAAAAGAATTAAACAGTAGCAGTTTCTGGAAAATAAAAAATTTACAATTTAAAACTAGAAAGTTTTCTCCTAATACTTTATAATAGCTTTTAGTTAAAATAAATTTTTTAATTACCAAAGACAATGGAGAGGGAAAATAAAGAATCGGTCTCTAATATATTATGATAATTTCCTGAAATTTTCACTTGCGAAAAAATGTCAAGCTTCAGAATTTGGGGATAACCACAAACGATAAACCACTGTGTCATCTATAATAACAATGACATACTTAAAAGAACTTTAAGTTGTAAAATAACTCACATTTTGAAGAAAATTAGTTTGATCCTAATTATAACAGCTGATATAAATGGTTTTGGATTAAGAGCCATAACTTTTTAATTCTATACACATAGTCCCTGAGCTCTGAGTTAAATCATACTACCTGAACTTGTAAAATTTGGAACACTAATGTCTTAGTTGTTGAAACAGTTACCTATTGTGTTTGAGTAGACACATTAACTTCTAATCATATCTGTTATTTTAAGCTCTGAATAACATGGAACTAAATCATATGATTAAGGATATAGAAAAATGTATGAGAATAGCTACAAACAGGCCGATTGTAGCACTTTATTTCCTATACTGTTACTCCTTTACTAATATGTGTTATTTTATAACATTTTTAAATATTAAGAAAGAAATAACTACACTTTCTACTAGTGCTTATGAAGACTGTTGTCGTCCTCAGGGATTAAATCTCTTTAAATTAGTAATGCATACAATTTTATGTTTCAAAATTTATTAATCGAAAGACAATAATAAGATGTATCAGTTTAAAAAAACTTTTTACATGTTGTTGCTTATATAAACGGTTAATTCATACCTCTAATATAGAGTTAATATTTTTCCTTGCCAGAAAAAAGCAGCTTAATTTTTAGACTACTTTGTCACATCATTACGAGCTTAAATTATACACAAATACTATAACATAAGACCTATTCGGGCACCTGAGGAATTACCAATTAAAGCATAAATCTTCACAGTTCAGCAGCACTTTAAATAAATTGATGAAAAAAATATTTTTTGCACATTTATTTCTTAATCACATGAAAATCATTTCCTGGGGTTCTTACAGTGAAAAAAAGTCACTTGTTTTGGACCAAAGTATATACCAAAAATACTTGGTAATCCAATAGACTATTTTTCCTACATTATGGTCAGGAAACAAACCCGTACTCAATATTGAAGATTGACATTTGTAGGGTAATTCAATAGTTAGATGATGATTCTTCAGTAGTTTCACAGTAGCATAATTTTTCACATTACTTGAAACCACTGTTAAACCTATAACACATTTTCTGTTTCGCCATGGGTATTTTTTTCTCTCTTTAACCCTAAAAGAGAATATCTTTTATCTGTTTGGAATACAAAAAACATTCATAATTCAGAAAGTTTTCCTTTTTTGCAATGCATGGCTTTGAACTAAAGATTTTTCAAAGATCAGTTAAACATTATGTTTCTTTTAAGACCAGAGCTTATTTATGTGAGTCTGTGGCTTAACTGACAAGAATTTTTCTGTTTCAGGAAAAATCAGTCACTTTATATCTTAAATACCAAAATCTAGCTTCAATCCATATAGACATCTGTAAAGGGAGGCAATCAAGTGTTACATACTCTATCAACCAAATCATGGTCTGTAAGAATCATCTCTATGCAAGACACAAGAGAAAAATGAAAAGCAAAATGATGAGAGAAAATAAAATATTTATAATTTTAAAAATTAAATGGCAACAATGCAGCTATACATTTATGTAACATTTATATAACAAGACATTTATGGAACATTTTCTACTCAATTCAGCAAATATTTAATATACGAATAGAGTGAGTGCCATGTCTGATCAGATGCCATGGGCCTCCACATGATAAGCATCTAAAACTTTGTTCTCATATTGTTGTATAAAATATTGTCCATATTATTGCCATATATATCTTACTATTTCTCAAAAGTTATCAATATTCAATCACAGTCAAACTGCCCAAAGTTAAATGAAAATGAGTATAAATTAGTGCATTAATAAAAAATGAACTCGTAATCAAAATGACCAGTAAAATAGTTAAAGAAGACCCATTCTGACTAATATTTTTTTAATTAAGAAACTTTCGAGATTCTATAATCACATATTTGTTTAAATGCAGCTAGTATGATATCTCATATATTATATGCTAATTAGTGCTTACTGTATATGCAAAGTACTGTTGGTAAGCACTATATTTTTGAACTTACTAATGTTTAAAACTTCCTTCACTTTATAGGTGATGAAAATGATGCTCAGAGAGGTTAAGGAACTTACTAAAAAGCCACACAGTTAGTAAGTGGCAGACAGTTTGGTTCCAAAGTCCAACTTCTTGCTATCTACCCTTATAAACATCATAGTAAAATATGAAAAAAAAAAAAAATGTGACATTCACTGACATAATGTCTGGATTAAATATGTAAAAAGTTATTATTTGAGCATAAATACTCTGAGCCTTATATAAAATTATTAGACTTGTAACAAATAGCCAGTCTATATCTTATTTATCTTCTACATTCGAAGAAACAAAATCAAATTAGTGTTTACCTATTATAAAGTTTGAAAACTCTTTA
Organism: Pteropus alecto; assembly: GCF_000325575.1. Lineage (NCBI taxonomy): Eukaryota > Metazoa > Chordata > Mammalia > Chiroptera > Pteropodidae > Pteropus > Pteropus alecto. The sequence goes on along the minus strand of NW_006494614.1, from coordinate 39,404,945 downwards.
TTTGAATTAAACAGTCATAAGCACATACATACATACCACACTCCCCTATGAAAGCAATGAGTTCAACATAAGTGAACTCATTAAAATCAAGTATATATTTTGATGATTAATAAACTATATAAATAACTAAAAATATGTTAAATTGCATTTTATGTACTGAAATTTTAATATTTAAGTTTAAGTAAATAATAATATATCATTCACTTTACTTTTAATGTAAGCTAAAAAAAATACCCTTTTTAACTGATGCAATTGATCCCGCATTTTAAAAAACTAAAGGCCATTCTAGAGTTTAATATAAGAATTGGTTAAGTGCAAATAATCTCGTTCAGCAAATTCCCAATTTAAAATGCAAGAATTCGTTTCTAATTTTTGGGTTGTTGTTCACTCAGGTAAGTTTCTTATTTCTTTGCCAGTGAATAATGTTTTATGTTTGGTTAAATATAGGAAGTTACACCAATAAAATGTGATTATCTATAATGAGAGCAAGTTATTCTATATTCCCATTTTGAAAAATAAATTAATATATCAACACACTCTATAACATTTATATAAACTTTAAAATACTAGCTAGCTGAAAGTGAAAAGAACAAAATTGGGATAATTTCATACCATGCATAATCATTCTTCACAGAATTTTTATTATGCAGTATGGAATGGATTATAGTAAATGTATTTCACACATGCTATTTCTTATTCAAAAGGAAACACAGAATAGGATATAGAAAAGTTCTAGCCAAATCTTCATTCAAACCCAACATTCATGGACGCCACTGTAATTGAAAGACATTTCCAAACAGATAGCTGTGGACCTCATTTTCCTTTAAAATAATATGCCTTTCACATCTGTTCCAACTAAAACATTCACGTTCTTAAACTTTACCAAATTGCCTTATGCTTAGTTTTTAAAATATGTAGTTTTATTTTGCTTTATTTTAACTTACAACTAGTTAAGTTCATATAGTTCAAATTTTCAAATTATGTTAACGTGTTAAAAAATAGTTATAGTATGCATACCTAATCAGCATCTTACATCAGTTATTTCCAAAGTTTCTGAAACTTCATTTATTTTTAATTGACATTCATACAACTTCCTAAAATGGGATAAATTATATATTCTATCATTTTAAGATTAATGTAAATTCATTTTAATTTCATTTTGAATATAACTTCCAAAATAGTCAAAGTTCTGAAAATCAGACATCAAAATGAATAATATTAAATCTTAATATTTCACTTTTCGTTTGACCTACTCAGTAATTATAAATTAAAAATAAGCGTGCTGTATTAAAATATGACATAAAAGAAAGAATCTTTGAATCTTTGAATAATGACACTCCTTGGAATGTCTACAAAATTAAAAGATTTCAGATAGTTATGAAACGAGTTAAAAGAAGTTTCAGATCCAGGATGTATTAAAAACAAAATATTTATAAGAGAATGGGCAAAGAGAAGAAAAAGAGAAAAAAGGAAAATAGTAAAGGCCTTACGTGCTTCTTAATGAAACATATTTAAAAAGCAAAACTCAGTAACAAAAATTTAGGATTACCATTTATCTAACAGTAAATTCAAAAGCATTTACAAAGTTAATGGAAACTTAATCACATTGTTTTTGACCACTAATCTTTTATATGAAGTAGTCAAACGTCCAGTTTAGAAAGAGCTAAATTTATTCATAAGCCTTTCTTAATAGCTAACTTTAAAAAAATCTTGTACATTATCACCACTCCTCCCATCAAGAGTCCTATTTTGAAATATCTTTGCTATTCAATTAGGAATAGCAAAGAACAGGCAATTAATGGTTCTCAACAACATAAATGCTTACCTAGAACAGGCAATTAATGGTTCTCAACAACATAAATGCAACATTTATAAATAACGTAAAATTCTGTTTAATGTATTGAAGAATGAATTAATATAAAACAGAAGGCACTTGTACTTTACAGTCATTTATAATATAGAAGGTAATTAAAACATAAATTGGAGACATCCTACAAATGTATGTACATGCATATAAAAACAGCTAGAGAATAATTACAAGGCAACATCAAATACAAGAAAGTAAGGTACAGATTATACACAAACACTGATAAACTATCAAGATAACGTAGTCAAGTATGAGAATATTGATGGCAGACTCCAAGAAGGAAATTTTGCACCATGGCTTGGAGGAAGGTTTCAATTTGAATTAAAACACAGGAAAAGCAGTCATTTAACTGTGTAATAACAATATGAAGGAATAGAGAAGACGGTGATAAATAAAGGTAATGAAGGGACAGAAGGAATAGAAAATAACATGTGAAGGCAACGTGAAAAACTAAAATAAAGAGGTACAGACCTTGAAACTAATAAATAGCATTAACATTTATCTACCTATTTAGATCACAATTTCAAGGGTCCTCAATGATACTTTCTCTCCTTTATACTCTGCAGCTAAACAATCAATTCCTGTTAAGTCTACCTCCTAAATATATTTTGAACCAATTCTCATCTCTAGTTTCCTAGTAAGATCACCTATTGTTCAGACTAACCATTTATCACCTGAACTACTTCTATAGTCTTCTAGGTATTCTCCATGTATCCTCTTGCCCTCATCTCTACCTCATCCTCACTTGAAACCAATTCTCTGCCATGTTGGTCTATTCGAAATATAAATGAGTCACTGGGGGAAAAAAAAAGCCTTTCTGTGGACTACCAATACTCTCAGAATAAAGCCCAAAATCTTTAACATGTTATGTATTGATTTGGTCCTTACCTATATTTCCAATTTCACCTTTCAACCCTTTACATCTTCATGTGGAGCCTTCTGCCTTGGCCAGGAAGTCTCTCAGTTCCTCAGGTACAATCTTCTCTGCCTCTGTCTGTCTCTGTCTCTCTCTCTCTGAATCTCTCTCTCTTCCCCCACCATTCTCTTTCTCGCTCTTCATCTCCAGGCAATCTTAATTGTAACTTTCAAAGACAGTCCTCCTTGACAGCCCTTCTCCTCAACCCCCTCAGTCCAAATGGTACTTCTCTATCGCCATACTTTCTGGATTACAATTATTTGATGATTTTTTTTATTATTATCTTTTAAATGGTGGCCTTCTATAATAAACTGTTAGTTTCACTGGGGAGGGATTGTATCTTTTGTGTATTTTGCTACTCCTTAGAGTCTAGACAAGAGTCTGAAACAATAAATAACAATAAATAAGGCAAGAAGACACAAGATGTTAGCAACCAGAATATTCACAGGATATTATGAACTCTAGTGTTACCAAATATCTAATCTAAGAAAGCACTTATGTATGATCTCCTTCAGTTTCTGACTGTATTTATCACATTCAAAGAGGTGACACATTCAAAGAGGTGCCTCAGAGAATAGAAGGACCAGCCAGCAAGATATTGGTACTATCTACCACACACCTCTGCCCTTGCTCCAACCAAATAAGCTTCATTATTACATGTTTTTACATATTCATTTGGGAAAAAGTCTGTAAACCTCTATGCTGAGTAATTTCCAAATCCTGATCTGCAGTCCATTCATTAAGATCCCCTCCTCCAGCTATCACTCCTAACATACCAACAAAAACCATCCTAGTAACCCTGGCTAAAACCCAAAATCATCTTAATTCTCCAATTCCTTAATTCGTCCACAGCTAATCAATTACCAGATCCTGATATTCTTCCCTTTTAACTTCTATCCCCCTTACCCAATTTCCCGTGCTGTCAGGATAAAACAGATTCAGATCCTTTTTGTTCCCGGGATTACAGCAGCTTTTTTTTTTACGTGGCTTACTTCAATCATTCTCTCCTTTCTTAAAAACACCCACGTTGAACACATCTTTTTCATACAGCGCTTTCATTTTATCCATAATAAAAATCTTTGGCAAATTCCAGTTTAATGTCATAACAAAACTAAATGCCCCCCTCTGGCTTTTAAAATCCTCCTTCTACAACCTGCCCACACCACCTATTCAACCAATGAGACACACTTCTTCTTTGATCAGTTTGCTCAAAAGTACATCGTAATTACTTAAGCAGCATGCTCCACACCTCCCTCTCTGCCTATCTAAACCAGAAGTGAAAAGCTACATGGCCTCTTACTGAGGCATATCAGACATGGTAGAGTAGAACTCCATGTTCCCAGTTCGACAACTTTAAACTGTAAGAACAATCTTTATATCTTCTGTACTTCTTAGGTCCATTAGGTCTTGGCATAAAATCCCACAATTACATAATATGAAATTACTAAGGTTATAAAAGACCTTAGATAACATATAGTCTACAATCTGCATTTTATAGATGAGGAAATGAAACTCAAAAAAGTAAGCAACTTGTTCAGGGTTACATAGCTAAATTAATGGTTGGTCAGGAACTAGACTATTAATCTAGCTCAGCTCACCCTTTTTTCTTATAGTCTAGATCTATTCCAATTATCTTCCCAGGCAGCCTTACAGTATAATAATTATGAAACAGGACTCTAGACTCAGACTGCTAGAATTTGTGTATAAGTCACAATGCTTATGTAAAATATTTTTGATTCTCCATTATATTAATTTTTAGCTATTTGTCTTTCTACACATGTAGAATGTTAAGATTCATTCAACAGATATATTTTAAATACCTACCATGTTCTGGGGATAAAGCAGAGAACAAAACTGACTAAAATATCCACTTCTGTGAAGAATACACTTTAATACAGAAAACTAATAATAAATGAATAAATAAGTTAAATATTAACATTTAAACATTAATGTTAATATTTAAATATTAAATATTGGGTAGTGATAAGGTTTTTGGAGAAAAATTTAAAAGGTCAATGTACACTCCATTGTTTAGAGACCAAGGAGATGAGAAGCAACCAGTATCTAAGAGATAAGTAGAAGTAATTTAATGAGATAAAAGAAAAACCAAAAGAGTGAGGTTCTGGAAGGCAAGTGAATAAAGTCTTTTAAGAAGGAGGCGATCGATTATGTCAAATGCCATTGATAGGTCAAGGAAGATAATCATTTTAAAATGACCACTACATTCAGCAATATAGAGGTCACTGGTGACCCTGAGAAGAGCAGTTTTGGTGAAGTGATAGAAGCAAAAATCTGAATGAAGTGAATTCAAGACAGAATGGTAGGATAAGTGGAGACAGAACAGATAACTCTTTTGAGGAGTTCTGCTAAAAAGGGAGCAGAGTAATGGAATGGTAAATGAAGAGTGATGGAGAATCAAGTTGTTGTGGCTGTTGCTCTTGCTTGTTCTTTAAGATGGGAAAAAATTATGCAACTCGTATGCTGTTGATCAAGTAGAAACAGAAAACACAAAGAAATTCTGGAGAAATGTCCTTGAGGAGGTAAGACAAAATGGAATGTAAAGCTATGTGGAGGGGCTGGCCTTACATAGGAGTACAGATGGTCCATCCACAGTGACAGTCAAGAAGTAGGCACAGATAGATGCAAATGGGTAAGTATACTTGGGCTATGGAAACTTATGTAAATTTTCTAGTGAATAGTTATATCCTCTCAATAAAAAAGGGAGCAAAATAATCAGAGGGGAGTGAAGATAATGAAGAGCGTACTGAAGGTTTAAGAGAAAAAGAAAACCGTATGAAATAGTTGTCTAAAATAATGAAAAAGTAAATAGACTAAGAAATGAAAGTTTGCAAAGAAGCACAAGCTGAAGTTAGTGGTCATGATTTAAATTAGAAAAGTCAGTATTGTGTTTTCTTCAGACACACTAACTTGTGCCTGTAAAAGCAGAGAATAGGCAGAAAGTTTAATTTAATTAAGGGAGGGAGGGAGAGAGGAAAAATAGAAAAAGAAGCTAAAGAGTTGAGGGTATTCGTGTTTTGATGATTATAATAACAAACTACAGGCTTACAGATGGGTAAAGGAGAAAGGTAAGAATTCAGTGATGGCAAGAAAATAAAAAAGTGGCCAAATCAATGGATTACTTGGAGTTGGGATAGTAGAGTGGTGATCAAAAAGAACGGCAGTCATGAAATTGAGATTATAAAATAGTTGTTAGTATTGATAATAATAAGATTAAAAGTAGGACCAGGAAAATTAGTACTTAAGCTTAGGGGTGCAGGGAGATGTTTAAATCCAGAAAATATCCATTTGCTACCACCTTCAAAAACTAGGCAACCAGGGAGCCTGCCCTGGACCATGTGTTTTTAAAGAGTTCCACTCTGCTGCTCTTCTGGTCATTCTCGTCCTACTAGGGGAGAAGTCCATGAGAGCCAAAAGGACTTGTCTGACCCAACCACGTTCCTCCTCTCTAAACTATCTTCCAGATCCCAGAGTCCTCGGATTCCTTGATCCAGTGTCCAAAGTCCAGGTTCAGAGCCTATGCAAACTTCTTCCCAAGGTTCATCTTCCTGAGGGCTGACTACACTGTCAAGTTATGTACTCTTAAATCTAAGGGATAGCCAAGAGGAGATATAGGGAAGGGTAGAGTTTGAACATGTGAACTGGAGTATGCATATCCATGCAAGCAAGGTCCCGCAGGAGTGGGAGACCAGAGTGTGAGTTACAATTTGAACTCTTTCCTCAGAACCCACAGATATTTCTGTTAGAGTTATACAACTCATCCATTCTGGCTTCAACTCCTATTATTCCATTGAAATGATTCTCTCCAAAGCCACAAATAAGCTCCTTTTCCCGAACACAAGGTACTTACCACCCTTTTATCTTATGTGACATTCCTGAAAACTTCCAATTTGAAATTCTTTGTTCCTTAAGTTTTGCTAACCTCTCTTCTGGTATTATTTATTACTCTCTGCTTATTCCATTTCAGTTATTTTGTTGACTTCTCTTCCTCCAAATGATCTTTAAATATCGATGTACCTTTGGAGTTTCTATTCAGTTTTGGTTTCCCCCTCTATACATCCTACCTGAGAAAACCAGCCATGGCCATGACTTCAACTGCTATTCATAAGATGATGATTTTAAGGCATTGGTCTTCAGTCCTTACATCTTCTGGACCCATATTTTGATTGACTATTGGATTACCAATTTTTGAGGTTCCAAGATATATCAAATTTCATTTGCCTAAAACAGAAAACACACCAATACATGCCCTAAATCTTCAACTACTTTTACATTCCTTGTTTGACTAATAGCATTATCACCTCTGAAGCCCAAAACTCATTCTAAACTTCTGAGCTCACATCCACTCATCAAGTCCCATGAATTCTACTTCTTTAATGTTTAAATTTTTGGTACTTTTCTTCAATCCAAGAGATGCCGACAAGCCCTTGGCATCTCTCACCTGGACTTCTGAAGTCCTGTGACTGGTCTCTCTGCCTTAAAACCATATGTAGTTGCCAAAGCAATCATTCTTAAAACTCAGATATTGAGCATTCCATTCCTCTATGTAATAATCCTTTAACACTCCTTAGCACCTATAGCAGTGCTTCCCAACCTTTATGGCCTTCCTGTTTATTTCATTAACAGCTGAAGTGATCAGTACCTTGGCACCACTATTATTCTCTCAGTTGCTCCAGGGTGATAGGGCATTCTGATTGGGAAGCTCTGACCCACAAATAAAGTCCAAATTCTATGAAGTTATTCCACATTTGGCCTCAGTTTACTGCACCAGTCTTATATCTCTGGGCTCCTTATAATCCAGCCTCTATCAAACAGTCATTCTCTCTCATACCTTCATGCCTTTATACATGTATTACTCTCTGTCTAGAACTCCCTTCCTCATCCTGTCTACAGAGAAAACTTGATGAATCTCTTTTTGTCATCACAAATCACCATTTTGAGTACATCTTCCTTACTCAATAAAGAACCTCTTGAGGGAAAGACCACGTTTCATTCTCTAGGACACAGGAGGATTTTAATCATACTAGATAAATAAAAATCAGAATGAAATTCTTGCTTCTTATATATTACTCCATTTAGTCATAATACTAAAAAGCATTAATGCAAACCATTAAAAGTGAAAAGGGGAACATAACTATACATACAGAGAATGAAAACATCTATTTATATAATACTCAACTAATTATACACAGAATTATAACCTCACAAGACTTTAAAACCCAAAAGGGAACAATAATTATCTTACTTTATGAATGAGAAAAGTAAAGTTGAGAAAAGTCATGTAATGTGACAAGGTTACAGATGTGAGTAAGTGGATAACGTAAGCTCATTCTCCAATTAAAATGCAATTAATTTTGAAACAAATAAAAAATGTAACCTAAACTCTCAAATGTTGAGAAATTCAAAAATACAATGCCAAATAAATATCTCAAAGAAGTAATAATAGATATTAGAAAATATTTAGAAGTGAATGACAATGAAAGCTGATAAGCCATATGTAATATTGTGATTTATAAGAAACATATATTTGATCTTAATCCTAGTTCCTAGCACATAGCTCCTAATATTCAAAATTTCCTAAGTGATTACAGCAATAGAAGTGTCTTTTGTTAGGTTAATGAGGTGACATTTGGAAACTCCTAGGAAACCTAAACCTAAAGCTCTGGTTTCCAGGAGAACCAAACCACTTGACTGGAGAGTTGGAACTTTGTACCATCCCCTTATTGCCCAACCTCCTCTGAGGAAGGAAGAGGGCCTGAGATTGAGTTCAATCACCAATTGTAATGATTTCATTACCTATGTAATGAAGCCTCCAAGAAAAAAACCTGAAAGGACTAGTTTCGGAGAGCTTCTGGGTTTGTGAACGCATGGATATTAAGGGAGACTGGCTCACTCAGAGAACATGGAAACTTGCACCACTTCCCACATACCTTGCCTTGTGCATCCGGCTGTTCCTGAGTTATATCCTTTTATTAAAAAAAACTGGTAATCTATTTAATAGAATGTTTTTCTGAGTTCTGTGAGCCACTCTAGTAACTGAACCCAAGAAGGGAAATCATTGGAACCATCCATCTACAGCTGGTCATTTAATTCTAAATAGCTGGTCAGAAGCTGGACTTGCCACTCGCATGTGAAGTGGGGAAGCGGGGCCTCTCACAGAACTGAACACTTGACCTGCAGAATCTGACTTGGTGGTGTGAAAAAAAAACCATCAAAATTGGCATCAGAATCATACCAAAAGACATGGAATATAGCTAAAGCTACAGAGAAAAAAAAAAAAAAGCCTACTTTAGAAGATGAAATATCAAAGTGTTTGACATTTAATTCAGATGTTGCAGAGCTAGAGAGTGAGTTCAAAGAAAGGCAAAGAAAAGAAACAATAGTTATAATGGCAGAAAACAATGAAAGCAAAAACAATTAAAAATACTATAAATGAAACTAAAAATTACTTCTTTTTAAATAGTTTACACAAGATTGATCAAGGAAAAAAAATACACAATATTAGGAATGAAAAATGCAACATAATCAAACAGAAAATACTAGAAATACCTTTACTGAGATAAATTTGAAAACAATATGAACTGGATAGTTTTCTAGAAAATTGTAACTTAACAAAATGAATGAGAAAAATAGTAAACCTAAATAGACCCGTAGAACCGTGTAACTTAACAAAATGAATGAGAAAAATAGTAAACCTAAATAGAGCCGCAGACCCGTGTAACTTAACAAAATGAACGAGAAAAATAGTAAACCTAAATAGACCCGTAGACACACACAGAGAAAAATAGTAAACCTAAATAGACCCGTAGACACACACATACAGAGGCCTATATGATTTTACAGTTGAGTTAAATAAAACCATCTACAAACAGATAACTTTGTCCTAATATCAATGGTTCTAGAGAGAAGATGAAAGGGGAAATTCTTCGTAACTGCTAGGAATTATAAATGGCTGTTTATAACAGAGACCCAACAAGAGAGATTTAAATACATAAAGATTTTGGTTGGTTTGTTTTCATATAATGAGATGTCCAGAAGTAGGTGATGGTGATGGCTTAACGGCTGTATTAGTTTCCTATTGCTACTGAAACAAATGACCACAAACTAGTAGGTTTAAAGCAACACAATTGTATTATCTTATAGTTCTAGAGGTCAGAAGTTCGAAATGGGTTTCACTAGGCTAAAATCAAGGTGTCCACAGGCCTACAATCCTTCTAGAGGCTCAAGTTACCCTCTATAGATTCTAAAGCTGCCTGTGTTACAGTGCTGTGGAAAAAAGTATGGCAATTCCTCAAAAAATTAAAAATAGAATTATCATATGATGTAGCAATTTCACTTCTGGGTATATACACAAAAGGAATGAAAGTAGGGTTTCAAAGGGATATTTTAGTCATGTTCATAGCTGCAATTATTGATAATAGCTAAAACATGGAAGCAACACAATTATCTATCTAAGGATAACTGGATAAGCAAAATGTGAAATACACATAGAATAGTGTATTATTCAGCCTTAAAAAGATGGGAATTCTGACATATGGTATGACATAGATGAATTTGGAGGCCATTACGCTACGTGAAATAAGCCAGTCACAAAAAGACAATTACTATATGATTCCACTTACATGAAGTACTCAGAGGAGTTAAAACCATCAGAGAAAGAAAACAGAATAGTGACTGTCATGTACTGGGAGAAGCGGGGAATTCAGAATTACCTTTTAATAAGTATAGTTTATGTCTACAATTTGAAAAGAATTATGAAGATGGATGATGCTGACAGTTGTACACAACATTATGAATGTGTTTAATACTACTGAATTGTACACTTAAAAATTATTAAGATAGTAAAACTTATGTTATGTATATTTTACCACAAGAAAAATAGAGAACAAATTTTAAATATATTATCTTTCAGTTTAGCCATACAGGTGCCATTCTCTCCATCATTACAAAACAATAAAGTCAGAAACAGAAAATTCTGCTTGACATAAAACTCAATTAGTATATGTCATAAAAAGAGAAATAAATCTAATATTGTTTCAGTCTGACTCACTGCCCCCATGTTTCATGTAGCTTTAGCATCTCACCACACTTAACGGGTCTAGAGAGTTTGAGCATCATTGTTCAAACCACCAGGCTCCCAAACACAGGCATTCTGGTGTGCAACTGAATCTAAAGCAAATTGCTAGATGAAGAATATAACAAACGTATGTTACAAAATGGATTAATACATGTAACATATAAAAAGCCATTTAAATTTAATATCAAAAAGATCAATACCTCAAAAGAAGCATTTTTCTGTTTGTAATTCATAGAACAAATAAAAATGGCCAAAATCTATGAAAAAATGTTGAAGTACACTAAGAGAAATGTAAATTAAATAAGCCATTATTCTACATTGGTAATGATAAAATAAATATCGGTGTTGCTAAAGCTGTTGGAGAAACAAATATTCATAGCCATTGTTTTAATAAGAGAATAAGTCAGTACATTCAAAAAACAACTTGATAATATTATTCATAACTTTAAATGACCAATCCTGTTAAAATGGTAGTTTCACTTCCAGGTATACATCTTCTGATAAACTGAACAAATTATTAGGAATAAATAAATCTATTAAGTGTTGCTAAATTTTTAAAAGCTGAAAACAATCTGTCTACCAATAGAGACTGCCTAGAATAATAGATATAAAAATAACAAAGGAGACTTATATGTACTGACATAGAAAGACAGCCACAACATATCACAGGTTTAAAAAAAACTTTCTTTTCAAATAAAAAATTTCATTCACCTTTCTGATTACAAAGATAATTCTGAATTTACTTCAAATACGTATGTAACACAGAAAAACGAGAAAAAAAAAATCATCCTGAATCCTTTTAACAAATGTAACCTATGAAGATTTTTTTGTCTAAGTCATACAAATATTACTCCAAATTCACAATTAAGACAATAGTTTTTAGTACAATATGTCTATCATTTTAACCTAAAGATCTCTTAAATTCTCATGCAGAGATCTATCAATACATTATGGAGAACACTGAAAGTACTAAACAAGATTTATTTCAAAGTTTCTAAAATTCGTTTAAACTTACATAATTTACCACTCAAAGATAAACAACCAAGTCAATAATGTAAATAATCACGTTAATACAACTGAATTCAAAAACCTTGAGATCGTGAAAAAAAAAGTCAACGAACTGAAAGCAATTAACTCCAGGAAGAAATTTTAAACAATAAAGCAATGTATAAATGAGCAAGCATAGCTCACAGCTTACAGTATCAAACGATTCAGTGACCACCCAAGTACATAACAGCTCAAAAGGAAGAAATGGGTTTTCTACGACACCTTATGAAAAAAATTTAAATATCTGACCACACACATTCCCAATCCATGTAGTTATAGAGGAGAGAAAATAACAGGAAAAATGATATAAAAATGAAGAAAAAGTATAAATTAAGCCAAATGGAAAAGTGATTTGATTGACAGCATTGAAAAAACTGACTATAATAAACGCTAGTGAAAGGAAAGCAGCAATATAGGAAAGAAATACAGAATTTTTGTCTAATGATTAATTTAACAATTAATTTAAAACACTAAAAATACATAAGCATTTAAATTTGGACCACAAAGTATAGACTATTTTAAACTAAGACTAAATGTTATTCCACTTAAGACATTTGTGAATATGCAGAAAAAACACGTTTGTGAGAATATTAAGGTAGCCAATAGTATGTTTACAAAACTAAACATAAGTCAAATGCATTCATGTAAAAAATTTATAATCCTTACTTCAAGATACCAAAATTCATATGTAACTACAAAGTTAACAGCTATCACCTTTTATAGGTACACTGCCAAAGTAACAGAGCTCCAGTTAATCTAAGAAATCTCAAAACAAGACATTAATCACACTATTAGTTTTTCACATCTCAACTTGAAAATATTACCTTTTCACTTATAATATGAATTGGTAGAGAATGTTATAGATTATATAATATCTATATTATTATTAAGATACTTTTATTAGTGTACAAATAAACTAATAAATTTAATCACAGCACAGATAAACTAATCTACAGACTAATTACAACACTTTGATCTATTATCAAAGTTTAAAAAAAGTATGGCAAACAGTTTTTACTTATTGTTATTATTTCAAAGCCAGGAGAGTGTAATCAGACATGTTCTTAGAGCATTTTATAACAGTCTGAAAATATTTTTGTTAATTCTAGCAAAGTACAAAATATTTCATTTGTATAAGAAAATGTTTTAATGTTCCTCATGCCACGAAAACATATAATGTCTTTAATAACTTAATCTTATGTTTAAAAATAAAGGAAATTTTCCTTGAAGACTGGGTAAAGAAAATTCATCAAAAATAAAGGAAAAAAATAAGAAAGAATCCTGAAGCATAAGTAAGGAAAACAAAAATGTGGGTACACACAATATACTAACAATTCCCCCAAGTTATAAAAATCATATTTGTGACTAGAATAAAACCTATTAACACCATCTGATAGTAACATAATGAGATTTAAAAGGAGGAAAGATTAACGGATCTAAATAGAAATAAGGTTTATACACATCACTTGAAGTGAAAAAAGGCTGATACCAGTAGATTAAGATAGTTCATACGTGCATATCAAGAACAACCACTATGAAAATTAATACAATACACAAAATATACTAAACATTATTAAAAAAAAGCAAGACAGAATCCTAAAAATATTTCAAGTATTCTCAGCAAGGCAAGAAAAGAGAAACAGAGAAACGAGAAAGAAGAAAATAGCAGAAAACCAAAAATAAAGTGAGAGACAAGCTAGCATATTAATAATTCAATGCAAATGGTAAACATTCGCCAATTAAAATAGCACAATTTGGCTGAGTGGGTAAAAAGACATGAAAGTAATTATTTGAAAGAAAAACTTTGAAAAAGTCATACCATGTAAACATTAGTTAATAAGGACAGGAGTGGCTATAATAATATCAGAAGATCTCAGAACAAAGAAATATATTAGAGACAAAGAAAGATATTACATAATGATAAAAAGATCAATCTATTGGGAAAAGACAATAATTTTACAAATGTTCAGATGCCAAAACACAATATTCTCAAAATACATAAAGTAAAAATAGAGCTAGAAGGAGAAATAAACAAATCCACAATTATAATTGGGGACTCAACAATCGATTCTCAGCAACTGATATAAGCATTCATCAGAAAATTATCAAGGATACAGAAAATCTGAACAACACAACCATCAGGATCAAATTGAAACATAACACTACCCAACAACAATGCCCAAGGATCATTCACCAAGACAGACAGACTACATCCTATGCCATGAAACAAATCTCAACATATTTAAAAGAACCGAAATCATACAGATGATGTCATCTAACCATAACTGAATCAAACTAGCATTCAATAACAGAAAGATAATGAGAAAAATCTCTGAACACTTGCAAATTAAATAGCACACTTCTAAATAATACATTGGTCAAAGAGGCAGTCACAAAGAAATATTTCAAATATATAAAACTGAAACAAAATAAAAACACAACACATCAAAATACATCTGATGCACCTAACACAATGTAGAAAAAGAAACTAATAGCATTATACACATTGTTAGGAAAAAAGTATGTTCTCAAAAGATTGATCTAAGTTCTTACCTCAAAAACTTAGAAAAAAAGAAGAGGAAATAAACCTAAATCAGGCGAAAGGAAATAATAAATATAAGAAATAAATAGAAAATAAGAAAATAGAGAAAAAAGCTGGTTCTTAGGGGAAAATGCATAAAACTGATAAACCTCTAGGAAGACTGACAAAATAGATAAAAGACAAACCATAAGAATCTGAGATGAAAAGGAAGACATCACTACCGACAACACAATCTGTAAAAGGATAAGGGAATACTACAAACAACTTTATGCTTATGACTTTGACAATTTAGAAGGACCAATTCCTTAAAAACCAAACACTAACAAAACTTAACCTAGATGAAATAGACAATATGAACTGTCTTATAACAATTAAAGAAATTGAAATCATAATTTAAAAGCTGTCCTTTCCCCCAAAACTCTCTAGGCTTAATTGGTTTCAGTGGAGAATTTGAGCAAACGTGAAAAAGATGTAACATCAATTTTCACAATCTGTTCTATAAAAAAGAGGGTATGATTCACATTTTATAAGATTAATATTTTCCTGGTACTAAAACCAGACTAAGATAATATCAGGGGAAAAAAAAAGGATAACTACAGATCATTTTCTCTAATGGAATGTAAAAAAAAAACCCTCAACAAAATATTAGTAAATCAAATCCAACTATGTATATAAACAATTATATAGCATGATCAAGTGGGATTTATTCCAAGTAAGTAAGGGTGGTTCAATGTTCAAAAATATGTAAATGTGATTCACCATATCAACAGGATAAAGAAGAAAACTATTATGATCATTATCAATTGAGGCAGGAATAACATTTGACAAAATCCTACATTTCATGATTAAAAACTCTCAACAAAGTTAGAAATAGAGAGAAACTTCTTTAACATGATAAAGACTATCAAGAAAAACCATAGAGCTAACATTATACCTAATGATGAAAGACTAAATGCTTTTTCCCTAAGATTGGGAACAAGACAAAGATGTTTGATCTCATCACTCTTATCCAACATACTACTGAAGTTCCAGCTATTGCAATACAGCAGTAAAAAGAAACAAAAGGAATGTACATTGGAAAGGAAGAAATAAGTGTCTCTTCCTGCAAACAATATTATTTTATATACACAAAATCCCGAGGAATCTACTAAAAAAACTCCTAGAGGTAAAAAATAAATTCAATAAGGTTAGAGGACACAAGATCAGTACACAAAAGTCAGGCTACTAAATACTAAAAATGAACATGTAGAAATCGAAATTAAATACTCCAAACAAATTATAATCACTCCAATGAAAATAAAATACTTAGATATAAACTTAACAAAACATGAACAGCAGCTGTATTCTAAAAAACTATAAAATGTTGATGAACAAAACCATGAAAGACCTAAATAAGTGGAAAGACATATTGTGTTTATTAGTTGAAAGACCCAATAAAATAAAGATGCCAATTATCTCAAAATTGATCTACAGGTTTAATGCAGTACCTATCAAAATCAAAGCAAAGTTGTTTGTAAACATAGGGAATATTATTCTATATTGTAGCACTAGAATAGATAAAATCTTTAAAAAGATTAAAATTGTGCAAAGACTCACTCTACATGATATTAAGAGCTATATATAGCTACAGTAAACAAGACAATGTGTTATTGGTGGATGGATAAACACATAGATCAATGGAATCAAAAAGAGAAGCCAGATAGACACAAATAAATATGACCTACTGATTTTTGACATAGTTACAAATGCAACTGAATAAAATAGAAAAGATAGAGCCTTTTCAACAAATGGTGATGGAGCATTTGGATATGATAAGCAAAAAACTATAGCTCGACCTGAACCAGGTTTGGATGATAGGATTTAATGTAAAACATAAACATTTTAGGGAAAAAAAAAAGAGAGAAAGAGAAAATCTTCAGGACATAAGGCTAGGCTTGACACCAAAAGTACAATCCACAAGAAAAAACATGATAAATTGAACCTTATGAAAATTAAATCTTTTGCACTAAAAAGACCCCGTTAAGAGAATAAAAAAGACAAGCTACAAAAATATGGGGAAAAAATATTTGTGAACCACATAGTTGACTAATGTGTGCATCTATAAAGAACTCTCAAAGCTCAACAGAACAACAAATAATCCAATTAGAAAACAGCAAAAGGTATGAATGGACGCTTCCCCAGAAGAGGATATACAGGTGGGAAATCAGCACATGAAAAGATGTTGAACATTAGTCATTAGGGAAACACAAATGAAAATCCCAAGATTATCACTACGTGTCTATAAGAATGGCTAAAATAAAAAAAAAGTGATAATATTAAACACTGGCAAGGGCACAGAGAAAACAGGCCACTCTTACATTACTGGTGGTAATGTAAAAGTACATTATT
>NW_006494614.1:39372412-39388070 GCF_000325575.1 Pteropus alecto | reverse complement strand
GCAGTTTCTTTAAAACCTGAATATGCAATTACCATATGATCTAGCAATTATGCACTTGCGTATTTATTCCAGACAAATTACAACTAATGTTCACCAAAATTCCTCTATACAAATATTCAGAGAAACTTTATTTGCAAATAGCAAAAAACTGTTAAAACCCAGATGTTCTTCAATGGGTGAATATTAAACTGTGGTACAGTCACACTATGGAATACTACTCAGCAATAAGGATCTATGAATTATTGCTACATACAACAATTTGAATGAATCTCCAATGAATTATACTGTATGAAAAGCCAATACCAAAAGATTAAATACTATAAAAATCTACTTAACTTTCTCAGAATGGCAAAACTGTAGAAATAACAGATTCACAGTTGCCAGGAGATAAAAATGCAGGTGGTAGACATGGGAGGTTATAAAAAGGCAACACAAGGAATCATGTGGTAATGGAACTGTTTTTTATCTTGACTGTAGTTACAGATACACGGAACTACATATAATAAAAAGGCACAAATAAGTGAACTACATGTGACAAAAATAAATCCACAGGCACACACAATTAGTATAAGTAAAACTGTAGAAATCTGAATAAGATCAATGGATTTTATCAGTCAATATCCTGATTATGACAATATGTTACACTTTTTAGTGTACGATAGTTTTGCAAGATGTAGCTACTGGGGAAACTGGGTAAAATGTAAATAGCATCCCTCTGTATTATTTTTTACAACTGCAATTATTATTTGAACTTGAAATTATCTCAAAATAAAAACTTTAATTAAAATAACAAAAACCCAAAAATGATACATATACTATTATAAAAGGCTAATAAGGTCTGATTCACTAAAACATATACAACTAGCAATTTCAATCACAATAGCAGAATTACAGAATTAGAACATCAGTTATGTATATTACTTGAAATTTTTTCTTAATTAAATAAACTATGCCATATGAAGCGCCTATAATTTACATTAAATAAATTATAATTAAACATTTTCTTGATTTCATAGCTCTTCAATTTCTCTTACCCTCATAACAGATAAATTAAAGCTAAATTGTAGGCTATCTCAAATTCTAGCAGTCTAAAATTAACAAATATTTTAAACTTATTTTTAATAATGCATTTACTATAACTATCACACATATATTAACATAATCAAATTTAGAATTCTATTGAAGAACTTACTCAAAATTCCAAGTTTATTTTAAATTTCTTAATCAAAACATTACTAAAACTTTAATGAAGTTAAATTATAAGTTGCAATCCTATAAATATGATAGAAATGATAGCAATATTATACATAAATCACAATAAATTATGCCTAATTATCTGAGTTGAAATATATATTATATATACATATTAAATTTAGGATCTATAACTGATAATTCACCAAAAACAAATTTTTGAACCAAGTTCCACAAAGAATCACAGGTAGTATCTTTCTAGTGAGGATTCATTTATAGGATTCAAAGTCAAACATAATAATATATTGTCATGTAAAACATATGTCATCTTAAAATTAATCAACATCATTCTTACCATTTATTTCCGAAGCTTTCCTATTTCTACTATATAATCTACTTAAAGAAGTTTATCTTACTCATATGTAAGTACTCTCCCTAAGTAGTATGAAATTCAGTAGGATTATTAAAGGTTCTACAGTACTTCATGGTCTGAGTAGAACAATGACATGCTGAAAGAATGTTTCTCCCTGCGTGGTTCTACCACCACCCACATATAGAGATGACTATTTAAAAAATAATAATATTGAAACTTCATACTGTGACACCATATAGAATCTTAATGTCAATCTCAATAAAATTAAATTTCTATATATTGTTATTATTTGACAAAAGGACATACAGAAATACAACAGTTAATTTAAAACTCTGCCGAACAGATTTTATAGAGCATTAATAAAGGCAACAGAATTTATTTATTTCTACCATTAACAGTACAATAAATTTGAATGAGGAAAACAGCAAATAAACTACTTTAAATTATGTATCATTTTGAACACATACAACTTCCCATCTATTTAGCTTATTATTAAAAATTTCTCAATATTCCACACTGTGAGGGGGAATTTTTATGCTCTTTACTAACAAGGCCAAAAGATCATTTATGCAAAAAGAGCTAAGCTATGTAATCTATGTTTTATAGCATTTCTTATATGCCTTAATGTTCAAGGTTCAGGTTCAACACCAAAGCATACAGATAGCTATTATATCACATTGTCAATAATGATCTCAGCTGTAATCTCTGCTAAATTTCTTACCACTTATTACAATTAAAATTTAGAAATGTTCCTATCCATTTCACATATGGAGATAGATTAGCTGGTTGGAATTTACTGCTCCCTTTCTTCCTCTATTTTCCTCTTCTTCATCACTAAATAGATGGTTATCTAGTTTTTTGTTTTTTGTTTCCCAACCCTGAAAATATCTTGAAAGTTTGTCTCAAGTCCTTCATTAAAAACGTATAATAAAAATCTACTTTTTCATAGAAATTTTTATAGAATTAAGGATACAATTTTGGTATATTTCACTCTTATCACACTTTTAAGTATGTATAAAAACCTCACTATACCCACATTTCAGATATATTTCCAAGACACACATGGTACTGCGGTTTATCGGTAAAACTAAAATATACAGCTAAAATCTTACCTGTTATACATAACAACTAACTAACAAGAAGCGAAATAGCACAACTAAGGAAGGAGCGTAAATTCATTAAGGAAAAGAAATTAACCTAAACACTGTCATCCTCACAGGACTTCAATATTCCAATGTGATCTTCAGATAAGAGTAAGTACTACAATTATTGAGCAGTCACAATGTAGAAAAGCACTGTGCCTCTTACAAGTATCAACTAATTTTATACTTACAGTAATCCAACATATTATTTCTAAAATTTCACAACAGATACATCAAATCCAGGATAAATGGTATATTTGAGTTGAGTGTATTAAAACTATAAACTTTGTTTAAGAAAAGTATTCTTATTTTAAGGGAGTTAAATTGTTTTAAATAGTTTTCTGCCACTATTGGGTATATACTATAACTCTATATGATATCTAGCTAGCTAGCTATAACCTGTTTACTCAAAAAAGAAAAAAATATATATATATATGTATATACACATACACACACACGCCTTGTTTACTCAAATACAGGAAAAAAATAAAAAAATTTTAAGTCTGCATAATGACTGAATGTGCTGATAAAATAGGCTTGTTAAATTTTAACCTCTTCAATGATTTTTAGTTTTATGAAATGAAAGAATACTAAAATACTCTCCACTGACACTACCACCAAGCCTATTTAATTAACTGAAAAGGAAATAATGAAAAAAAAAATATCTCCTAAAAGCAGAACATCCAGCATCTATTTATGATAAAAACCCTCAGAAAAGTAGGAATAAGAGGGAACAGACCTCAACATAATAAAGGCCATATATTACAAACCCACAGCTAAAATCATCCTCACAAGAGAAAAGCTAAAAGCATTTTTCTTAAAATGAGGAACAAGACAAGGGTATCCACTTTCACCACTTTTATTCAACATAGTATTGGAAGTCCTAGCCATAGCAATCAGACAAGAAAAAGAATAAAAGGCAACCAAATTGGCAAAGAAGTAGTAAAACTGTCATTATTTGCAAATAACATGATACTATATAGAGAGAACCCTAAAGATTCCACCAAAAAAACTACTAGAATTGATAAATGAATTCGGTAAAGTAGGATGCAAAATTAGAAATTGGTTGCATTTCTATACACCAATAAAAAACTATCAAAAAGAGAAATTAAGAAGCAATCCCATTTACAATTGCATCAAAAAATATATATTTAGGAATAAATAGTCTTAGTTATATAGGACTATTTTACCACGGAGGTAAAAGACGTGGACTCAGAAAATTATGTCATTGAAGAAAGAAACTGAAGAAGATACAAATAAATGAAAGTATATACCATGCTCATGGATAGAAAGAATTATCATTAAAATGTTCATACTACCCAAAGCAATGTATATATTCAATGCAATCCCTATCCAAACACCAATTCATTTTTCACAGAAACAGAATAATCTTAAAATTTATATGGAAATATAGCAGACCCCAAATAGCCATGGCAATCTTGAAAAAGAAGAACAAAGTCGCAGGTATTATGCTACCTGATATCAAACTGTACTATGAGGCTATAGTAACCAAATCAGTATGATACTGGTATGAAAAGAGACACGTATATCAAGGGAACAGACTAGAGAGCCCAGAAATAAATTCACACCAATCTGATCATTTAATCTATGACAAAGGAGGTTAAGAATATACAATGGGTAAAGACAGACAGTCAATTCAATAAACAGACTGTCAGTGTCGGGAACACTGAATAGATACATGCAAAAAAATAAAACTGGACCACCTTCTTTCACCATCTACAAGAATAAACTCAAAATTCATTAGACTTAAATAAAAGACCGAAAACCATAAAACTCCAGAAGAAAACATAGGCAGTAAACTCTCTGACATTTCTCTTAGTAATATTTTTTCTGATACATCTCCTTGGGTAAGAGAAACAAAAGAAAAAAATAAACAAATGGGACTACATCGAACTAAAAAGGTTTTCCACAGCAAAGGAAACCATCGACAAAATGAAAAGACAATCTACTGAATGGAAGAAGATATTCGCCAATGATACATTTGATAAGAGGTTAATATCCAAAATTTATAAAGAATTCATACAACTCAACACCAAAAAACAAACAATCCAATTAAAAAATGAGCAAATGACCTGAATAGGCATTTCTCTAAAAAAGGACATACAGATGGCCAACAGACATGTGAAAAGATGCTCAAGGTCACTAATCATCAAAGAAACAGAAATTAAAACCACAATGCGATATTACCTCATACCTGTCAGAATGGCTATCATGGATAAATCAAAAAACAATAAATGTTGACAAGATTGTGGAGAAAAGACACTGTTGGTGGGATTACAAATTGGTACAGCCACTATGGAAAACAGTTTGGAGGTGCCTCGAAAAACTGAAAATAGAATTAACATATGACCCAGCAATTGTACTTCTGGGTATTTACCCAAAGAAAACCAAAACACTAATTCGAAAAGATATATGTACCTCTATATCCAATGCAGCGCTATTTACAATAGCCAAGATATGGAAGCAACCTAAGTGCCCATCAATTGATGACTGAGTAAAGAAGAGGTGGTACATATATACAGTGGAATATTACTCAGCCATAAGAAATGAAATCTTGCCATTTGTAACAATATGGTGGACTTAGAGGATATCATGCTAAGTAAAATAAGTCAGACAGAGAAGGAAAAATACCATATGATTTCGCTTATATGTGGAATCTAAGGAACAAAATAAATTAATAAATGAAACAAAAACAGACTCATAGATACAGAGAACAAACTGGTGATTGCCAGATTGGGCAGTAGGAATTGGGTGATAAAGGTCAAGGGATTAAGAAGTACGAATTGTAAGTTTCAAAACACTCATGGAGATGTGAAGTACAGCACAAGAAATATAGTCAGTAATATTGTAATAACTATGTATAGTGCCAGGTGGGTACTAGACTAATCAAGGGGACCACTTTGTAAATTATATAAATGTCTAACCACTAGGCTGTACCCCTGAAACTAATATAAAATAATATTGAATGTCAACTCTAATTGAAAAATAAAAATTAAAAAAAAAGAAGTAGAGCAATCTGAGGATCAAGGACAGTTCAATATTTTCTATCCATAGTTATTTCCAGAAGCCAAGTTCTTATATCACAAAAATATGTTCGTATTCTAATTACATTTAAAAGGCAATGCAATGTAATAAATGAAGGAGACTACACAAAGATGTCTTTAAATAGAATTTCTAGAAAACAGTTACAAAAAATTATTTGCAGTAGATATACTGTAGAAAAAATCTGTCCTCTCAGAAATTCAGTATTTATAATGTTAGTTGATTTGAAGAATTCCTAACCCTAGGAAGTTTGCATCATTATTCTTTCACACCTGTGTTTAACTTATTAAACTCGATTCTAGATCTCAGTTTTATAAATATATGATTATAAGATACAGCTCATAAAAAAATAAAATTAATGCAATTTCAATGATTAGCTTTTTCCGCTTGTTTTTGGCTGGTTAAAAGTTTTCCTAGTAAATGAATTTTTATACTTAGGTCAGTTTCCATTTTATGTTTCAGACTTGAAATTTACATATTAGGTAACAGAAAGATGAACTGACACCTGTTGCATTCCCAGATCATAACTGGTTTTCCAGAGATGTATGATATCCAGAGCCACCAAGGAGCCCTATGCTACGAACAATGAGAAACAAAGGCAGGAAATAAAAGGACAACAACTTGGGTTCTGGCTACCTCACTGAGCAACTAAACTGTAAATGTTCCTTAATTTAACATTTTGTCTGCCAAGACAAATTAAAAAACAAAAAAAAACAAACAAACAAACAAAAAAAAACAACTGTGGTTATAAAGCACTTTAGGGGGGCAAAGTAGCTAACGTTTTCAGATGGGATGGTGGGGAGTTGGTGAGAGTGATAAATATATTCCAATAAATAATCTTTTAGATCTCACTTTTAATCAAAATAAGAAGAATGGAGAAGAAAAACTAAAGCAAAACAAAATATCTACACTCAAAGTACATAGACTTTTACAATTTCAAAGTACATAATTTGAAAACATACAATAATAGAAGTGCTGTAACAATAGCATATATGAAGGAGTAACCTCTATAACTAAATCATCTTCCATCTGGTCCTCAAATGGAATCAGTAAGTCAAATCAAAAGAGTTTGCTTTTTTAAAATTTTCTGCTTACCTTCTGTAATGGTTAATATTGTGTCAATTTGGCTGTGCCAAGAGGTGCCCAGATATTTACTTAAACATTATTTTGGGTGTTTCTGTGAGGTGTTGTTGGATGAGATTAACATTTAAATTTGTAGAATGAAAGAAATCAGATGGCCCTCTATAATGTGAGTGAAGGCCTGCATAGAAAAAAAGGCTGACCCACTAGCAAGTAACAGAATTCTCCCACCTGATGGGCTCAAATGGAACACAGGCTCTTCCTGCCTAAGAGCCTTCACGCTGAAACATCTGCTGTTCCTGATTCTACAGAAGCTTCTATTCTTACCTGCCAGCCTCCATAATTGCATGAGCCAATTCCTTATAAAAAATTTCTCTGGAGAACCCTGACTAAACACTTTCCAAAAATAAATTTGTTACGATTAATTTACCAACAAGATTATTGAGTTTATGACACCAGGAAGAGAAGAAATAATCCTGCACAAAAGAATTTTATTTGAATCAATGAATTAACAAAACACTCTAAAATGAGCTAGGATGAATAGTAACATTTTTTAAAATCACATGAAAAATCAAAATTATGGCCTCATGTTTTATAAAAGCTGTGAATTTTAAAAGAGTAAGTTATTTTAATTGTTACTGGTTTCAGTTTTTTATTATTTTCCTTTTTTTCCTTTTTTATTTATTATTATTTCAATAATCATTTTTACTGAAGTAACTTTTTTTAACAAACTTCTTGGGGCTCTGTGTATCACAGCAGGAGCTAAAAGCCTTTAAACTTATTATTTCTCCTAAGAGAACTATAAATCAGTTTACACTGAAAGAACAGTTTTCTGATTTAGCTGGATTTTTCATTCTGAGAGGTGATACTGCCTCCTTAGCATGTAATACATGGAATGAGAAATAAATATAAGCCATACATTCTGCTATACCAAAATGCCATAACAAAAATTACAATATTGGACATACACGGAGTACTATGTTCCAGACCTAGATAGCTTTCTAAAAACTTTGTTATTATATCATTTTATCATCCCAAACAGTCTCTTGTTGATAACTTCTGTCACATTCTGAATATTAGAAAACTGAGGCCCAAACACCTCAACTATTCCAAAAACACACTAGTGACTAACTCTCCATCCAAATCCCCGATTGACTCTAAACCCGCATTCTTCACCACCACACTACACCAACGCCTACTCTAAAAGGAAATGGTTTACCTTTCCAGTAGTAAATCTTTCAGAACAGTTTGACTGAAATTACAAATTACATTGAAAATAGTTGCCCTTTATTGTGATACTCAGACACATTATTAAAAAATTTTTATGCATACAATCTCAAATTCTTATTGTTCAAAAAAATAGTTCAGCAGTCTTTGAAAGATATTCACTACATATGTACCAAATTCTAAATCACCTATGATGTTATAACAAGAATCTCTTCTCAAAGCTATAAAAACCCTAAACACTATTTTAAAATGTCACACACACACACACACACACACACACACACACACACTTAATTCTGGCATAAAATACATTACTGAGTAAATAGTGATGTTTTGTTCAATTATTTAAAATTCCTTAATCTTTTGGTAAGCCACATCAACATTATTGAATAAAAGCAGGTACAAGACTTGAAGTTTCTAATTCCTAATTGAGATGAATAAACACTTATTTTCAAATTAAACAATTACTGAGATTTTTTAAAATCTTTGGCAGAAATATTATATACTTTATATTTGCTTCATTTATGTAATTTAATCACTATTCCTGCAGCATAACAACTTAAAATTATTACACTTGAAGATTTTGAAAGTATATACAAATTATAACTGGATATCAAGTCATTACTTTTATATCCGATTTACAACTTTCTTCATTTAAATAAGTTTTGCAAGGAGATCTCTGCTGACTGGAGGCTCCTCTAGGGCACAATGGATGTGTATAAAACTGAATAGTCCTGTGTTCTTAAAACTCCTAGAAATAGTTCAGTATGATACAAAGCCCTTCTTAATAAAATATAACCACCAAATAAACTAGATATCTTATCAAATTGTCCTAACCTCCCAGATGTGAAAACATCTCCCTTGGGAATTTTTTTCAGATTTAGAAAAAAAAAAACATAGAAATTAGATTAGAAAGCAAGAAGGGGAAGAAATTAAAATTAACCCTAGGAAGAAAATCTGTAACAGAGATCACCAAAGGCTTTGTATAAAATTATGAACAGAATGTTTTAAACTACTGTTAAAGGGGAAAAATAATATATATAGTTCAAATAGATTTTTCTGAGTCCATATAAAACTTTTAATGAGGCTGCATTTTAAATAGTTAAAAACTAAAAAGTCCTCCTAATAGTTATGAATAGTTGTAATATCTTAAAAGTTAAAATTACTTGTAAAGGACAAACTGCATCACATCCTCTGTATAAATATGTCTTCCTTTTCACCAAAAGAACCAAAATCAGGAATGAACTCTCTTCTGAAAACTGGAAGGCTCAAGTAGCATTACTGAGAGACAAGTTGTAGATACTAATCACATATTATTAAGAAAAAGGAGGACCTTCTTAGAAAAAGTAGTTTATTTTTAATTTTTGAGGAAGCATCACACAGTTTTCTGGAACAACTGCAATATTTTATATTCCAACCAGCAATGCATAAGCATTCCAGTTTCTCCACATCCTCACCAAGGTTATTTTAATAGGTGTGAAGTGGTATCTCTTTGGGTTTTGGTTTGTACTTCTCTGATAATTAGTGATGTTGAGCATCTTTTCATATTCTTGATGGCCATCTGTATATCTTCCTGGGAGAAATATCTATTCAAGCCCTTTGTCCATTCTTTAATTGGGTTGTTTGTTTCTTGTTGAATTGTAGAAACTCTTGATATATTCTGGATATTAATTCCTTATCATATATATGATTTGCAAATATTTTCTACCCTTTTCACTCTCTTGATCTTATCACTTGGTGAACAAAACTTTTTAATTTTGATGAAGTCCAATTTATCTCCTTGTTTTCTCCTTGTTCCCTGTGCTTTTCGTGTCATATTCAAGAAATCACTGTCAAATTCAATGTCATAAAGGCTTTTCCCTATGTTAACAGTTTTATAGTTTTAGCTCTTATGTTTAGGTCTTTGATCAAATACAAGTGAACTTTCAAAAATATTAACATTCATGAATAGGAAACCATCATTAACTTCCAAACTAATGAATAGTTTTTATATTAATCTAAACTATAAAGTAATTTATATTAAAGCCTCATTTGTAATAGCATGAAGTATTTCACTGTAAGGCCAAAGCTGAAAAAAAACATTGTTAACCTTTTAGAAAACAATAAGGATAAGGTTCAGGCAAGACTACAGGTCATGACAAAATCTATGCTTCTCATAAACTGCCAACCTATACGGTACATTGACTCCAAATCACCTTTCTATATGTGAAGTCCAGAAGCATGATACTAGAATTGTGACCTCTTCTGATCATGAGTATGACAACTAAGATAGGGTAAGACATCTTCAAAATGTAACATTCAGCAAAAATGTAAACTTTTCTGTTTGAGAAATTCCAAAAACTTTTTTCAAAAAAAAACCTATTTCATCATCAAGGAAAGGGTAATGTTTTAAAGTGATAGGCTGATGTGAAAATATTATCTAAATAAATCTTTTTCTTATGTATATTGAAGATGAAAACAGGAAATAGACTGTAACTCTGCAACTAAGTTAAAAATGACCAGGTCTGTGGTTAATTTTTTCCAAATTATGAAAAGCATTTACTCACAAGAATAAAGAAATCATATTTACTTTAACTCCTACCAGGATGTAAAAATAAAAAGTCATGCAAATTTAAAATAAGAAAAGAAGACAATATTATTTCCTATGAAACACTGTATTGGAATCTCAGTCTCCACCACCACCATCAACATCACCACATGATTCAGGAAAGAAATGTGTTATAATGAAATGAACAAAGTCAGTCATAAGATGTGGGTTCCTTTTCCTAAATCTGTCTCTACTCATTTGCTTTAATTTAAAAGGAAAAAAAATGTGATGAACTCAAATACACCACCAATTCTAATTATCTATGATTATTTTAAACAATGAATAAAATTTCCAGATTTCCAAGATTGCACTGTCTAGGGAATGAATGTAAAGATTTGTTTTATTTTGTTTCATTTATTCAGTTACTCAATCACTCAATAAGTATTTAATGAATTTCTACTATGTGCCAAGCACTGTTCTAAGCACTAGGATTACATCCAAAGACATAAAAAGTCTCTGCTCTCAGAGAGCTTACATCCTAGTAGAGAGGATATTAAATAAACAAAAGGACAAAAAACATGTCACTAAATATATTCCATACGCCCATTCCATATAATAACTGTTATGAAGAAAAATAAAAGGATATGAAAATAAAGAGTTGTGAGGGAAGAGGAGGATGTTTTAGATGATCTGATGTAGAAATGTGATTGTTGCATTTAAGAAATAATAAGAAAGTGTAGCTAGAATGACATAAGCACAGGTGAAATACACAGGAGATAAATCTGAGAGAGCTCATGTAGGATAGGATACTAAAGGATATTTTGAGAAGTTTGATTTTTACTGACTGAGATAGGAAGCCACTAAAATGTTTTTAAGGAATGATAAAGAATGATTAACATTTTTAAAATAAAACACGACTACTCCTTACAAAACAGTTTGAGAGAGATAAAGCATATTTTTTAACTAACAAATATGTAGCACTCTTCTAAGATTATAAATATTAATTCTCATGGCAACTCTATAAAATAAGTACTACATCTTTATTCTGAAGTGACGAAACTGAAACAGGGGTTAAAAAACATGTCAAAGATCACACAATTGGAATATTGTAAAGAGAATTTTAACCAGTTTGGCTTCCTTTCTAGGATCTTAACCACTAGCTTGTGCTGTATCTTAAAAGAAGTTAAAATGTTTGTAAGTATGAACTCCTTAGGTTAGGAAATAGTAGCTTGATTTAAGCATGTCTTGAGGACATAGGTGAGAGGACTTGGTAATAAAGTAGATGTAGAGTATAAGGGGAAAAAAATAATTAAGAATTATATGAATGTTTGGGGGAAGAATGTTTGGTAGAGGGAACCAAGGATGTTGTTTTAAACTATTAAACATTCAAATGAAGATGTCAGATAGGCAGCCTGATATAGCAGTCTGGAAATTAGGAAACTGTGTAAAGGTATTAATTTGTTATTAGCATATTGATTATATTTAAAGCCATTTGAAAAGATGAGATAATCTAAAGAAAGATTATAGATAATTTACATTCTAGACAGCCTTGATAAAGATTCTAGAAAAAGTGAAGATCAGGGAAATTACTTCCCTATACAATCAGTGTACAAGCGCTGAGATTTGCATTTGAAAATCTAAAAGTTCCACTTTCAAAATCACAAATTTTTTTATTATAATATATTTTTGTGATTTGTGTGTATATTCCCAGAAATTTTAATTTCATAAAACTATACAGAATGTATGGGAGTACAGATCGAAGAGAACAGATACAAAGACAGACACAGGCTCTGGGGCAGGACCTAATGTTATTATTTTAATGGTAACATAAAAGAAATTACAGAGCACCAAAAGAAAAAGAAAATGTCATAGGTTTCATGCAACCTTTATTTACTACAGAAATTCATACCCTCAAAATATCTAGATATTATCCATAATGCCATTAGCCCTCTGCCGTTTACAGTTCAAATTGTCAGTAATCAAAACAGTCCCTAACCTGAGAACTAACAGTGCGTATTGTGATTAGGGACCCAAGGAATGGAGAGTGCTAAAAGGGGTGTTACCCAGAGCCTGTAACCAAGGCTCCAAATAGACAACCTGGTAACTGCTCCCAGAAAGAGTTTTCTGATTCTTTTTATTACTTTCCTAGGTACAGTGGTCCAGTGGTACAATCCAATTACAACACATCTTAAAATAAAAATCTAATAACAACTTCAATTCCTGGTTAATCCCCAAACATCTCTTTTTCTTCATTTATTGGTACAAAAAGATGAGTTCCCTCCAAACCCATTTAAAAAGATGGAGGCATCAAAAAGAAAGGCTTAACTCATCTTAACTAATGTGATAAAGATAGGTTAAAAGTAAAAGGATTAAAAAAAGACATAACTAATGCAAATGCTAATCAAAAAAAGGAGTAATTAAATTAACATCATATAAAGTAAGACTTCAAAATAAGAAAAATTACAAGGAATAAGGAAGAACATTACTTCATCATAAAGACATAACAATCTTAAACGTGTATACATCTACCAAGAGAGCATCAAAACACATAACACAAATACTGATTGAACTGATAAAAGAAACAGACAAATCTATAAGTAGAGATGAACAATTCAACATATTCTCAAGTAATTAACAGAACAAGTTGATAGAAAATCAGCTATATGTTTATGACCTGAAAAATACCATTAAACAACCTGATCTAAAAGACATTTATAGAACACTATACTCAACAGCAAAACAAACATTTTTTCAAGGGTACATGGAAATTCACCCATACAGACCACATTCATAAAACAAAACTTAAAAGATACAGATTGAAATATTACCAAGTATGTTATCTGATAAATTAAACCAGAAATCAATAAAAGGTAACTGGAAAATCTTCCTAAATAATCAGACATTATAAAACATACTTCTAAACAGGATGTCTTAGGAAATTAAGAAATATTTTTAACTAAATGAAAATATAAATACAACAAACCAAAGTGTGTGATATACCTAAAGCAGCAATAAGGGGAAATTTATAGCATTAAATGTATATATTAGAAAAGGTGTTACATCAATAATCTAAGTTTTCCATCATAAGAAGTGACAAGTAAACTAAAGCAAGTAGAATAAAAAATATAACAAAGAGTAGAAATCAATGAAATTGGAAAAAAAAAAAAAACCAGAAAAATCAATGAAATCAAAAACTAATTCTTTGAAAAAAATCAAGAAAATTGATAATGTTCTAGCCAGTTCAAGCAAGAAGAAATGCAAGAACTATCACAACAGAACTAATAGACAATGAAAGGATAATAAGGGAACACTATAAACAAATCAGAATAGACCATTTCCTTAAAACACACACAGTAACAAAATTCACTCAACAGAAACGCACAACTGGAATAGTCCTATATCGTGCAGGAAGGAGTTAACATAGCAGGCCTGATGCTACTATCTTTAGGATGGTCTGATTATAGAGTTGACATTTGACTAACATATCAGAAATTTGCTTTGGAGGTGATACCCATATAGTAAGGTGTTTTGTCTGCTTGGGGCACTGGACTCCTGCTGTACTAGGTTGCATAGATTGTATAAATATTATAATTTACAGTAAATATGTTTTCCTTCTTGGAGTGTGAAAATAGGGTAGTTATGGCTAATTATGCATGCACAAGGCATGACCAGCACTCAAAAAAACCCTGGACTTTGAGTGTTAAAGCAGGCTTCCCTGGGTAGAAACCCTGCATATGCATCACTGTAATTCACTGCTGGAAGTGTACGTTCTTTGTGCTCCCTGCTCTCAGTAGGCAGAACTTTGAAGCTTGAGTGTGGATGCTTCCAGATTCTCACTGAGTCATTTCTCCTTGCTGATTAGTAATAAATCATATCTGTGAGTACAACTATATGTTGAGTTCTGTGAGTCCCAGTGAATCACTAAATGTGCAGGTGGTCACTGAAACCCTGGAATATATAGCTATTGAAGATAATACATGTGTAGTTTAAAATCTTCCCCCTACCAAAAAAACCTCCAGACTCCTATGGTTTTACTAGTGAACTCTGCCCAACATTTAAGAAAGAAAGAACTTCAAATCTTCAAACTACACAATTTCTCCCAAATAAGAAGAGGTGAAACACTTTCCAATTCATTTATGAAAGCAAACTCAGAAAAGAACAGTACAAAAAAAGAAAATTACAGATCAATAGCCCTCATAAACATAGATGAAAAATCCTTAACAAAATGTCACCAAATTGAATCCAGCAATAAAAAAAAAAAGTACATCACAACCAAGTGTGATTTACCCCAAGAACACAAGGCTAGTTGGACATTTAAATAAGTGAATATAATATACCATATTAACAACCAAGGAAAAAATATCATGTGGTTTTTAAAAAAGTTTTTAACAAAATTCAACACTGTTTCATAATAAAAACTCTTAGCAATCTAAAAAAGGAAAGAAAATTCCTCAATTAAATAAAGCACATGTACAAAAACCTACAGCAAACATTACATTTCATGGTGAAAAATGCTCTCCATATAAAACTGTGAATAAGGCAAAATGTCTCCTCTCATCACTCATATTCAACACTGCACAAGAAATCCCAACAAATGCAATAAGACTAAAGAGAAGGAAAGAGGAGGAAAAGGAAGAGCATACAAATGAAAAATAAAATAAAACCATTCCTATTTGAAACAACTGTCTACAAAGAAAATTTCAAGGTATCAATAAAAAGCTGCTAAAATTAATATGTGAGTTTAGTAAAGTCACAGGATACATCTCACCCTAACCAATATCAACTGGATTTCTCCATACTAGCACTGAGCAACTGGAAACTAACTTTAAACAGTACCATACAGTATCTTCACAAAACAAAATACACAGGAATAAATCTAACAAAATATGTGAAAAACTGGTACACTGAGAACTATAAAATTCTGAAAAACTAAAAAAAAAAAAAAAAAGAAAGAAAGAGACTGTGGTTATGGGTTGGCAGACTTGGTACAGTTATAATGCCAATTCGCTCCAAAAAGACTATAGATTTAAGGCAAATCAATCAAATTTCAGCAGG